>NC_056741.1:1604822578-1605152578 GCF_019279795.1 Protopterus annectens
CAGGGTTGGTCCCAGACGTGCTGGGGCCTGGTGCTATGGCCAGATGAGGCAGAAGAGGCTGATCCACTGGGATCAGCCTTCCCAGACGTGCTATGGTGTTGCAGTTTTAGAACCTATGTTGGTTAGTAAGGGTAAATACATTCCAGAATTAGTTATAACAGCATGCATGAGTATTCCCATTAACCCAAAACAACAGATTTGGAACACTTGCATAGCAAACAGAACACATGCATATTTGGAACCACAGTGGGCATTACACTGGCATGCAGGTTACATTGATAGCAACAGGCCACCAATGATAGTATTTGAACAGGGAACATTAATTGGAATACATTTCAATGTTTGCAGAGCAATAGGACACATGTCCCAATGGTATGTTTGGTAGAAAACATACCCATTCATTTATGTGTTTAGATTATTGGTGAAGATAAGGTGGGGGAGAGAGAGAGATGTCAATTAACAAATATAGATTATTGCAGTGGTCACAGCTTTAATGATCATTGCTCTAATCATTACTCTACAGGTATTATTACAACAACCTACGGCCTTGGGTTGGGCAGTGGTATATTTGTACACAGTGTATAATTAATGCCTTCTTATAGCTACTTCATACCTTCTCTTACCTGGAAGACCTGTGGAGGGAATTTTTGTTAACACTACCTGACTGTTTCTACCCATATTTACATAGTCAGGGTTACATACATACGTGCATACATAGTGTGTGTGTGTGTGTGTGTGTGTGTGTGTGTGTGTGTGTGTGTGTGTGTGTGTGTGTGTGTGTGTGTGTGTGTGTGTGTGTGTGTGTGTGTGTGTGTGTGTGTGTGTGTGTGTGTGTGTGTGTGCTACTGCCATACGCTGCTTTTATTTCTATCAGTCACCCTGGTTGTAGGCAGCAGGGACCACTAGCTGTGACAGCATGACACTTTTGAACATTTCTTGGGGGAGACCACTTGATGTATGTACTTATCTTGCTGTCATTTGCAGCCTTGGGGTTGGACTTAGTATAAATACAGCCTTCTTATAGCTACTTTATACCTTCTTTTACATAGAAGACCTGTGGAGGAAATTTTTGTAACACTACCTGACTGTTTCTACACATATTCACAAAATCCTACCTGAAATTATGCATACAGCTTACTACCATTCCTGGGATTCGAACCGTGATTGTTTCTGCTAAAAGTACAACAAGCTTGTGTTTTATCAGAAGACGCTATTGAGAAACTGTTTTTTTTTTCAATGTTTTCTGTCTCATTCTCTCTTGATTGTACAATCTGACCTTGTAATTACAACATTCTTATACATACATTCCTATACATACCTTTTGACATAGCACAGTGTGGAAAACAGTAGTTAACACAACAGTACTATCCAGATATCAGATCTTGGTACATGAAACATTTCATATCAGTTAATCTCATGTCTTACAGAGGCACTAACATTGTCAGATGAGACTTGATTGTTTAATGCTTTCAGAGCTATTGTTGCTGTGCATAGCCTGTACACATTTCAATTCATACAATACCAGACTAAACACAATCAGTCCAGGGTTTTGAATTTTATTGACATGCAGTTACAGTTTTATTTATATACAACATATATGAGACCATTACTGTAACATTGTCTGGTTTATTCAGTACAAACCATACCCATTTTTAATACTACCAGGTGACATTCTACTCCTTTATATTTATTTGGTATGAATACTACAAGCTAGATTGTTACTCACCAGCCTCGTGATGCAGCCTTTGCAATCTGTTTGCATGGGCTTCCTGGTTTGCAGCCCACTCAGTTGGAGCTGTAAAAAGATACAGAAACACTTATGCATCCCTATCAATCACATACACAGGCTGGAGTTTGTTAAACAGTTATTGATATGAATACTTACACATGCCTGGGACATCACCCCTCTGCTGTATTTCTTGGACCCACTGGTCCAAGAGCTCCCTCTTCCACCACTTCACATCGGCATAGTGGTACCAGACCTGCTCACCAGTCCGAGAAATACCAGTGGCACTGGTGAGATCGCAGGGGAGACTTTCCCAGGCCTCCACTTTGTATTGGGAGCCCTGGTACTGGTCCTGCAGCAATTTCACATCATGATTTTTAACAAGGAGTCCTACCATGACCTTGGACTCCTGTTTGCCCCAGCGCTGCACCCGAAAGTGCATACCCTCTCTAACACCAGCCATACTGCCTACAGTGGGGAGCTATAACCAGTTATGAGCTGTATTTCCATGTGCGAGGTTTAAATACAACCAATTTCACACTCTTTGCCATGATTGCATGGTTTTGAATATGCTGAGGGAAGCTAAGCTATGGGCAAACCTGCTTAGCTAAGGTTGGCAGTGCTTAAAGGGGCAGGTTCAGCAATGCATACCAATGGGCAAATCTGCTTAGCTGGGCTACTTATTGCTTACCATTCATATTTAAGCAATGCTTACACCCGGTAAGCATAGCTGTGCAATGCTTAGCATTGCTTATGTTTTATTTTATAGACTATCAGCTGTATGGAATTGATTCATCATTCCTGACATATAATTTTGTTTATCTTTCCTGACATCTCCCTATATGCTTTCATTACATTTATTATTGTGTGACTATATTGTATCAGGCACTTGTGTTTATATGGGGGTTTCACAACTTTATTACACTGACACCTCACATCTGGATCTACTACACTGCTATGGTTAACAAATATATGTTATTTACTACCTAATTATTAAAAAAAAATGATGTACTGCTTTCACATGTAAAATGCAAATTGGCTTTAATGGGGATCAAACCGGAAACAGCTACTTGCAAAGCAAATGCTCTAACAACTTCACTACTTCCACGTTGCTACTTTCTGAAGTATATTTCTATTTAGCTTCTTGTGATTTGTAAGCTAGGCTGAGCAGAGCTGCACGATGCACACACCCGCTCAGCTATGCTTAAACTTTATTGCAGACTGAAAAAAAATTAAACTGTTGTGTTTTATATTTTTAATGGTTCATAGGTTCATAGGATGATACTAGGCTATTGGCCAAGAGGCCCTTATAAGCCTAGCTAAGAATTTCACCCATGTTCCCTCAAAGTCAGCCCATGTACAGCAGGGACAAAGGTGGGATCCCAGGTGTATATTTTCTGTTTCCCATCCATTCGTCCAAGTTCCTCTTAAACAGGGCTAGAGAGGTACTCTACTTGACATGAAGAGGGAATCTATTCCACAGATGGGGAAACGTTTGGGACACAAATCTATCCCACCAAGTTCTATTAATGTCACAGACCAGGTTAAGGCCTTGCGTGTGGCTTGCGTGAGTGGAGTTTGTCTTATGGATATGCAGCAACTCCATCAAGGCTGTGTCTGAAATGGCCTTGTATGCCAGACACAGGTCACCTCTGAGTAGTCTGTATGAGACTGAGTAGAGGGCAGGGCTTTCAGCCTATCTGTATAGGACAGGTGTTTGAGACCCTGGATTTTCCTGGTCAGGAACCTCGGTGGTGTCTCCAACTGATGCATGTGCTTGGCAAGGTACATGTTGAAGGGGGCATTGTACTCGATAATGGGTCTGATAAGGGAGGACTACAGGGATGTTATGATGATGGTAAGTCATAATTACAGTACAGAGATGTTATGCAGAAGGTAAGTTATAATTTAACAAGATCAGTTATTAGGGAGCCTTGACATAATCAGAGTGCACAAGGGTAGGAACAATCTACACAGGAAAAATGGGAATTGTGGGAACAATAAATACAGTGGTGTAATGAGGTTTAAAAGAAAGCAGGACTTAAATGCGCTATGCAATGTTTGACTGAAAATGATTGGTTAGATTAAAAACCAAAAAGCAACTCCACCACAGCACAAGAGGACCAAATTGTAGTTTTTAGCGCAGTATCAATTTATTAGTCACTATCCGTCACAAGACTTCTTCAAAAACAAGTAAAAAACATAAACTGCTCAACAGTTAAATACCCAAGAACAGCTGTAAAAACCAATCAAAATGGCCCAGCAATTAAGACTAAAACAAGTTAACCCTTAAAAGGCCAAAATCACAAAACCAAATAAAAACTTAGAGATGAACATAATGTCCCTATCCTAAGAATATGCAATGTTCACATTTCTATTTTTTAAAAAAAATTAATATTGACAGTATCATTAAGACCTGGTGGAAAATAGGAAGTAAGGTGAAACTGCCATACAGCTTCCCTCTGCTCAACAAAGTTCTTATAATTGCCACCCCAGGGTCCTTTTTCATTACTTCAATAACAGAAAAAAATGAACTTTTTCAAGTTCCCACAATGCAAAGTATGCTTATACAAAGCATTATATGAGTTTTTACTTTTAATAGCATCCAAATGCCCCTGAATTATTTTCCTCAAACTCCTTGTAGTCATACCAACATATAAAGCTGGACAGGTGCAACATAAAGCAATGTACACAATCCCTGTTACACCACAGTCCAACTTCCCAGGAACTGGAAAAGTCCAATCTAAATGTACAAGTGAAACAAAAGGACCCTCGGAAATAAACCTACAGGCTCTACAGCCCAGGCATTTATCCATGCCATGTTTGCCAGCGACAGTCTCAAAAGAACACATCTTTATACCACATCTTTCCAACATTTATTTGATACTCTGATTTTTCCTATATACAAAAAGTGGAAACTCACCCAGTACCTTCATAAGATCATTATTGCCTGCAATAACCTTCTAGTCCTCCTCAATAATTTGACATACATCATAGTTATCCATACTCATGTCAAGACAAAATCTAGGGTACTTACAATTTATAGGTTCATAGGTAGGTAATAGACTATTGGCCCAAGGGCCTACGTAAGCCTAGCCAACATGGTTCCCTGGCTTATGCCACCCAAGAAAGTTATTTTCCTGTGCCACTGTTGAGCAGAGACAAAGAAGTGGTCCCCGGGGTGTTTTTCCTATTTCCCATCCACTCATCAAGATTTTTCTTGAAGAGTGCTAATGAAGAACTTTGCTTGACATAGATGGGTAGCCTGTTCCAGAGTATGGGAAGTCTCTGGGATAGGAATCTATCCCTCCAGCATGTCCTGTTTATTGTGGTGACAAGGTTTAGGTCCCTAGAGTGTGTAGCTCAGAGGGATTTGGATTTCTTTAGGTGTAGTATGTCCAACAGATCTGGGTTTGACATAGCTTTATATGTTAGGCAAAGATCACCTCTGAGTAGTCAATATGCTAAGGAGTAAAGCTGGAGTTTTTTGAGGCGGTCAGTGTAGGGCATTTGTTTGAGTCCAGTAATCCTCTTTGTGAGGTACTTCTGTGGCCTTTCCAGCTGCTGCAGATGTCTTGTGAGGTATATTCCAAAAGGGGCATTGTACTCTATAGTGGGTCTAATGAGTGTTGAGTAGAGGGGAACGATGACCTCTTTTTTCCTGGATGAGAACCCTTTATGATGAGGTGTGCCACGTAAAAGGACTTCCTGACTACTGTGGTGATGTGACTATCAAAGCAGAGACTACTGTCCACCTGGGTCCCAAGGTCTCTTATCACGTATTCGGTGTTAAGTAGATTGCTGCCTATGTGGTAGTTCATGGGTACAGAGTTTTTACCAAAGGGAATGACACTGCACTTTTTGGCATTGAGCTTGAGGCCATGACTCTGACACCAGGCATCTGTCTCAGAGAGGTCCTTCTGTAGGATGTTCACATCATTTGGGGACTTGACTATGGCTCCTAGTTTGCAGTCATCTGCGAACTTTGTTAGCCAGAGGCCTTCTGTGTTAGTCTGTACTTCAGAGAAGTAGACACCAAACAGGAGTGGTCCCAGGACGGAACCCTGTGGTACTCCACTTGTCACTGGTTTGAGGTCAGATTTGGAGTCTGCAACTTTTACAGTGTGGGTTCTGTCAGTGAGCCAGTTGGCAACCCATCTTGTGATGTAGGGATTTATGCCTAGTTTATTGAGTTTAGCTATAATTCCAGAATGGGGGATGGTGCCGAAAGCTTTGGCGAGGTCAAGATAGGCTGTGTGAACCACCTTATCCTCATCTACGGCTTTGGTTACTGCCTCAAAGAAGTTGATCAGGTTCAGGAGGCATGATATGCCTTTCACAAACCCGAACTGGGTGGGATCCAGAGTTTGGAAGTTACCAATGTCTTTGTTTATGAGTTCCATGATGATACATTCCATGGCTTTGCAGACCAGGCTCGTCAGGCTAATAGGTCTATAGTTCCTGGGATCAGTGGTGGCTCTTTGTGGAGTGGGATAACTGTTGCTGTGTGCCATTCAGTGGGCACAAAGCCTGATGCGAGGCTATTATTGAACATGGTGCTTAAGTGGGGAGCCAGTTCATTCTGAAGTTCATGTAAAACGCAGCCTGGGATATTGTCCGGTCCCATGGATGCTGTGTTTTTGGCTTTAGAGAATGCAGCTTTCACCTGCATAGTTGTGATTACAGGGACTCTGCATTCTTCCTGTATAGATATGGGCCCTTTAGGGGGTGGGGGGGGTAAAGGTAGCACTGAACCTATCTGCCAGGATGTTGGCAATATCAGTTGGCTCTGTAATTTTCGTGCCTTTGTGCTGTAACTCAGAGCAGATCTGGGTTTTGCCATTGAGATACTTGACATAGCTATAGAATGCTTTGTGGTTGTCCTTGGAATTAGTGGCGATTTTATTTTCATAGCTAGCTATGGAGGATCTTATAAGGGATCTCAGCTTCTTACTGAGGCTGACCAGGGAGCTCCTCCACTCATGGGATTTTACTCTCTTTTGCAACAGTTTCTTCCTTCTGTTGTACAGTTTGTTAATGGCAAACTATTGTTTATGATTCCCCCCATCAATCCTTTCCCCAGTGAGAAGATCACTTTTCTTAAAAAAACTTTTAATAAGATCGGAGGGAAATCAGTAGGTTTCCTCATAATAATTTTCTGAGCTGCTGCATCAACCATATCTACTAGATATCCTCAATCCAAAAACAGAGCTTTAATAAAACCTATTTCTAACAAGAAAGTACTATCCTCAACAGTCATATGGGATGCCCTAATAAATTGCCCTTTCAGAATGTTTCTCTTCATAAACTTGGGATGACTACTTTTATAATGCACATAGCTATTATAAAAAGTATTTTTGTGATGAATACTACTAACGAAGGTGTTGGTACTAGCAGTCCACTTGATGTTAACATGCAAAAAAGAGACCTTAGAACCTTGTTCTCCACAAACAAATTTAAAAAAAAGAAGTACTCTGTGATAAAAAAAACTCACAAAAGCATTGACATCAAAATTCTTGCTTCTAGCTATGAAAAACAAATAGTCTGCAAACCTTTAAACAAAGAAATGAACGGCAAAATCTCTAAATCCCTCCACCCCAACACTAAGCATATGTGGGACGAACAGTAGCCCCCATAACAATGCCCTTTAATTGCTTATAAAAACGGTCATTGGGTAGATTATAAGTGATGTATAATGTTTGCAACTGGGAGTGTGTCAGCATGGTTTGTGATATAAAATGCTTGTAACTAGGACTGCTTTGGTGTGATTTGTTTTCATTTATATAAATGTATGTGAGCGAAGCACAGCTGCTGTAGTCCAAACCCATCCAAGGACAACAATTCAATCCGACGTCAATTTTATATATATATATATATATATATATATATATATATATATATATATATATATATATGTATGTAGATGACATTTGTTTTAGGTACATACAGAGATATATATATATAGATTCATAGATTCATAGATTCATAGATTCATAGATTAGTACTAGGCTAACTGCCCTTGTGAGTCATTTTAAGCCTAGCCAGTTATCCCCCGTGAGATTCAAACCCTGTACCTTGCATTTGTAAGGCAAACACCTTAACCATTAGGCCACCCTCCCATATATATATATACATATACATATATACATATATATACATATATATATATATATATATATATATATATATATATATATATATATATATATATGTATTTATTTATATATATATATATATATATATATATATATATATATGTATTTATTTACATATATATATATATATATATATATATATATATACAGAGAGAGAGAGAGAAAGCATATGTGTGTGTATATTTTATATGTATGTCTCTACATATATTAGGTATTAATGTTTTTATATATATATATATATATATAGACACAGCTTCATAAACATGTACAAAACTTGACTAATGTTAACAAACCATTTCCCTACTGTTGACAGATTGTGCTGAATGATATGTTTGAAAAAACATCAGACTTATCTACAGCTCAGATGGCTTAGTAGTAAATTGCTATGGTGTCCAGGGTCCTGGGTTCAAGTCTTACAAGGGCTGATTATTTTGTTGCTGGGAAGAACAAGGGCTGTTGGATACAGAGTGATTAAGGCACATTTAAGCAGTTGTAAGCAGGTTTGCATGGGTTTGCGCCATGGTAAGCAATGCTAACTTCTGGTTAACTATGCTGACAGACAGCCTTAAAAGTGGTTAAGCTGTGTAGGCATCGCTTAGCACCATGCAAACAGGCTTAGTCCTGCTTACTACTGCTTACTCCCGCTTACCCCTGTGCTAATTTCTTTAAAAGAAAAGAAAAAAGGGGTGATAGGAAAGTGGTGAAAAAGGGGGCACGAAGAGGAAAAAACAATATAAAAGGTAGCTAGGGATATGCAGGATCGGTGTAGGGAAAGTCCATAGCTGTCCATTTCTTCTACAGCAACAGCTGTGCATATATACTGAATTTGGAGGTATATTTGGACACTCAAACCCCTGAGACAGAGGTGAAGACAACAATAATGTGTTGTGAAGCCTATTAGACCAGATTACATGTGTCCAGTGGACACGTGCAAAATGGATAGCTATGTATGGGGTGACATTTTTTTTGCATGGACAGATTGCCCTTTTTTAAGGTGAGAATGGGATGTTGTGGAAGGATAGTAGGTATATTTAGGGAGATGGGTTGGGTAGGGAGAAAGACAAGACAGCATACAGCAGCAGTATATGTCTTATGTGGGGGGTACACACCTTGAATGGGGAGGGGTGTTTGTTAATCAGAAGCCCATGAGCCCCCAAATGGCTACAGTGTGACTGAGGGCCCCGCTCATGGGCAGTCACCACTGTACCTTCACAGCCCTGAAGTTGGCTGTGCTGGGGGCTGAGCAGAAAGAGCAGACTGAACCTCTGAATGTGCCATGCAGCCCTCAAGCTGGCGTAGCAGATCTCCCAATTCTCTGTGGAGCTCACTACGCACCAGATGCTGGACCTGACTTCGGGTGACAGGATCCTGTCCATGCCTGTGCCTGGGGGGTACGAGCCCCATCCCCTGAAGCAGTTCCACCCAAAGGTGGTGTAGGACTAGTGGACGAGGAGGTCCTGGGGTTGGTCCCAGACGTGCTGGGGCCTGGTGCTATGGGCAGATGAGGCAGGAGAGGCTGATCCACTGGGATCGGCCTTCCCAGACATGCTATGGTGTTGCAGTTTTAGAACCTATGTTGGTTAGTAAGGGTAAATACATTCCAGAATTAGTTATAACAACATGCATGAGTATTCCCATTAACCCAAAACAACAGATTTGGAACACTTGCATAGCAAACAGAACACATGCATATTTGGAACCACAGTGGGCATTACACTGGCATGCAGGTTACATTGATAGCAGCAGGCCACCAATGATAGTATTTGAACAGGGAACATTAATTGGAATACATTTCAACATTTGCAGAACAATAGGACACATGTCCCAATGGTATGTTTGGTAGAAAACATACCCATTCATTTATGTGTTTAGATTATTGGTGAAGATAAGGTGGGGGAGAGAGAGAGATGTCAATTAACAAATATAGATTATTGCAGTGGTCACAGCTTTAATGATCATTGCTCTAATCATTACTCTACAGGTATTATTACAACAACCTATGGCCTTGGGTTGGGCAGTGGTATGTTTGTACACAGTGTATAATTAATGCCTTCTTATAGCTACTTTATACCTTCTCTTACCTGGAAGACCTGTGGAGGGAATTTTTGTTAACACTACCTGACTGTTTCTACCCATATTTACATAGTCAGGGTTACATATATATGTGCATTCATAGTGTGTGTGTGTGTGTGTGTGTGTGTGTGTGTGTGTGTGTGTGTGTGTGTGTGTGTGTGTGCTACTGCCATATGCTGCCTTGATTTCTATCGGTCACCCTGGTTGTAGGCAGCAGAGACCACTAGGTGTGACAGCATGACACATTTGAACATTTCTTGGGGGAGACCACTTGGTGTATGTACTTATCTTGCTGTCATTTGCAGCCTTGGGGTTGGACACAGTATAACTACAGCCTTCTTATAGCTACTTTATACCTTCTTTTACATAGATGATCTGTGGAGAAAATTTTTGTAACACTACCTGACTGTTTCTACACATATTCACAAAATCCTAGCTGAAATTATGCATACAGCTTACTACCATTCCCGGGATTCGAACCGTGGTTGTTTCTGCTAAAAGTACAACACGTTTGTGTTTTATCAGAAGATGCTATTGAGAAACTGCTTTTTTTTTTAAATGTCTTCTGTCTCATTCTCTCTTGGTTGTACAATCTGACCTTGTAATTACAACATTCTTATACATACATTCCTATACATACCTTTTGACATAGCACAGTGTGGAAAACAGTAGTTAACACAACAGTACTATCCAGATATCAGATCCTGGTACATGAAACATTTCATATCAGTTAATCTCATGTCTTACAGAGGCACTAACTTTGTCAGATGCGACTTGATTGTTGAATGCTTTCAGAGCTATTGTTGCTGTGCATAGCCTGTACACATTTCAATTCATACAATACCAGAGTAAACACAATCAGTCCACGGTTTTGAATTTTATTGACATGCAGTTACAGTTTTATTTATATACAACCTAAATGAGACCATTACTGTAACATTCTCTGGTTTATTCAGTACAAACCATACCCATTTTTAATACTGCCAGGTGACATTCTACTCCTTTATATTTATTTGGTATGAATACTACAAGCTAGATTGTTACTCACCAGCCTCGCAAAGCAGCCTTTGCAACCTGCTTGCATGGGCTTCCTGGTTTGCAGCCCACTCAGTTGGAGCTGTAAAGAAGATAGAGAAACATTTATGCATACCTATCAATCACAAACACAGGCTGGAGTTTGTTAAACAGTTATTGATATGAATGCTTACACATGCCTGGGACATCACCCCTCTGCTGTGTTTCTTGGACCCACTGGTCCAAGAGCTCCCTCTTCCTTCGCTTCACATCAGCATAGTGGTGACAGACCTGCTCACCAGTCTGAGGGATGCCAGTGGCACTGGTGAGATCACAGGGGAGACTTTTCCAGGCCTCCACTTTGTATTGGGAGCCCTGGTACTGGTCCTGCAGCAATCTCACATCATGATTTTTAACAAGGAGTCCTACCATGACCTTGGACTTCTGTATGCCCCAGCGCTGCTCCCGAAAGTGCATACCCTCTCTAACACCAACCATACTACCTACAGTGGGGAGCTATAACCAGTTATGAGCTGTATTTCCATCTGCGAGGTTTAAATACGGCCAATTTCCCACTCTTTGCCATGATTGCATGGTTTTGAATATGCTCAGGGAAGCTAAGCTATGGGCAAACCTGCTTAGTTAAGGTTGGCAGTGCTTAAAGGGGCAGGTTTAGCATTGCATACCAATGGGCAAATCTGCTTAGCTGGGCTACTCATTGCTTACCATTCATATTTAAGCAATGCTTACACCCAGTAAGCATAGCTGTGCAATGCTTAGCATTGCTTATGTTTTATTTTATAGACTATCAGTTGTATGGGATTGATTCATCATTTCTGACATATTATAATTTTGTTTATCTTTCTTGACAACTCCCTATGTGCTTTCATTACATTTATTATTGTGTGATTATATTGTATTGGGCACTTGTGTTTATATGGGGGTTTCACAACTTTATTACACTGACACCTCATATCTGGATCTACTACACTGCTATGGTTAACAAATATATGTTATTTACTACCTAATTATTAAAAAAAATGATGTACTGCTTTCACATGTAGAATGTGAAGTGGCTTTAGTGGGGATCAAACCGGGAACAACTACTTGCAAAGCAAATGCTCTATCCACTTTACTATTTCTGCATTGCTAGTTTTTGAAGTATATTCCTATTAAGCTCGTTGTGATGTGTAAGCTAGGCTGAGCAGAGCTGCACAATGCACACACCCGCTCAGCTATGCTTAAACTTTATTGCAGACTGAAAAAAAATAAACTGTTGTGTTTTATATTTTTAATGGTTCATAGGTTCATAGGATGATACTAGGCTATTAGCCATGAGGCCCTTATAAGCCTAGCTAAGAATTTCACCCATATTCCCTCAAAGTCAGCCCATGTACAGCAGGGACAAAGGTGGGATCCCAGGTGTATATTTTCTGTTTCCCATCCATTCATCCAAGTTCCTCTTAAACAGGGCTAGAGAAGTACTCTACTTGACATGAAGAGGGAATCTATTCCACAGATGGGGAAACCTTTGGGACACAAATCTATCCCACCAAGTTCTATTAATGTCACAGACCAGGTTAAGGCCTTGCGTGTGGCTTGCGCGAGTGGAGTTTGTCTTATGGATATGCAGCAACTCCATCAAGGCTGGGTCTGAAATGGCCTTGTATGCCAGACACAGGTCACCTTTGAGTAGTCTGTATGAGACTGAATAGAGGGCAGGGATTTCAGCCTATCTGTATAGTACAGGTGTTTGAGACCCTGGATTTTCCTGGTCAGGAACCTCTGTGGTGTCTCCAACTGATGCATGTGCTTGGCAAGGTACATGTTGAAGGGGGCATTGTACTCGATAATGGGTCTGATAAGGGAGGACTACAGGGATGTTATGATGATGGTAAGTCATAATTACAGTACAGGGATATTATGCAGAAGGTAAGTTATAATTTAACAAGATCAGTTATTAGGGAGCCTTGACATAATCAGAGTGCCACAAGGGTAGGAACAAACTACAATGGAAAAATGGGAATTGTGGGAACAATAAATACAGTCGTGTAATGAGGTTTAAAAGAAAGCAGGACTTAAATGCGCTATGCAATGTTTGACTGAAAACTATTGGTTAGATTAAAAACCAAAAAGCAACTCCACCACAGTACAAGAGGACCAAATTGTAGTTTTTAGCGCAGTATCAATTTATTAGTTGCTATTCGTCACAAGACTTCTTCAGAAACATGTAAAAAACATAACCTGCTCAACAGTTAAATACCCAAGAACAGCTGTAAAAACCAATCAAAATGGCCCAGCAATTAAGGCTAAAACAAGTTAACCCTTAAAAGGCCAAAATCACAAAACCAAATAAAAACTTAGAGATGAACATAATGTCCCTATCCTAAGAATATGCAATGTTCACCTTTCTATTTTTTTTTTAAAATAATATTGACAGTATCATTAAGACCTGGTGGAAAACAGGAAGTAAGGTGAAACTGCCATACAGCTTCCCTCTGCTCAACAAAGTTCTTATAATTCCCACTCTAGGGTCCTTTTTCATTATTTCAATAACAGAAAAAAATGAACTTTTTCCAGTTCCCACAATGCAAAGTATGCTTATACAAAGCCTTATTTGAGTTTTTACTTTTAATAGCATCCAAATGCCCCTGAATTCTTTTCCTCAAACTCCTTGTACTCATACCAACATAAAAAGCTGGACAGGTGGAACATAAAGCAATGTACACAATCCCTGTCACACCACAGTCTAACTTCCCAGGAAGTGGAAAATTCCAATCTAAATGTACAAGTGAAACAAAAGGACCCTCGGAAATAAACCTACAGGCTCTACAGCCCAGGCATTTATCCATGCCATGTTTGCCAGAGACAGTCTCAAAAGAACACATCTTTGTACCACATGTTTCCAACATTTATTTGATACTCTGATCTTTCTTATATACAAAAAGTGGAAACTCACCCAGTACCTTCATAAGATCATTATTGCCTGCAATAACCTTCCTGTTCTCCTCAATAATTTAATGTACATCATAGTTATCCATACTCATGTCAAGACAAAATCTAGGGTACTTACAATTCCCCCCATCAATCCTTTCCCCAGTGTCAAGATCACTTTTCTTAAAAAACTTTTAATAAGATCGGAGGGAAATCAGTAGGTTTCCTCATAATAATTTTCTGAGCTGCTGCATCAACCATATCTACTGGATATCCTCTATCCAAAAACAGAGCTTTAATAAAACCTACTTCTAACAAGAAAGTACTATCCTCAACAGTCATACGGGATGCCCTAATAAATTGCCCTTTCGGAATGTTTCTCTTCATAAACTTGGGATGACTACTTTTATAATGCACATAGCTATTACAAAAAGTATTTTTGTGATGAATACTACTAATGAAGGTGTTGGTACTAGCAGTCCACTCAATGTTATCATCCAAAAAAGAGACCTTAGAACCTTGTTCTCCACAAACAAATTTTAAAAAAGAAGTACTCTGTGATAAAAAAACTCACAAAAGCATTGACATAAAAATCCTTGCTTCTAGCTATGAAAAACAAATAGTCTGCAAACCTTCAAACAAAGAAATGAACGGCAAAATCTCTAAATCCCTCCACCCCAACACTAAGCATATGTGGGACGAACAGTAGCCCCCATAGCAACGCCCTTTAATTGCTTATAAAAATGGTCATTGGGTAGATTATAAGTGATGTATAATGTTTGCAGTTGGGAGTGTGTCAGTATGGTTTGTGATATAAAATGCTTGTAACTAGGACTGCTTTGGTGTGATTTGTTTTCATTTATATAAATGTATGTGAGCGAAGCACAGCTGCTGTAGTCCAAACACATCCAAGGACGACAATTCAATCCGACATAATTTTTTTATTGAATATATAAACAAAAGTGTACTTACAAAGCAGTGGATACCTTTGCATACGAATGTAGAAGCATAAATTAAGAAAATAAACAGCAAAGGTTTGGCTCCACAATATTCATAAACCATCAAATACTCCACCAAGTTCTAATGTAGTTGAGCAGCTCTCTTTATTCAGCACAAGCGCTTTCACAATAGCTTCATCAGGTGAATGTGTATAGAATGCAGGACGCACCTTATATATTACTTAATTAATATCACATGACCATTAAATTTAAAAAGACAGTCTATCTTACAAAAATATTTATAAAACATTATCTAAATCAAACTTTCATCAAATAATTATTTAAAAACATTTAATATAAAGCAGACAAATAGTATCTTTCACTTACAGCGTCTAGATAAAACTCTTTTGGACAGGATTGGTTTTATAGGTACAGATTCATTGAGGCCATGTCCAAAATTAGCCCTAAACCTCACTATCCATTGCGCCTCAATTTCTTCTGTCCTTACTCTAATATTACCCCCCCCCCTAATGTTTGGCATATTCATAGCTAAAACTGTAAATTTAAAAATATGTTGCATAAATGTAATAATCACTTGTTTAGCTAATGCATTGGAAGCTTTAGAAAATAATGAACTAGTTATTATGCCAGCTGATAAAGGAGGGCAAATAGTGATTATGAATAAACTTGATTATGATAAAGCTATGTTTGAAATGCTAAATGATATAAAATTTTATGAGATCATTACTCAGTCCCAAGTAGAGGTTATGATTAAATCTATATGTAGCACTATTAAGTATTTAGAAATGGCATGCTTGATTACTAGTGATTTAGCTAGGTGTTTCTATACACACTATCCTACTGTACCTATTATACAGGGCAGACCAAAAATTCACAAGCATCCAAAACCATAACAGAGCTTAATAAAAATGACAGAAGTGAATTAACTCCTGTTAGAGGAGAAGCATTATTCATTTGTTAAGGGGAGACTGAGACTTTTGAATTAAGCGGTATTTCTAAAGATAAAGAGCTGAAGTGCATACTACTTATGTTGTTCTTCTTAAGGCATTTGGCAGTACTCCACATAAGGAAGTAACTGACAGATTAACAAGAATACCTTTCAGTCCATTGGTACCTTGATGCATACAACATTGGTTAAACCATAGAGCATAGCACAGCAAGGTGCTGTTTACCAGTCTATCCCAATGGGGTTGCCACGTGTACTCCACAGACCTTTATGGGGATCCATTTCTTTCTGGACTATTCTTATCAGACAAATACATGGAAAGTTGGCTTTGGATAACAAAATATGTGATGACTGTGAACATGGTAATGTAATTACTTCAGTAAAAGATGTCAAACTTCGCCAATATGATGGTCTATAACATTTATTTTCCTGACACCATACTAATAACTTCACTTTTAATATAACATAACAAGACCTTGCAAACATTATGTAAATTATGATTGCAAAATAAATAGCTAAATTGTAAAAACAACCAAACCATTTCCATTTGTATTTTTTTATTACTAAGAGTTCCATCTTAGCAAAATAGACAGATTATTTTTTATTTTAATTTTTACCTCTGAAGTTGAATACATGCCATTTGTTTTGGAGTCAGTTTCTGATATGGCACTTTTAACAATATTTCTCTGAAGAGCTACTTCCAATACTTTAATAACTGTAGTCTGTTCATTTGACAAGGACTTGAAGCTTGTCTGAATTACATTAAAACAGCACTTATCAGAGTCCAGAGCAAAGCTCAGTTTTTGCTAGGTAAGAAAACACTGCCTCAGCTGTGCTCCTTCATTAACTGATGCAGTTTAGTTGTATCACATAGCAGTTATTTTTGTCTGCTGTTATTCAAAGAAATGTGTAATGTCTGTGTTCAGACAGCAGAATGTTTCATTATCTCAGTTCATATCTACATTTCAGTTTGATTGCAGTGTTTCCAATTCATTGGGATCACTGATAAAGTTATTCTGGCAATTATCATTGTTTAAGTGGAAATTTGCCATCTTTTCATTATATTTGTTAGCAGTTAATGTTATTTTAATGTATAATGTGTATTCAATTAAATTTAGCAATTGTATATATATATATATATATATATATATATATATATATATATATATATATAGCTATATATAGATTATATAGATATAAAGATATATAGATAGATATACACAGCTATATTACTGTTACTAATAATCATTAATATGATTTCAGTTAGTTGCATCCTTATCATTTATATAAGTGTTTATTTGCCTTTTTATGACTTTGGCCTCATTTAAGTCCTTTACCATCTAAGACGTTGTCCTGTTCGATTCTTAGCTAAAGCGTCTTCTGTGTGGAGACATGCGTGAATGGGCGTACCTTCATTGAAGGTTGTACGTTAGGGCTGGCAACTCAGTATATAAAAATCTACTGCCAATCATTAGCAGACCGGAGTTCCGCTGTGGCAACCCCTAACCGGGAAAAGCCGAAAGATACAACAACAACCATCTACAACTCCTTTGCATCTCTGACATTTTTTGTCATTGTCAGTAGTTTGGTATCCAAAGGGTGGGGTGACAAAGGACTACATTTAAAACCTTCCTTTCATGTCTCCCAAGTGAGGCTGAACAACTTCTCAGAGGGTAGTGCACCACCAGCCTAGCATGGACAAGGTGTCTCTGTCTGCCTGGATCTGGTACCCATATATGGTACCAATGTAGGTGTATGCACATTTATTTCTGCAACATTATCTGTGGGGGGCTGTGCTTTTCAAACAGTGATGACATGACAGGCTTTGCATTCGACAGGTATGCTTCACGGACACTAACAGTGTCCGCCATACCTCTCAACTGTACAGATTTTCACAGACTGTCCAGATTTTTGCCTTATATTTTTGATCCATTTTTCATACAATTGTGGCTTTCTGGCAGATTAGTGACAAAGCATTAAAGACGGCAGTTAGTATATAATGACAGACATTTGAGTTTTACACTTCATACCCTTTGGGAAATTCATGCTAATGTGAAGCCTGTCTTTCTATCGACTATAAGTTTGTGAGAGCAATATCTTACATTTGTCCCTGTTTTTTATGGCTTTGTCCAGATTCTTTGTGAGGTTGAGAGGTAATGGTGTCCGCAGACACTCTCACTACCTTTACATTGCTGTACAGCAATTACAGAGTACAGGGGGCATGTGTATTGTGAGAGCACTGCTCTCAGACACACCCTCTGTGCTCGTACATAGAACTGCGTCCGTATTAGAGCACGGCAGCACACCTTCATGAACATGCATGGCACACTGCCGTGCTGCATGGAAACCGTCCCTTCCCTGCAAGAATAAGCTATCCTTGCATGGAAGTTTGCTGAATCCCGGGGATTAACTATAGACTCGCCACTTCTCTTCATTCTGGACTTAGTATAATCTCAACATTATACCTTCATCTAAGTGCATGTTTAAGGTCTTTAGGTACGATACCTTCACTGTTCTGTTAGACCATGAGCACTGCAGCCGATTATATCAACGATGCTCTCAACAAAACTTCACAGAGAAGATCACAAGTTCATGTTGTTGACATTTCAGTACTCAAGAAGGCAAGTTGGTTTGTTTTGATGCTTTGCTTATGTTTGGGGTCACATGAGACAGAATAGTGAAAAGGTAAGTTATTTATTGTTTTATACTTTTTCCATTTTCTCCAGATTGGTGAAACCTTGCAACAATTATAGATTGGTAGTGTGGGCAGTACTCCCATATTAGTGGTGCAGGAGGATGTCCCTCCTCTCCACACAATTGTTTGATAATCTACCATAATGAGTTTGTGCCAGTCATTTGGCAGTGTGATTACATTTTGCTGAAACATGAATAATTGCAGGTAAAATATCAATCTGTTAGACTTTTTCTTTGTGTTTTAGCCCAAAATTTTTCTTAACTCCCGAGTACAAAAACTGGGTTATAAACTTCTTTTTTTATTGCTTGAAACAGTATATTAGGTTTTATCTCCCAACATCTGTGGAGGATAAACTATTGTACTGCCCAGAGCTAACTATTGTCTCTGGCCTTACATAGCTGACAGGTGTTAGTACACTGCTGATACATCTCACGGTGGTTTATGATGAAAATTTCATTCTCCCCAGACATACTACACAGCAGGATCTACATGGGCCTGTGTTGTGTCTATTATTCATTCTGCATCTGCTGCTGCTATGGGAACATATGTGATAATATCCTTCATCTAAGTATACGTTTAAGGTCTTTAGGTACTTTTATTCATTTATTTATTATCTTTGTATGTGTACATATATGAGTTTATAATAAATAATAAATCACCTGTGAGTCTGATTGGAGCACACACTGAACAATCTCATTGCCACTAAAATCATTGCCAAAAAGTAATCGCAAACGTAAACCAACAGATTACATTTGCAATTTCTAAAAGTAAGAAAAAAAAAGTTTTACATGGGGGCATTGACCCACACACACACCCGTATGGGAGATCTGCTTCCACGTCCCCAGAAATTAAATATACTAACTCCAGGGTTGCACCAACTCAAAAAAAAAGGCAAAAACCCTTGACTTATGTAACTGTTGATATAACAAACTTTGACCGTTACATAATTTGACAAACTGCACCAGCAAAGGAAAACACCATTGTTTTATGCACAATAACATTTGTGTAGTGATAACTCATATAGCACTCTCAGAAGCATAGTTAGGGTGGGCAACAGGGGCAATCATCCATCTATCATTTTTTTTCTCTTCAATTGAAGAGCTACTGGGGGGGGGGGAGTTGTAGATGCAACTGTAATATCCCATTCACTACATTTGGGTTATTGCAGGGAACATTTTTTGAGATAGTTGGGGAGCTGGCTTGTTGTATCATGCCCAGGGTGGTGAATCAGCCACTGTGTCTCTGAGCACCCAAATATCTATCTAGACAGATAGTTATTTCTGCATCTATCTGCATACATTTACATAAATACATCTGTATCTATATATATAGCTGTACAAGGATGCCTTATTATTATTCATAAGTCTTGCTGAAACCCATGATTTTGTGCCTTAGATAAGACTGAAGTTAAACTTTGATAAGATTAAGGTATCAGTATTAAATCTACATAAAGCACTGGAAAGCAACACCCATCTCCCACAGAGTTATATTCTGGGAACTGATACAAATGCTGATCACAATCAATAAAAAACAATACATAGCCAAGGAACCAGTGTTATCTATAAAATGCCACAAGGCGGATGTGGTGAGGCCATCAGTGTATCATGCAAGGACTGCTACTAGGCTTAGCATATTATCCCTTGGGAATTTAGCCATGCTGTATTGACCGTCTCAATTATTGTTGTAATGTCCTTTACATATGGACACTTTCAGTACCTACAGCTAGTTTGCAGTGCTGTTACCCAGGTAGTATGTGGTCAGCAAAGAGCTTGTCAAATCATCACTGGTTTCTTTAAACTACACTAATTGCATATATGCTGTCATATTTAAAAATTAAAAAAACAAGATGGTATTCCTGTAGGCAGAAAAACCATAGTGCACTAAAAGTAAAAAAACAAGTTTAATGGTAAGCGCTTTCACTGTTAACAACTTCATCAGACATCTCCTTCAAAGAAAGTTATCCATTTATATTCAAAATAACCAATCAACATAAAAAATCAACTAATTAAAACATGAAACTCATTCTTAAAGTGCCAACACTTAAAACAACCATCTGTATACATAGTACAAGAACACATTTCCACCTTAATTTCAATGTATGAACACATATATAAAATTATACATATAAAAACATACATAAACTCAAAAACTTTAATGTTTCAAAGGTTTCTGTTTTAAAAAAGGTTTTAATATTTGTTATGTTCCATTTGATCGTACATGCTGTTTCTAGACCTGCTTACAAAGATATAGCCAGGTATATGCCACATATGCCACAACACACAGTTCTGGAATACTTTCTTATGCAGTTAGATAATAGAACTGTTTTCAGCCCTGGCATTATCATATTTCAAGTTAAACATTTTGTTACACAACATTTTCCCCTTCAGAATACAAAACTGGCTAAACTTTTGTTTTTGCTGTCATTTCTGGATTTCTTTTTTTCAGTATTGAAAAGACATGGAGTCCTGGAGCATTCACTGTCTGGTATTTGTTTTTTTTTTTCGGGAGGGGGGGGGGCTGCATTTCAAGTATGTGGGCTGACAAGCTGGTATACAGTTCCAAAATTCTGACAGCATCCCTCTTACAAGGATACCAACAAGGATGAAATCAGGTTAGCTGAATTCATTTAAGTGAGGCTGTAAATATTTATCTAGCTGTCAACTTTTCCAGCAGGTAAAACAAGGATGTTTAATCTGTCAGGTGAACCATGGAATTGTCCCTTCTGCTGGAAAGTGTTTAAATGTATCTGTTCACTATGGTAACAGATAATGAAGAGGATTATGACAGTGTCGCCTATCATAACCTGTTTATTATGTGCTCGAGATATGGGTGCCAAAAAATTCACCTTGAGAGCAAAGTTTCAGAGCTTGGCATCCATGCTGTGAATTGATGGTTATAATCAGATTCCAATAATGATTCTTTGTAGTGCAGGGAGCTTTATCTGCTCGATGCATTACTAGTTACAGTAAAAACAATAAATAAATAAAAAGATGCAAAGCTGTAAAGCACATGGTGAGCGCTGTCAGAAAGGCAGTGTAACACAGTCCTTTATGTTTACATTCACCTTCCATACCTCTAAACTGTCCAGATTTTTGCCTCATTTGTGTGGTCTGTTCCTCAAAGTCCATATTTTCCAGGCAAATCATGGAAGGCTGAAGTCAGCGAATAGTGACATACATTTGAGTTCAAGTTCATATTCCACAAAGGGGAAGCCACCACGGGCCCCGGGAACTACCGCCCCATTAGCCTGATGAGCCTGGTCTGCAAGGCTATGGAATGTATCATCATGGAACTTATAAACAATGACATTGGTAATCTCCAAACTCTGGACCCCACCCAGTTTGGGTTTGTAAAAGGCAGATCATGTCTCCTAAACCTGATTGACGTCTTTGAAGTGGTCACCAAAGCCATAGATGAGGGTAAGGTGGTTCACACAGCCTATCTAGATCTCACCAAGGCATTCAAAACCATCCCCTACTCTGGAATTATAGATAAACTCACTAAACTAGGTATAAATCCCTATGTCACAAGATAGGTTGCCAACTGACTCACTGACAGAACCCACACTGTGAAAGTAGCAGACTCCAAATCCAACTTCAGACCAGTGACAAGTGGAGTACCACAGGGTTCAGTCTTGGGTCCTCTCCTGTTTGGTATCTACTTCTCTGAAGTACAAACTAACACAGAAGGTCTTTGGCTAATGAAGTTCGCAGATGACTGCAAATTAGGAGCCATAATCAAAACTCAAAATGATGTGGACATCCTACAAAAGGGCCTCGCGGAGACAGATGCCTGGTGTCAAAGCCATGGCCTCAAGCTCAATGCCAAAAAGTGCATTGGCATCCCTTTTGGTAATAACTCCGTACCCATGAACTACTACATAGGCGGTAGTCTATTTAACACCAAAAGTGTGATAAGACACTTTGGGACACAGGTGGACAGTAGTCTCTCCTTTGATAATCACATCACCACAGTAGTCAAGAAATCCTTCTACTTAGCACACCTCATCACAAAGGGTTTCTCATCCAGGAAAAAAAAGGTCATTGTTCCCCTCTACTCGTCACTCATTAGACCCATTATAGAGTACAATGCCCCTTTTGGTATGCACCGCACAAGACATCTACAACAACTAGAAAGGCCACAGAAATACCTCACAAAGAGGATTACCAGCCTCAAACAGATGCCCTACGCAGACCGTCTCAAAAAGCTGCAGTTTTACTCCGTCGCATATCGCCTACTCAGAGGCAATCTCTGCCTAACATACAAAGCTATGTAAAACCCAGAGCTTTTGGACATACTCCACTTAAAAAAATCCCAATCCCTCCAAGTTACATGCACTAGGGACCTAATCCTTGTCACCACAATAAACAGAACATGCTGAAGGGATAGATTCCTGTCCCAGAGACTTCCCATACTCTGGAACAAACTACCTATCTATATCAAACAAAGCTCCTCATTAGCACTCTTCAATAAAAGTACAAACTACCTATCTATATCAAACAAAGCTCCTCATTAGCACTCTTCAATAAAAGTTTTGATGACTGGATGGGAGATAGGAAATTCACTCCGGGGATCACTTCTGTGGCTCTGCTCGACAATGGCACAGGAAAATAATTTTCTTGGGTGGTGAAAGCCAGGGTACTTTTTGGCTAGGCTTATATAGGCCCTAGGGCCAATAGCCTAGTAACTACCTATGAACATATATCCTTCCGAGAAAATGTAGATGAATGCACATCCTGTTGTTCTAGATACTTTATAAGTTTGTAAGAAGGGACACCTTTAGTTTAGACAGCAGGGAGAACCAAATATTTTAATCTGCCGCTGTCATTTGCTGGTACAATGTAACGCTAGACCTGACATTAACTTAAGCAGAGTGGCTTAACATTTGTTAAAAACGTATCTTGTGCCACTTGAGCACTTAACTGATTTGCCTTTTTCCAAATATCAGAGCATAATCATCTTGCTCCATGCAATATGAAGACCTTACAACATTAACTGAGTAGAAGCAGTTTTAAGATTAACAGTTATCTAACTTGCTTTTTATACAGTTATAGAACTGTTAGTACAATGTCATCTGAAGTATTACAATTTATTGCAATCTGTTAATTTATAATTGAACACATTGACACTGTAAAACAAGAAATAAACTCAAGAAAAGTAATATTTCAGACCACCGTTTGATTTCATGAGCACATAAGCTATTGAGTACTAAGAAGGATGCACAACACTGTTAAGGGATTTAATAAATGTTTACTTCGGCCAATCTTGGGAAACAATGCCAGAAAAAAAATCAAACCTTGATCTCTCACTTCTATTTCACTGGTTCTGAGAGCTTTCTGAGTGTTTTATCTTTTAATCCTCCTGCCTATTTTTGCCATCTTGTGCTAAAAAACAAACAGAAATTTAACTGTGTAACAAGAGAGCTATTCTAATTCCAATTGAGGTTGCTGTTTACCTAGAGATAAGCTTCACAGAGGGTAAGGTAGGCCTAGCTGTGCTACTGATTCCCCTGTACTTAATGTAAATTGAAAGATTGAAAAGTCTGATCTTAATTTACTGGACTTGGT
Organism: Protopterus annectens; assembly: GCF_019279795.1. NCBI lineage: Eukaryota > Metazoa > Chordata > Ceratodontiformes > Protopteridae > Protopterus > Protopterus annectens. The sequence goes on from NC_056741.1 coordinate 1,604,846,648, forward strand.
GTTCAAGAAATCTATCAAAGGACCATTTCTTTTTTCAAATCACGCCTTTCTTTAAGGCTTCAGCACGGAAATGACACTAAATTATACTTATTTCCTTCCCCAGGGTGCCTTGCTAGATTCTCTGAAGCAGATATTCCCCTCTTTGCAGTCACAGGATCACTTTTTTCCTGTCAGTATTTCAAGTATCCTTGCTTACCAAATGAAACAGCTTTGCGCTATGAATATTAGTGTTATAAAGAAACCACAGCAGTTGTACATTGAAAACTGACTGACAGCATTCTGATAAGGTATGACTAAGTGAAATGCTTATTTACAATGAAATAATTGGTATTTTAATCATTAAACCGTTCATCAAAAACACATCTTAATTTAATATTAAAGTAATGTAAATGCAAAGTTATCTTTCGATATAAGCAAAAGGGAGTGAGACACTGAACTGAGCCAGATTTGATATATCAGAAACTGTTGACACAACACCCGATTGGGGCTTGATGCTCAACAATAACTGGAAATCTTCACAAAAAGATGCTATTTTTTCCATGTTTAATATAAAACTGTTAATTGGAATGATGCAGTGAGATTACTCTTATTTGCAGTATGACACAGCAGAATTTAAAATAGAATTACTTTAGAAAAGGGTCAGATGGTGATGCTGTAAAGACAAGACTTGTAAAATGCAAAGCCTGCATGTAGCAAAGGCAACAATAAGCAGCATAAATTAGTGTGCAACCCCACTGTGCAGGTCATTTACTATACCAACGTTCGATGCAGTGCTGACTAATTCACGAAAAATTACTTTAAGTTTTTATTTTGTCCTCCTACGCAGAGAGTGTACTCATCCCATCAATGCACCTCGCTGATGTGACCTTGATTTTTATGATGGATTAACCAATATTTTTTCTTCTGTCTTGGTGAGGAATTTTATACTATTGTAACTTAAAACTGCATAGAGAAGAGCATCCTGGAACTGACGTACTTTAGCAATAACCCATGAATGGTGTGGGTATCACAGAATTAATCCACAGTTGTCATGGTGAAACCCAAGTGATTAAACAAAGCCAACTGTGGGTCAATATTGCAATGCCCCCCCCCCCCCACCACCACCACCACCACCACCACCACAGTCCAGGGTTATTGCTATTATACAAGGACTTTAAGAAATAAATGACTTAGCTTTCTTAAATGACGTCTTTGCATAATGGTGCTGTAGTGTTCTTCCATATTTGCCGGTGTGCCATGCATGCGTATGGGAGTTGCGTTCCCACACTTGCACAGTGCATCAGTACAGTGTAGGAGAAGTAATGGAGGAAATTGAATCTCTGTTGCCCTTTTTTTTTTTTTAACAGAATGCAAGAAATCTGGACCAAGCCCAACATAATGGGGGAGGGGGTCAGAAAATTCCAGCAATAGGGACATATTTTAAACATTGCTGTAATAAAAACTTGGTATGTTCCTGGAATAAGTTTTATGTTAGCATGCTTTTTTGAAAGGCTATGAAGCTCAAACCTGAGATATTGATCTTTATTTAATGACTTCAATCTCCAGCGTCTTGCCAGAAGGCTTGGCAGACCAAGCAAAAAAAAAAAAAAAATTGAGAAACAGACCAAAACTATGAGGCAAAAATCTCAACATTCGGGCCAGGTGAGAGGTACAAGAGTCTGCCAAGATTTTAGGAAGCACAGCACAGAAATACAAGGAAAATCAGGTACATTTCTATTTCTTTAGTTTTGCAAAATGTGCCCAACGTTTCTTGCATTTTACTCTGTCCTCTAAGCATATCCCATTTGAAAAGTCTAATTGCTCAATGGTACTTCAATGACTGGATTTTTTTCTACTGGTATATGTTCGATTTACAATTGATACTCTTTTTGGGCTGTCCAATCAGTGTGCCCATTTCTGAATGGAAATGAGCAGTTACTGTATAATTCAGTATACAACATCACATTAGTATTAAAGAACAGCAGCTGTCAAATGTAATCACCAACAGCCCTCCCCCCAGGTTTTGTACATGGGGTCAGTGTGTTACAGCAGCAGCCAATGTTCACACCATCAGGTGGCTAGCACTGATATGGTTGTCACTGTTACTTTAAAGTCAACATTTGCTTTCTTTAAACAAACTAAAAATGTTTCTCTATGTCGCCAAGCACATTCCCATCTTCCATCTGGGATATGTATGTCTGTGTGGAGGTATACACACACACACACACACACACACACACACACACACACACACACACACACACACACACACACACACACACACACACACACACACACACACACACACACACACACACACACACACACACACACACTGTTTGTATATGTTTTATATATATATATATATATATATATATATATATATATATATATATATATATATAAAATATATGCATATTATATTTATACACACACACACACACACACACACACACACACACACACACACACATACACACAAACACGCAGACATAGATAATTATAGATGCACACCCACATTAAATACAAACACACAAAATGCTCTGGTTTCTTTCTCCATAAATCAGCTGCTTTATTTTACTTTCAAAAATGCACAAATACCACATCTTCTCAGCACTTTAATGCAGAAACCAGGAATGTAAACATAGTTAAAAACTGCCTACTTCCTTATCTATTAGTTAAGGAGTTGTTCCTAGCTAACCAAATGTTTTATTCCTCTTAATCCTTACTGTAGGGGATCTAATGGAGATAAGCAGTAATAGATGGAGATAATGGTGATAAGAAAAGCAGACTAGTATTACTAGAACCAAATTCATCCTAAAGTCTGTGCGAGTGCCTTCACGTGATGGACCTGGTTTTCACAAAATCTCATCAAGATGATGCTGATATATAAACTATTTTATGTATCTTATATCACGAGCAGAGGTAGACTAAAATATAAAAACAAAACAGCTGGGTGCAGAAATCCCATGATAAAAAAGTGCCCAATCCTAGTATGCTCACTGGTGCCAGAACTGGAAAAAATGACAGTGTAGAAACCTCAGGACATGGAAACATTCCTACAATGGTTTTAGGCCAGGCTCTGTGGGAAGATGGCCCCGCATTGCATATCATAGCATTCCACAAAACTTTCTCAGATGATATAAGAATGTCATTTGGTCTTGATAAGTGTGAACAAGCAACATTTAAAGCAAAAAAGCTGTAGCACCAAGAAAACATCACTTTGTGACAAGAATGTGATATAAAAGAACTTAAGCAGGAGAGAGTGTATAAATATTTGGGAATTGATGTTGACAATAAAACATGAAGAAATGTGAACAAAACTCAGTAAGGCATATTTTTAGAAGACTAAAATCAATACTGAAAACAGCCCTGGCATCTAGGAACAAAGTCAAAGCTATAAACCAATTTGATCTTCCTGTTCCAATAGGTATTTTATCAGTTGGACATGAAAACAAGGAAAAACGATTCACACTCTTCAAATGATATATAAAAATCAGTGTATACCAAGATTATATATTCCTCATTCTGAAGGACGTATGGCCTCTTCGAAACTGATTACACTGTACAGGTTTACAATTGTAGGACTGCATACATATCTACAGACCTCACAAGATCCAAATATAGTGAAAGTTTTAAAACATGAAAACAAGTCTAAAATGGCTTCCCTCCTTAGTTTAGCAGAAGCATATCAGTATCAAGCAGAATGTAAATCAAACCAGATGTAGACAAAATCAGTTACCAACTGAATGTGCCAAAAAAAAAAAAACAAAAAGAATATAACAAGGCTCAGATAAGAGGGCAAGAAATGTGGAAAAGGCATAAATATACTTGGAAGTAAAGAAAACTCCTGGAACAACCTCATGCTGATCAGGATCTGATGCAGGAAATGTTAAGAAGAGGTGAATTTAAACCAAAATATGACAGCTTAATATTGCTGGCCCAGAATTATGGACTATGTACACACTGGTTTACAAAGTCCACTGAACATGTGGGAGAAACAGACAAATGCAAGTTCTGTAAAACAGAACTGGACACAGTCACACATCTTGTTGCTGTGTGTGCTACACTAATGGCAGAGGGCTTGTATACTGAAAGACATAATAATGTGGCATTGAGTATTGTGCAAGCATTACAATACTGAAGTAGCTGAGAAGCATTGGAAACATGAGCTACAAAGCATTAGAGAGTTTATATCACACGGGATCACCCATTTCCAATAGTTCACAATATAGATGCAAAAAAAACAGATATAGTAGCATATGAAAAGAAGACAAAAGTAGCTGTGATCACTGAAATTGCTAAGCACAGTGAGTGCAGTGTCTTACGTACAGAGAGACACAAAGTCACGAAATATCAAGATTTCCAGGCAGAAATGAGGGCAATGTTGAAGGAGGATAGCCGTAGGAGTAATGGTTCTCATAAAAAGAAACTTTCAGTTGTTATTTAGATATACTACCAATACATGTAATTACATATGAACTGCAGGAGGCGTCAGTTCTATGCACATTTCTGGGGCTAAGAAGAGCACTTTTGGCTATCAAAGATTAACACAATACTAATTTCATAAACTTAAATCAGACTTTGACTTTGGAATGGTGTCCATTCTAGTGATGGTACTAGAAACCCAAAAGACAGAAAAATGAAACTTGGGGTCAGTATGATAGTGTTCTACAACTGGGCTGCAACTGCTGTAGCTCACAGGAATGTCATGGATTCAGCCTGCTTCAGTATTAGCAGGGCTTTTTACACTGTCACACACAGGCTGACAGGGAGCTAATGGTAACAGCATGGGACAGAAGTTGGAAAGGGGCATTGGATACTGCACAGAATACAGAGAACAAAGGATAATCATCAGAGGACAGTTATCCAGTTAAAAGCTAGTAACCACAGGAATACCGTATATAGAGACCTGAGCTATAGACCTGTATGCATGACAGAAAAAGTGATTAGGGAACAAGATCAATATGTCTCCTGATGAAACAAACTGGCACAGCCTTCAGCTAGACCCAACAACTCAAGAAAGGTAGGTGGGTAGGTCTCTGGTAGGATTTAATGCAAAAAGATCATATACTTTTAGTATGGTCTGAGGGATGGTAAACTACATGAGATGAAACTGGATCTATATAGAACCTGTAGTGCAAATATATGAATATCCTTCTACCCCTAAGACTCAATCACAGATAACACAATGCAAGTAGTGATGCCAAAAGCCAGATTATACTATGGAGCTGGATGTCAATGTGATAGACTCCATGGAAAACAGAGTCACCCTTGTAGTATATATAATATTATTATGACTGCACCTGCATTATTATATACAGCTCTGGGGCTGCTTCCACAATATGTAGTCAAAACCCAGTCACTTGGAATGGACCTACATGACAATACCTTGAGCGGCTTGTTACATGCAAAGTAACAGGACAGCTCAATATAATGCCCCCATACCATTAAAATCTATATATACTAACTTCATAACTGTACAATGTAGAAAAAGGGTACTTCTCAAAAGCAGAACACCATTTCACACTAATTATCAACTTTTTTCTTTCCAGCTAAATTTTATATGCTTTTTTATCAATAAACCAAGTGTACCACAGAATGTAATAACTTAAATGACCCCTTACAAATATAGCCAGAGCAACTAAGAAAAATCCAGAACCATAAAACTTTCATAACTATTTACTCTACATACATCAAGTTAACCCAGTTCTTTATAACAACATTTTATATTTTCTGTAATAGGTTTACAAGTTATATTATGATTAGCTCAAGTCACAGTACCAGCATATTCCTCAACATCGCCTAACATGCATGACCAATGTGATGGAAACCTTTATGATAAGCGGAATTGCATAGGTGAGTTTTGAATGCCAGTGCTACCTCCTGAAAGGACATTACTGCCAGTCTCTTCAGTACCTAGCACACAACAATTTTGCCACAGTGGCCAGGGTCCATAGCAACTGAGTAATGTCACATCCCCAGTCCCTTTGGAATGACTCCTTGGAGCCAGCCTTCCCACCTTCACTCATTACCCCTAACTTCTCTTCCATTTTTCTCTTAATGAAGTCCCAGATGGTCTTGACCTTGGCAAAAACCAATGTATTTTATCTGCAGCTAGATGCCCACAAGTCCAACAGTGATGATTCCCTTTCATACCCCTTCACCACTGCTTATTTTGTACTAGATACAATCTAAACAGAACACATAGGTTCATAGGTTCATAGGTTCATAGGTTGATACTAGGCTATCTGCCCTAGGGCATTTATAAGCCTAGCCAGAGTATGTTTGGCTTTCGCCACCCTTTTAGATTAGTTGACTGTGCCTCTGTATAGTAGGTCACAGAATTTAGCCCTTTTAAGGTTTGTTTACTGTACCTCTGTCAAGCAGTGACACAGAAGAGATCCTAGGGGTAAACTTACGATCTCCCATCCATTCGTCAAGATTTTTCTTGAAGAGGGTCAGTGAGGGGCTCTGCCTGACATGGATTGGGATTTTGTTCCAGAGTGAGGGGAGCCTCTGGGATATGAATCTGTCCCTCCAGCATGTCCTATTTATTTATGTGCTGAGGTTCAGGTCCCTGGAGTGTGTAGCTCTAAGGGATTTAGATTTCCTGAGGTGAAGCATGTCCATTAATTCTAGGTTGGACATGGCTTTATACGTCAGACACAGATCGCCTCTGAGTAGGCAGTACGCAACTGAGTAGAGCTGGAGTTTCTTTAGCCGAACTGAATAGGGCATCTGTTTGAGCCCCTTGATCCTCTTGCTGAGATACTTTTGGGGTCTTTCCAGTTGCTGAAGGTGTCAGGTAAGGTACATCCCAAACAGGGCATTGTACTCAATTATGGGCCTGATAAGTGATGAGTAGAGGGGCACAATGACCACTCTTGATCTAGATGTGAACCCTTTCATGATAAGGTGGGCTATATAGAAGGTCTTTCTAACCACTTTGGCAACGTGATTGTCAAAGGAGAGATTGCTATCTACTTGGGTCCCCAAGTCCCTAATTACTTCTTCTGTACTTAATGGATTACCACCTATGTGGTAATTTGTGGGCACTTTGCTTTTATCAAAGGGGATGACTATGCACTTTTTGGCATTTAGCTTTAGGCCATGGCTCTGGCACCAGTTATCCATCTCTGTGAGACCCTTTTGGAGGATGCTTGTGTCAGTCGGAGAGTTGATTATAGCACCCAGTTTGCAGTCATCTGCGAACTTGGTCAGCCATAGTCCACCCGTGTTAGCCTGTACCTCAGAGAAATATATACCGAACAAAAGAGATCCCAGGACTGAGCCTTGTGGGACACCACTTGTAACTGGTTTAGAGTCTGACATGGCACCTGCTATTCTGACCATGTGGGTTCTATCCCTGAGCCAGTTTGCAACCCACCTTGTGACATAGGGGTTGATATTTAAGCTGGTGAGCTTATTTATGATGCCCGAGTGGGGTATTGTGTCAAAGGCCTTTGCTAGGTCCAGGTAGGCTGTGTGGACTACCTTCCCTTCATCTATGGCTTTGGTAACTGTTTCAAAGAAGTCAACCAGGTTTAAGAGGCAAGATCTGCCCTTAACGAAGCCGAATTGGGTAGGATCCAGTGTCTGGGGAGGTTCCCAATGTCTTTGTTTATGATTTCCATGATGATACATTCCATAGCTTTGCAGACCAGGCTAGTCAGGCTTATAGGGCGATAGTTTCCGGGGTCTGTTGTGGCACCACCTTTGTGGAGTGGGACCACTGTTGCTGTACACCATTCCTTGGGAACATATCCTGTAGTAAGGCTGAGATTGAACAGTAATTTTATATGAGGGTTTAGTTCTTCTTGGAGCTCATGTAAGACGCAGCCCAGGACACCGTCTGGTCCCATTGATGCTGTGTTTTTAGCTTTGGAGAGGGAAGCTCTCACCTGTGCATCTGTGATCTCAGGAAGGCTACACTCTGTTGGGATAGACATTTGCTCTTTTGGGGGAGAAGTTTGCACTGAACCTTTCTGCCAGGATGTTGGCAATGTCTGTGGGTTCAGTGAATTTTTTGTCATTTTGCACTAACTCAGAGCATATCTGGGAGTTGCCTCCCAGGTTTCTGACATAACTAAAGAAGGCCTTGTGATTATCTTTAGTGTCTTGTGCAATTTTTCTTTCAAAGCTGGCCTTAGAAGATTTTATGAGGGATCGTAGTTTCTTGCTAGTACTGATCAGTGATGCCTTCCCTTTTTGGGATTTTGCTCTGTCATGTAGTAGCTTTCTCCTTCTGTTGTATAGCTTATTTATGGCCGGGTCCACCAGACAGGTCTCCTGCCTTTGGAGGAGTGAGTCTTGGTTTTATTTGGGATAGCATGCTCCATGCATTCCTGTAGGTGTCCATAGAATACTTTTGTAAAGGATTCTGCATTTTGGGCAGTATGTCCACTGGCCCGGGGGCTTTGAAGGATTCCACCTCAGTTTTGAGAAGTGAGAAGTTTGCTTTTGAGAAGTTCTTCACCGTGGTTTCCTTGGCTAGGGGTGGGGATGGAATATGGATGTCCAGTGAGATTTGTTTATGGTCTGATCTTACCAATGAGGGGTATACCTCTGGTGTGGAACATAGAGACCCCATGTTGGTGATGACCAGATCCAGTATGTTTTCCCCTCTTGTGGGAGTGGTGACCAGTTGTTCCATAGCATTTGAGTTTATAAATTCTAGGAACCATTGGGTGAGGGTGTTTGGGCTTGAGTAGTTTTCCCAATCGTTGTTTGGGTAGTTGAAGTCACCCAATATAATAGTGTTTGGAGAGACCTTCATATTCTCCAGTGTTCTCAGGAAAGCCGAGTGAGGTTCCTGTGTTTGGGAGGGTGGTCTGTAGCAGGCTACAAACTGAAAGGCATATTCATTGGTCCTAATTCGTTGGCCAATTTCTCAGATTCTGTGGTGCCTTCCAAACTTTTTTCCCCACTGTGTCTGGCCCATTTGTATCCTATCTTGCCTACACCATCTTGTCTTCATTTAATGCTTTATATCTTTGATGATAGCCCACTTCTGCCACTGCAGAACTTTTTAGGTTCCCAGAGTTCAGCATATATTAAACCATGATCTATTGGACCTGAGCATGACTGAACTGATCCTGTACACTCTAATCAAATTCTTCTTCTAAATCTTTCCTGCTCTTCACAGACTGAGGGCAGTAAAGTTAAGTTTGGTGGGATTAGTCTCAAATCTGAGTATCTACCTATCTTTAAATATTTAAGTAACCATCTTATAGATTTCTAGGTGGAGCCATATAATATTAGTAGGTTCTATGTTTCATGAAAGTATGGCTATCCTTATGCAATCATGGATTTGCATCAACTATTTCCAAGGAATGCCTAATAGTGTCTTTTCAAAATACCTCACCCCCTTTATCACTTTGCCCGCCATCTTTCACTCTACATATGGAATAATTCAGATGGAAAACTATGACATAGCTTGCTATGTGCAAAATACCTAGTCTACCATAAAGCTAGGTAGGTATGCTACAGTTGCTGAGATTCTTCTGTTAATGTGGTCAACACGGATTGCCTCATCTGAGAACCTGGACTGACATCAAAACAAGATGGGTAGCAATCACAAAAATATTCCTCACTATGCAAAAAATATGGGGTGTTATTATTATTTTAGCTGCCCTTATTCTCCACACCACACTATCCTTAAAGTTGAGCAGTTGCAAATGGGCAGTTGGGTTCCAATTAACTATTTTGCAGGGAAATAAAGGATAGCCTGATGACTCAGTTTGTAAAATATAACGAGTGGAAGAAAGCATTGCATTAGCAGTAATGTCTTCCTTAGCATTTCTGTTGAATCCAAGTATTTCACTGGAATTTGAAGCAGCACTTTAGAAAATACTTTAAATAGTACAGTAATACAAGACATTTATATAATTCTTGCATTCAGGGGAAACGCCTAAAGAATTCCACCCCACAAGTTCTCAGGACAACTGCATATCGCACTACATCCATTGCTCAAGCACCATGGAAACAGCTCTCCCCCAATCACCATCTACTTCCCATCTATGCCCATCCTTCTTCACAGACCCCTTCCTCCCAAACGACTTTCAATAACTTCTGTCTCGCTTGTTTCTTTCTATATCTTCCCATATTTAAAATGCTATAAATAGTATGTTGCTATTGTTCACTGCTTTTGCTGTAACAGTAGTTATTACCCATCTTCGCAGAGCTTCTGTAACTGTATAAAAACAGTATGTTACAATGTTTAGCATTTGTTGTTTTGCATCCTTGGGCTGAGCTTGAAACTGACCCACTTAGGGCAGTGTTCTACCCAAGTTTAACTAAATCAAAGCTCCAAGATGATTATAGCTTTACAACTGAATAATCATCAAGCTGAATCTTTTGACTACCATTAAATAAACTGTTCTCTTTCTTAACAATGTTTTCTATGGCTTCTATTTGAGACTTCAAATCAGAAAGTACTTTCTCCTTCACATTATGTATAATGAACTTGGCTATATGTTCCATTTTTGTTGTTCATAAAGTGGTTTTAAGAGAAATAAGAATGTGACACCACTGGCATGAGAAAAACTATTCTGATAAGATCAAATGCAGTAGAAGCACAAAGTTGAATATTTATAATGTGTGTGTGTGTGTGTGTGTGTGTGTGTGTGTGTGTGTGTGTGTGTGTGTGTGTGTGTGTGTGTGTGTGTGTGTGTACAAAACAGGTAACATTTAAAAAAAAAAGGCATACACATCTGCACACTCCAACTACAGCTCAGATGACAATGGGAACATAAGATGAACTTCTAGCATGCCATGTTTAGTGTTGGATGTCAGTCTCACCAACCTATGCAGCATTCAGCACAATTCTGTGATGTATTTTAAGTAGACAACAGTGAAAAGGTAATGACCAGACTCTACGGGGCTCCAGCCAGGCCAGATCCTGTGTGTATGCGCAGTTCTGTCAGCCACAAAAGGAAGGGGATATCAGGATGGTGAAGGAGTCTAGAAGAAAGTCACAAGAAGGGTACACTAGAGGGAAATTATATTATTGGAGGATGGATAAGCTAGAGACCTTCTCAAACATCAAAATGTCACATAACATTGGAGTAGAAGAGCATGTCAGGGAGGTATGAAATAACCGTCCAACCAAAGCACAGAAGAGTGAGGGGAATAAAGCTGCTTGCTGCAGGGACCAAATTCTTTTTGGGAAGTAACATTTTCAGTAAGCATTCAGAGTTATAGACACAATGTGTGCACCAAAAGAATGGATGAGTAAAGGCATTCAGGAAGGCATGAGACAAATGAAGAAAAGATAGGGGTTGGGGAGAGAGATGGAGAAAAGAAGCCTATTCTGTCTTTTAATACCATCAGCATTCTACCGCCCCTCTTTCTGCTTTAAAGCAAGTTTAGTGTGGTAATGTAAAGCATGGATTTTGTTATGATCAGATCTTTACATCACTTTTCAAGAAGCAGTCCTAACTATATTCTAATGAAGTGTCTATGAATCAGCCAGAGCAAATTTTGTTTAAAACCGAGCCAAAAAATCAAGTCTCAACAGACCTATAAAGTGATATAAAGGCCTATTGTAAAAAAATACAGATATTTATAAGGCAGTCTGGTTGAACTTTTTAATGGAAAATATGCATACGATTCAAAATGCCTTAATAATGAGAGGCATGCAAGTGTCAATAGAACTAAGTCAAATGTCACAGGAAAAGCAATGCAAGGACTTTTTTTTTTATATTTCTCATTCCTCATTCTTATATTTAACTAACAAGGTAAGCCCAGCCAGCCACACATACAGATGAAAAAAGCACGAGTAGCTCATACATTACAGGAATGATAACTGCAGAGCAGCTATGTGAGTGTGCATGTCACATTAGTTTTCCATAAATGTCTAATGTACTAAAAACTTAGGTAGTAGTGACAGAATCCACTGGTGACATTTAGGAAATGTATATTCTGAACAGCAGCCAATAAAACTAAGTAGGAACCATGTTAAACTATCTGTTCATAGGTTTTCAGAGCATCTTACAGTGCTCATTTCTTGTGATAATGCAAACGTACTGAAGCCATTTATAAAGTTAACAGGCGAAAGGAAAAATGAGAAGGAAGAGGAAAGCGGAAACAAGTGCAAGTAGAAAGATTATAGTCAAAACTTCAACAATTAAGATGGATGCTTTCTTAGAGTGGAGAGTGATGGGATAGATGTTACTCCAAAACAGATGCAGGTACCACTTTTCAGAAGATCATTCATTTCACTGCAAAAATATTTATACAGGTTACAAATCGGTAGAAATTTGCAGGTAGGGAATTCTAGTTCTGAATCAAAAATACAATAAAGGCCTTGTTTCCTACAGATTTTTGGTGCACACAGAAAATAATTTAGAATGTGCCCGCAGTTCTCAAAGGGATTTAGTTATAGTGAAATAGGCTGGTTAGGTGTCTATTAAAAACCTGGTAAAAAAAAAATCCTATGGATACACCTTAGCGATGGCTCAGTCACTTGTATCACAGGTTGATTCAGTGGCTACAGGTGATACTATGCAGTGAAGATCTCCACTTACATTCAAAAGGAGCTCATAGTGTTCTGACTTTTAGAAAGTTAAGGATTAGTCTTGCTTTTGGTATGAGCTATGGGTCTAGATGTCCAGCAGCTAGGTGATAAATGCATTTGTCAGTAAGGTGGAGTACTTTACACTCCCCAGAATTAAGTAGTATGGTGCCCCCTGTTTTGCACGTGTAACAACCACAGCACCTATGCTTGTTACCTACTTGTGCAGTCTGCACCTTAGATTAACACTAACAATGCAGTGTGCTACCCCACACTGAGATGCTATTAAAACAGTCGTTTATCTCACCTTTTTCTTTCCTGGTGTACATTGCAAAGTAAAAAAAAAAAATATATATATATATATATATATATATATATATATATATATATATATATATATACACACACACACACACACACACACACACACACACACACATATACATTCAGACATACACACATATGCATGAATTTCTGTTAATGTCAAACATACTCCTGTGTAATAAAATTTTCCATACGTATTTTTGACATCTCCTACATTGCTGCTTTATTGCATCTCCCAAGTAATTTACTATATTTGCTAGCCTATACTTCTTTTAGTCACCCTATAATAAGATACTGGTGTCAGCATTTGCTAAAGCTCACTTGCTGTTTTCAGAGTGGAACAAATGTGAACCCAATTTTTTTATATTAAAGAAAATATCAATCCTAGATTCATCAGTCATGTGAGCAACACAACTCAAATAAAAGTGCCCCTTTTTGTTTTCCCTTTTTGCAGACAGAAAACACTGCTGACATCGCCATCCAGTGTCAAACAGCCACCAGAGGGTAATACTTAATATTAAATTCTCTGTAAGTGCATTGATAGCTGTTTGCACTCCCCTTGAATAATGTAACAGTTGAAGCTAATTTGTTATGCAACTCCAATTATGTTAGCTGGGACCTCAAAAATTGCAAACTTAAAATATTTTTTCCAACTTTGCTGTATTTTCCACAGCATCCAATAAAATGCAGTCCTCTTCCTGACTTATGTAACAAGCTTCTTAAACATTTGTAGCATCAATTTTTTTGAAATATCTAGCAAAATGCTTATACGTCTAAGGACAACTTATCCACTGTCTAAAGTACAATTCAAAATCACTACGAACTTCAAAAATATAAGGAGGTTTGGCACAGAAAGACTGAGAAAGAAAAGCCTGATAAAAATATATATGCAAATAAAAATAATCAAATGTAATAAGCACCGTGATAACAGATTACTAAGAATAATCTTCTTTAGAAAACAATACAGGTATGGAATTTGTACAATCTCCATAGTTTTACTCAGTTAATAATCAAAACGGGTAAAATTATGTAAATCTGTATTCAAATGAAATGATTAAATCTAGAGATAGAAGAGAAATATGTAGTATAGTATTGTATTGCTCAAATAGTTTCAGTATTTTCCTGTGCACATGAAATAGCAGTGGTGGGATGATGGTGCTAATGCAGATATTGTGTTAAGACTTTGGGAGACATTAATAGATGAACATTTCTTAAATTTCTACCCAGCTTTAGGACAAGAGAAGTCTTTTTTGATGCAAGACCATCGCTGGATTTACACATTATCTGAAGATAATGGAACATGGAAGGTAGATCGTTTTTTATCTGCCTAACTAATGCATACAAAATGTAAAGGGTGCTGATGCATGAACAGATTGGAGCAGGTAGTAAATTGCATAAGCTCTGTGGCATTGAAGGTCTTACATTCCTTTTAAGGCAACTATTATACCTCTGTATCATAGCACCCCTCTGTCTCTCCTCCTACTCCTCCCTTCTCCCCCTCTTGCTTTCTGTCACAGTTCTTTTCAGATTTCTCTACCTTCCACTTTCTTTTTTTCTGCTCTTCTCATATTTGTAAAAGAGTGTGTGGCAATTTCTAACTGAAGTCCACAGCATAATAAGTAAGCAATAGAACAATGAAATTTGGCTGTAAGATACCATGCATGGAAACAGCATCCTGAAACAAAATGTTGCTGGCAAGACAGCAAATGAGGAGCCAAGAAAGTAAATGGCATTATTCTTCAGTCTCTGAAGATCCTCGCAGAAAATAACATATAGCATAAAGTAAATTAATATTTTTCAGCAAGTGCCAAAAACATTCATATGGCCTGTAAAAGAAATGTGCATTCCTTATAATCTCCTGGCATAGTATTCTGTGCAATATAATCAGATGATTCAAAGCTAGTCAGTATTAACATTCCAATACAAGCATAAATTCCAATAGAGCAGGGCTTTAGTGTACAGGGGAAGGAACTGATCACATTTCATTAGACAGTGGCCACATGTTCAGCATGTGTAATAGTAATGCTGATGACATCACAGTTACTTCAACCCAAAGGGACAGAGAGAGAACAAGTGAGGGATACATGTCACAGGCATGATGCCATCACTGTATCTTACATCTCTAAATTTCTATTTAGAGAAAAATATAAGGCAAGGGTGTTGAATTTTAATTACGTTGTCAGCATCCACCTCCACTCACATACATACAACAAACTTTAACAGGATTTCACCAGAATTCACAGTCTCTACAATGTGTTGACTATTTTTCATTCACAAATAAACTCTGAATTAATAAAGCACATGTGCCAAGCATACTTAATGTTTTGTTGGTTTTATATACTGCTTTGTGTGTATGCGTGGGGATTAGAACTGACTGACAGCTTAATTGGCAGCTTTAACTCTTTTTTGACAATAAATGTATCTGAGCAGAACAAATGTCTGTGGTTTACCTACTAGCAAGAGTTTAGATGCAAAGTCACAAATCGTAATCTTAACTATTTAATATAGCTTTTAACTATCCCTACCTTTGCAAAAGTCCCTAATTTTGTCTCAGAATTTTGGACTTGCATCATGAAATTTGTAATTTTCTAGCAAATTACTGAAAACTGCAGTCAGTAGGTAATGACTGGCATTTGAGTCTCAGACTTCACATCCTTCAAAAAAATGCATGACTCTCCTCTAAAGAATTTCTAAGTTTATCTGCAATTGTCTGTATTATTGAAAAAGAAGAAATAAGACAGAGATCTGTAAATAATATGAAGAAATCAAGCTGGTGGGATAATTTAGAAATGTTTATAGTGAAATGTGACAAAAATTAAAAGACATTCTTAAGCTAATTTACATTTGTGTATATGTTACTGTTGATTACTGATCACGTATTAGAACCGTCTTCCTTTCTTTGTGGGTATGTGGGTGTTTATATGTTAAAAGCAATAAAAAAGTCTTGTAAGAAAAAATGCATGCTGATGCAAAACATGTTCTAGAAACTTTCCAACTATTAGGACTAATACAGTAATTGCTTCTCTGATTTTGGGTTTTATTCCCTCTTTTTTGGCTTTGTCCCCGATTCCTGTGAGAAGTATGCAATTAAATTATAACACTGTAGTGGATTACCTTGACATTGTTTTTTGTTGTGTTTTTAGAACATTTTCAGAGATTATGGTCTCAGTCAAAATGCCCCAAAATATAGCTTTTTAAGAAAAATGTTGGGATCAAACTTTAAGCTAACATACTTGAGTTTTCTTATGCAGTACCCACAGTGAAGAACATCATCCTAGAACATTTTGTTGATTGTAGCAGTCCTTTTCTTCCTCTAGGTAACTGATACAATTTCACATAATATGAAAGAAAATGAAGGACACGTCTTACTTTAACTCTGAAGGTAGCATTTTAACCAGTGGGAACGTATTACTATAACTGCAAACCACTGAAATCACTGATGGAGAAACCATTACCTATTACTATGTTCACCACCCCTTTTCTTAAAATCCTGTAGGGTTTTGGCCTATAACAACTGCCAGTCTTCCATGCCAGAATGCTGGGATGGTTTGACAGTCACTAAATCATATTTAAACTGTCTTGTAGCAGGCATTATCTGTTGTAGTGTAGAACTTAAGCATTAGTTTGTGATTCTGCATTTCAAAATGCATAGAAAATGCCACTCATATGTTTATATCCTGATTGGATCCAATAGCCTTCTGATAAACTGAAATGAGCAAAAAGGAGAGAACACACTCATTACCACGTATTTAAAGGTTCATTATCCTATCTTGCTTTGTGCTAATTCATGATGCTATTTATATCCACTTTTAAGGAAGAAAAATTCAGAAACATAAGCAAATAAGACAATGTTGCTACATACTTGCAGTGTGCACAACATAAATGTGGACATTACAAGATGCCACAGTTAATGCATCTAGGACAAGTTTATCATCACCTCACTGTGACCAGCAGACATGCATGACTGTACATTAAGATTACAGCATTTAAAGTTTATTAACATCAAACATTTAGCCATTTAGTGCAAAGATTATGCCTGTTCCAAAGATCTAAACAGCTCAGTTTTCTATTTCCAGTTGGGCAGTGAGCACAAATGCCTACATGTGGTCCCTGACAGGTACCAATAACTGGACATGTCAGAACTCTTAGGTAGACAATGAACAGCACTGGAAGAGAATCATGACTTCTTCTAATTCCATTTGTGTGTGTTATTAATAGTGACTATAGGTATTCTGTGTGTGTGGTCCCTGCAATCTCTATTTATAGGGAGCCAGTGTACATGCAAGTGTGTGTGTGTGTGTGTGTGTGTGTGTGTGTGTGTGTGTGTGTGTGTGTGTGTAGCAGTTCTCCCTTATCTGCCACTGTCATGTGATTGTGAAATATATACAAGTAATGAGTGGTGGGGACCCCTTAAAAAAAGAGAACAACAAACATATCACCACTGTCCTGCTCTATTCCATTTTTAACTATAATTTGACTAGGGTTCATTACAATTCAGTCTCTACAATGTGTTCAGTACTTTTCATTTACAGATTAGCTCTGAATAAAGATGAACATGTGAAGCATACTTATTGTTTTCTTGGCTTTATATAGTACTTTGTGTGTATTTGGATGCATGGGAGCTAGAACTGACAAAGCAAAGTTGGTAGTATTAGCTTGTTTTGACAGCAAATGTTTCTGAGCAGCACAAAAGCCCATGGATTGCCTACTAGCATGAATGTAAATGTCAGTTCATAAAAGGTAATCTTAACTATTTAATATAGCTCTCAGCTGTCCTTAGTTTTGCAAAATGCCCCTGATTTTTTTCTCCTATTTTTGGTCTTTGCTTGCAAAATTTGATTTTCTGGCCCATAATTTATGACTGCAGTAAGTAATGACAGCCATGTGAGCTTCAGTATTTCAGCTTGCACTAGTCTGTCTGCACACACTGTCTGGCAGGCAGTCATACCTGTGATGCCGTTTCCACCTTTTCACTTGCTACAACCATATCTTCCCTTACATTATCTGATTTCATTAGCTTATAAATGAGCTACATTGGTCCTTAAAGGTAAAAAGAACTAAAAGGATTTAATACATATTTCTGATTGTAGCTGTGCGTGTCAAATCAGAAGGCCACAAATCGACTGCTTTCAACTCCTGTTAATCTACTAGAAGCTTCTACTAGAAGCTCTTGCCATTTTTACAAAAACAAAATTTACTCTGCTGAGGTAGGCATAACAATTAAAATGAGTATATGCCTTAACTTGACATAAATCATTTTTCTTGGTGCATTACATGACTGTGTCCATGCTTCCATGAATTTGCTCATTTCACTTGAGGCCATTTGTCCTACAGCAGTCTTAGATACTGCATGTTTAATATTTTCATCATGGATTCCATTAAAATAGTACTGCTGTTTTACCAGAGGCATAGGCTTACAAATGTAGTGCAGTGTAGTAGTATTTTGGGGATTATAAATGTCTTTACTTTCAATTCATAGATAAGAGGTCACTGATAAAATTTTATCTTAGAGTTTGAAGAGAAATTTTATGCATCACAACTCTTAGGTACACCTAACTGATGCCCCTTGCATTCCAAAATTTACTAGGATTAATCACATCTTTCTTGATCAAGATGCACTTAAGCATATCTAAAATCATTTAACTGACACTTAACACACCTGAACTACCACTATAAGCAACTCATCACATACTACTGAGGAAAGCCTCCTGTACACCATGACGCAGAGCGTTTATATCACATTATCGAAAGATGAAAATAGCGAACGCTATTTCATTGGCCCCAAAACATCTAAACATGAAAATATCGAACATTCAGAACAGCAAATTTTTTCCCATGGAAAAAATTTGCTGCTCCGAAACACATACACACAACATAAACACATCAAACAAACAGCAACCACACACATACACTTAAATTCCTACATCTAACGCTACACTAAACTAAACATACACTACTATCTACCCACTTACCTTAACCCAAACCCTAACCCTAAGATCCGTCACTATCGCACACTCACCTAACCTGCACCCTAACCCTAACTCACTTAAACTGCCCCTAACCCTAAAGTCTGTCACTATCACATACATGCCTAAACCGCGCCCTAATCCTAACTCACTTAACCCACCCCTAACCCTAACGTACAAACAATCGCACACTTACCTGAACCCAACCCGTAACTTTTCACCACAGTGCTAAGAATAGCGAAGCCAGAGAAACGACCAACCAAATTCTTTCCCGAGGAAAGAATTTGCTGTTCTGCAGCTTCGCTATTCTTAGCGTTCACTGAATAGTGTTCGATATCAGAACATTCGAAGCTTTAATACTTTGATTTTCTGATCTAGACCCGGCGCAGAGACATTTGTTACAAAATCTTGGACAAAAAGGGAAGAACAACATAGCTCTTCCTTCATAAAAAAATTATTTCCTAACTACCTTCTACCAGCTTTCAAACGCCACCACCATTAAGTATTCTACAGCTCTTCCTTCAACTTATTGCTTCCTTCTTGATTCCTACTTCCCCAGTACCTGCCATCAGTAAAATACAGATCCCTGTACTTACACTGTTCCTCAACCTATCCTCTATTCTTCTCCTACTGAACCATCTCTCATACTGCCATGACTCAATAATAGCTTTCAGCATCACTCCAACTCCGTCCCAATGACCTAGCTATACTTCCTCCCCAAACTCTCCACACATCACACCAAACCTATTTAATGATGCCCCACGCCTTTTCTCCAAATACAGACTGACTGACTCCATTTTAACTCAAACCAAAATAGACTTAACTGGAAAAATACTGTCTAAAAAACAAGAATCAATAGTACCCCAATGTACTAAAATCCTCCTTGGAGACACTCACCCCAACCCTGGTCCCATCTATCAAAACTAAAAGACAATTCCCTTACACAAACACACGACTCTAATCCCACAAATGTCAACCTCCAACCATAGTAATTTAACTTTTGCCACCATAAATGTTAGAAGCATAACAAATAAACCTGCTGCACTACATAACTGGATTACCCAACACAAGCTTGATACTCTTGCTGTAACTGAAACTTGGCTTAAATCCAGCATAAACACCTCCAAAATTACCACCACCGGCTCTAATATAATCCATAATGAACATACAAAGAGGAAAAGTGTTAGTATTGCTTTAATATTTCCTAACTACCACCACATTTTCTCCCACAACAAACCAATACCAACATTCAGTTCAGCAGAGCTTATTACTTTCCTGAAAATAAACAGATATGCATTGCAATCCTTCACATCCCTCCTGGCAACAATTCAACTATACTGGAAGATATCCACAATTCCACAGGAAAAAACTACTACTAGGTGATGGCAATATCCACTGGTTGGACATTACCTTTAAGTCCCCTATATCTATCATCAACATATAGGCTTTCACACAACTGATTAATAGCCACACACATAATAGGAAGACATCAAATTCCTAATTAGGCTGGATCCTGGTACAAGACCCTAATAAATTCACCACCACAGATGTGATATTAGACTCTCTCAGTGATCATCTGCCAATATATACAACCAGACATCTCACACATCCACTTCAACAGAATGTTTATAAAAATAGCTCTCTTCACCCTAGAGAATGCTGATGTCTGTGTGGTCTCTCAGACGTGGTTTAATGCCGCGGACAGCACACCAACATTGCAGGGTTATAATGCCTTCCACACATTTAGACCAGCTACTTCACAGGCAGGGACTAAAGGTGGAGGTGTCTCTGTTTACATCAACAATAAATATACTTCAAGGCTGGTCAAACAGGACAATGCACTTGAGCTGCTCCATGTTCAAATCACCATAGGTAAAATCCAATACCACTTCCTTGCAAGCTATAGGTCCCCCTCTATTACCCAGGAAACCCATACCATGTATTTAAACTTATTAGAAACACTAACCATCCAACCCAATACCATATTCATGGGTGACTTTAATTACCCCACTATTAACTGGGAATCCTATACAACATCAAACGTACATGCACAGAGATTCCTGGATTTTGTAATAACAAACTCCCTGGACCAGATAGTCAATACACCAACCAGGGGTGCAACCCTACTGGATCTGGTCCTCACTAATATGGGAGAGTTCTCCACAGCCCCTACTGTAATGCCTTCCTTTGTAAGATCAGACCACAAAATGGTCTCCTTTTAAGTAAAAATAAAACCTGGACCCCCAGCTAAACCAGGAATATTCAGGAACCATTCTAAGGCTAACCGCCTGCTATTAAGTGAGAACCTGGCATAATTTCAAGCCCTTATGAACACTGAGAACACTTCTGCCTATACAGAACTGTTCACAGAAACCCTGTACAAGCATGTTAATAGCTGCACAGAGGCAGCTGTACCCACCAGGAAGAAGTACAGAACTAACTAAAAAAACAAGCCAACCTGGTGGAATCACAAAATCAATCATATGTATAACAGGAGGAAGAAAATCATGGCAAAAATTAGGAGGTGCAGCACCCAGTAGGATAAAAGCACTCTCATCAAACTAAACAAACAACTCAGAGGACAAATAAAGTCTACCAAAGCCAAATTTGAGGTAAGTTTGGTCTTCCAAGCCAAGGACAGCCACAAAGCATTCTTTAGCTATGTCCACAACTTCAAAAGCAATGCATAATTGTGTGCAGAGCTGATTGTAAATGGAGTCACCTATACTAAGCCAGAAGATATAGCAAACCTCCTGGCTGATAAATTCAGCTCCAACTTTACTCCTCTCTCCCCCGCTCAACCTTCCCTCAGGAAATGTCTTCAAATATAACTCCCCTTCTATCACTAGGGAACAGGTCTTTAATGCTCTCTCTAAGACCAAGAACACTGTATCAATGGGCCCAAACAATATCACCGGATGCCTTCTAAATAGCATAAAACATGAATTATCAGGGCCTCTGCAATTAATATTTAACTGTAGCCTCCAAACAGGCTTCATGCCTCATGAATGAAGAAAGGCAACAGTCATTCCGCTGCATAAAGATGGGCATCTACAGACCCTGAAAACTACAGACCCATAAGTCTCACTAATCTTATATGTAAAGCCATGGAAAGAATTATCATGGAGATGATCCACAGAGATATAGTAAATCTACACACACTGGACCCAACCCAGTTTGGTTTCGTTAAGGGCAGATCATGCCTATTCTACCTAGTGGACTTCTATGAGAAGGTCACCAAAACAATGGATGAGGGCAAAACCGTTCACATTGCCTACCTTGACCTGGCCACGGCATTTGACACAATACCCCTCTCGGGCATTGTTGACAAACTCAAGAGGTTAGGTACAAACCTGTATGTCACCTGGTGGATATCCAACTGGCTCACAGACAGTATCCAGGAAATTAGAATTGGGAAGTCCACCTCTACTAAGAGGCCAGTCACAAGTGGAGTCTCTCAGGGATCAGTCCTTGGACTGGTCCTTTTTGGCATTTACTTCTCAGAAGTCGAGGCCAATGTCAGTGGTCTTTGACTGACTAAATTTGCAGATGATTGCAAATTAGGTGCAGTCATTGACTCTCACACTGACACAAATGTCCTCCAGGAGGGACTGACAAGACAAACAACTGGTGTCAGAGTCATGGACTAAAACTAAATGCCAAGAAATGCATAATAGTATCCTTTGGGAAGTCATCCATCCCTGGTAACTATCATATTGACAACACAGCCCTTAGAGTTGACCCAGTAGTCAGGAACTTAGGGACACACATAGATAGTATTCTAGTCTTTGATCATCATGTGTCTACAGTGGTGAGGAAATCATTCTATGTTGTGCAACTTATAAACAAAGGTATGGCATCTAAGTCCAAGGAGGACATTGTTCCACTGTATTCAGCATTCATCAGACCTATCAAGGAGTACAATGCCCCCTTTGGTATGTACCTAACCAGGCATATCCAACATCTGGAATGTCCACAGAGGTTCCTCACTAAAAGAATACAGAGTGTAAGTAATATGTCTTATGCAAACTGCCTCAATGCCCTAGCCCTGTATTCTGTCTCCTACAGGCTTTTGAGGGGAGATCTATGCCTGGCATACAGGGCATTGTCAAACCCCACTCTGATGGACCTCCTGCTTATCCACAAAACAAACAGTACCAACTTTACCTGTTCTAAAGACTTAAACCTTGCCTGTGATATAAATAGGACCTGCTGGAGAGATGGGTATGTATCCCAGAGACTACCCCATCTATGGAACAGGTTCCCCATCCATGTGAAGCAGAGTTCCTCCCTAATCCAATTTAAGTGCAATTTGGACAATTGGATGGGAAACTGGAAATTCATCCCTGATTTGGCACCAATATCTCTGATGCAAACAGGTAACCTGTAAATGGTTCCAAGGGTATCAGAACTTGTCAGAGATTTTGGATGCATGGCTAGGCTTAAACAGGCCCTTGTGATTGTTAGTCTAGTAAACACCTATGAACATATGAACTTATGCAACCTATATGTTTATGTCTGAAATAAATTGCTAATGTCTCATCAATTAACTGGAATATCCTAAAAATACTCCCATTAGATGATGCTGTAAATGAACTCAATACAAACAAACAACTAAACAACCTTGCACCTCCTACAAGGGAGACACTAAACAAATGATGCAGTTTGGCTATCCAGAGAGAGCAGAATGCTAATGCAGGATGGAGAAAAAAAAGTGTGGGAAGAATGGCAAAAATATAAAGCACTACAACAACTTAAATACTTCAGAATGCTCTGCAACTGTGCTAAAAAGCAAAAAAAAGAATTCAAAATGCACTAGAATATTCAGAACAATAGTATAAACAACCCTAAAACATTCTGGTCAGCCATTAAAGGAATCTTATATCCCAGCCCAAAATTCAACCCCAACCGTCTCTTAATAGCTCGCTTGAAACTACAACAGAATTCAACTCTTCGGTCACTGGTAATACAGCATCCCTAACCAAGGATTTCCCAACATCTAATCTGAACACTGCCACAAAGCCACATATCACCACATCCAGTTTCACCCTAAAATGTGAGCCCACATCCTAAATAAGCTCAAACCATGCTCTACTTCTGCTCATGACCTAAGAGAGTACCTTAAAGCAGTAGCCAGTATCATTACCTGTCCTGTTGTAATCCTTATAAATATGCCAACCCAGGAATCCCACATTCTCTCTATGGAAAAAAATCACACATTGTTCCTGCACATGTAAGAGGAAATTCAACAGACATCACTAACTTTAGATCTACTTCTCACCCAACCTCTGTCTGGCATACAAAGCAATCTCAGACCCTGCTTTGATGGGACTGCTACATATCCACAAATCAAGCTCCACTCGAGTAACCCACATGTGTGACCTCAACCTGATCTGTCACATCAGTAGGACTTGTTGGTGGGACAGATTTGTGTCCCAGAGACTCCCCCATCTGTGGATTAGACTCCCTCTCCACGTCAAGCAGAGTACCTCATTATCCATTTTCAAGCGCAAACTGGATAACTGGATGGGAAACATAAAATACACCCCTGGGATTCCACTTGTGTCCCTAATGGACAGAGCATTTGGGTGCTGAATTGTCTAAACATTGGGCTAAACTCTTGTCTAGGCTTATAAGAGCATCAGAGCCAATAGACTAGTAACTTCCTATGATCCCCCACACAACACTGCTTCTGTCCCTCCCATTGTGTTAACATTGGGCTTCTAACCTGTATAGATACTGTCACTAAAGCTAGAGACAATGACATACTAGTCTCCTCCTTATTTCTAGACTTGACTAAAGCCTTTGGCACAGTTTGTCACAGCAAACATCTACTGCAAATGCTCTCACCAGGTCTATCCCAGCCCAGCCTTCTATGGTTCAAAAGCTACCTGTCTAACAGATATCAGTCAGTAAAATGGCACTCCATCCTCTCTCCATACATCCTAATCACGACTGGTATCACAAAGCTCTGTCCTTGGTGCTCTTCTCTAACATTCTTCCCAACACCCTTCACAAAGCCACACAAGCCTCCTTAATTCATTTCACAGATGACCTCATACCCAAATGAATGCTTCCAAAAAAAAAAAAAAAAAAAACTCATGAAGCTTTAACAGCCACCAAAACATGTCTTTTTTACTCAGCTCATACTTAACCCAAAAAAACGATTCCCCTCAAGTCCCTCTCTCATGAAAAAATAAAATTTAAAATCCTCTGTCTTAATACAACCATTGACTTCTCATAGCAAATTATTAGGAATAATGGTCTTAAATTTGACCTGCATATACAAAATTACATATAAACTCACTAAAAGTTAGGAATGCTTTACAGAGCCAGTAACTTTCACCAGCGCAACTAAAACAAGTATTTACCTCCTCCCCTCACTACTTTAATATGTTCCCATCACTGCTAACCTCCAGGCATCACAAAAAGCAAAAATTGAACAATACTATAATAATGTGGCTAAATTCGCAGCAACTATCCCTTTCAGAGCCCACCACTGTATATCACTAGAAAGCTGAAATTAAAACTACCCCATCAACTAATGTATACACAGCTTCTTAGCACCTACAAAATTATACTGCGTCCATATGCTTGCCCTGCACTAAATAAAAATTCTACACAGCTATGTTTCCACTCTGTCATTACAATCCAATGACCAAAACCTCCTCTCTGTCCACAAACTTATTGAATCTGCTAGGCACTGTCTGTACTCTTACCATGTTGCCAAGGCCTAGAACACCTTACCTGCATTCATCAAGTCAGCACCTCCCCCCAATACTTTAAGTCATTAACACCTACGTGGTGTGGAATGTCACACCTCTAGCAGCCTACACACATCTTGCATTTCAGAACATTTTCTGAAAAATAAAGTTAAAGCATAAGATAAGTAAACGTAAATATTTTGTGAACAATCAAAGCTATTAAAATAAATAGCAACGTTATCAGGAGGTATGCTTTACAGTACTAATTGGCACCTTCATAGTCTTTACCATAAATACTGTACTATATTATAAAGCACACAAACCCCACATTACAATTTTGTAAACATTCACAAATTTTCATATCTTGAAAACTGTTCATCCTAGTTCTATATTAGTGTGATATGTTTGCTAACTAGACATAAGCTTTCACAACAAACATTCCTCTATAAGTGCATGCTTATTGAGATATTTACACAAATACAAATGCACACTCTTAGCTGTATAATTAAACAAAACTAATACTGGGTATCTCTGAAGGTGTGCAACTGAAAATGCAAGTATCAAAGACCATTTTCTTCAACAACACCTAGGACTTCACTTAATGTCATGCAACAATTTGTAAGTCACTTTTTTTGAAGTACTGAGTACATATGAAAATATTGCTTATATTCATAATTCCTAGCAAACTATAACAGTATAGAACAATATAAACCATCATTGACAGTGTTGGTGTAGGTGGATTGGATACTCTAAATTGGCCCGAGGAGTGAGTGCGTGTGTGTGCGCCTTCTTTGCTGGCAACTCAACACTGTAAAACTCCACTGCCAATCATGAGCGGACAGGTGATCCGCTGTGGCAACCCCTAACCGGGAAAAGCCAGAAGAAGAAGAAGATTGACAGTGAATTGCCTTGTCTGCCACATTCGTGTTTCACACCATAAACCTAAATAACACGTAGGTCTCTGTTATGAAAATATGGATATACATTTGAAAATGGGAATAATGAGGCGCAAATAGATTCTGTTCTCCAGCGCAGGGCATCCCAGACTAAATGTTACTGCCATTTTGTTACCGCCGTACCCTTTCCAATACTGCTCATCATTAGCTGAAAGAAGCCAGACCCCAAAAAAGTTCTAGATGCCATAATGCGGCGTTGGTAGTGAACTAGAAGTACACAAGAAAGGTGTTTTAGGCGCGAGTGAGTTTAAACCATTCTCCATCTAGCAGCCTTCCATGTGGACACAGCTCACGACACAGGACTAAGGCATGTCTCATACTAATGACCAAAAGACTAAAATTAAAAATCACTAAAGCTCAATATTTATTAAGTTTGTTCAGTGGGACAGTCCAACTGGAAATTAAATCCCCTGGTCATTGGGGGCCCATTAAGAAAAGCTTCATGATTACATAAACAATTATGATAATATGCAAGATGTCCATTAAAACAAAAAAAAATTATAGGTCTAAAACAGAGACATATTAATGAATTAACTGCACAAACATTAAAGTGAATGCAGTAGTTGGAAAAAAAGTTAATACAAAGACAGTTTGGGAAGTAACTGTCTAGTACATGCAAATCTTTTATACAAAACTAATACAAAAAGTTTTGGTGGTTGCACTGTATACAGTACATATTTTGTATAAAAATTTACTTTAAGGACAGAATTGAAGATAGCTGTGCACTCAACTACTGAGGGGGCAATAATAATAATTGGGTGACCAGATGGCTGATACACGTGTAAAACAATATAGTGAGTGTGTGTGATATATTATTGTGTAGTAGAAATGAGAGCCTTGGATAAAGATAGAGATGATTAGAGAAAGGCAAGACAGAAGTTCTGTGAGTGATTAATTAGTGATGGTTTTATAATGACTGTGTCCAGGTTTGGTTGATACAAGTGTGAATGAATGTGGAGACAGATTGTTGTGTAGTGGAAAGGAGAGCCTTGGATAAGGCTACAGAAAATCTGTGTGTGGCAGGATAGAGGTAAAATTGTGAGTGAGAATTTAGTGAGGGATATATAGCAGAAAATATGCAGAGGGAGGTATGTGGTGGAAAGCGGATACAAATTTGGGATAAGTAGATGAGCACCTTGAAGGTTAATGATGCACCAGGGTAGCAGTCTGATGATCAGTGGTGCACCAGGGTAGCAGTCTGATGGTCAGTGGTGCACCTGGGGAGCAGTCTGATGGTTAGTGGTGCACCAGGGGAGCAGTCTGATGATCAGTGGTGCACTAGGGGAGCAGTCTGATGATCAGTGGTGCACCAGGGGAGTAGTCTGATGGTCAGTGTGCACCTGGGAAGCAGTCTGATGGTCAGTGATGCATGAGGAGAGCAATGTGATTGTCAGTGGTGCACCAGGAGAGCAGTCTGATGATCAGTGGTGCACCAGGGGAGTAGTCTGATGATCAGTGGTGCACCAGGGGAGTGGTCTGATGATCAGTGGTGCACCAGGGGAGTAGTCTGATGGTCAGTGGTGCACCTTTGGAGCAGTTTGATGGTCAGTGATGCACCAGGGGAGCAGTGTGATGGTCAGTGGTGCACCAGGGGAGCAGTTTGATGGTCAGAGGTGCACCAGGGGAGCAGTCTGATGGTCAGTGGTGCACCAGGGCAGCAGTCTGATGGGTTGTTTAAAAGAAGCGAGTTTGCACAAGAGATTTGATGTAGCTCATACAGCAGTATACTATTGTGTAGATACAAGTGGAAAGGAGAGAGGGGAGCTAATCAACTGGGTCAGAGCAGTGACACTGCCATTTGTTAAGAAGGAATAATTCTGAATCCTGTTTGAAGGTTTTTGGTGCATTTGGCAGAGGGAGGAAATTCCACTGTTTTGCTACATGGCAAGCATATACTAAGTCTCATATGAGTGTTGTGTGAAGGATATACCAGTGCAGTAGATGCCTAAGAAAGGGACAAACTTGTGGACTGTGGAGGATTTTTCATGCTATTTTTAATGGGTTATATTTGAGGAAGTTGGGGAAGTTTAGCCATTTGAGAGCTACATTGTGATGTGTTCTCTTAGGAAAGCTGGTAAACTAACACTTATTCAAATTGTTTGAGCTGTATTGCTTGTAGATTGGTTAAGGCTGTGGAGACATCATGGGATGAATAATGTAGGCAGCAGCAGTGGCCTTCGATGCTTGATCAGAAAGTTATTTTTGAATTGATACAGCATACAGGATAAAGGGGTAGGATTAGGGATACCATTTCTAGTTAAAATAGTTCAGCTTTGTCTGCACATGAGAAAATATTCCTTCATGGGGAGAATGCTGAAAAAGGGGAATGTGCCCTATCTGCCCTACCCATACACTGTTATAAAGTCTATGTCATGAATGAATTAAAGACAATCAGCACAGTGTTACAAAGCAGTTTATCTAGTTTCTGTGCAACTACTAGAAACCTCCGTCTGTATTTCTGCAAGGCTCCCTCCTACCCTCAAACTTCTACTTACTTTCAGCAAAAATGATTTATACAATGCCTGTGTTCTGCAGTAATCTGAAAGGCTGTCTGACACTGGAGTAACTATAAACAAGCAGGGAATCTTTAGGGATATACAAATTGTACACTAACATATACACCATTATAAAGTCTGTTTTTCAGAACTGCATTTCCTGACTTAGTGTCACCATTTTCAACATATTGAGTTACCAGTATTTTCTGCAAGTCTTTTGTTCATAGGAATTCTGCAGCTAAGGGAGGTGTGTTAAGTCTGTCTTTTCTACCTGGTTGTTGTTAGTACCGCATAGCTGTGTCTCTGTCACCCTCAACTCTATCCCCTTTGCTTGACATGTCTCATACATTCTTGAATTGATTTATAATGTATCTCCATTGTTCCACCTGTACACACAGTCTTGAATGGATTTGCACTGTATCCTCCCTGTTCTATCAGTCCCACACATTCTTGAATTGATTTCTACTCTGTCCCATGTGTTCCACAACTCTTCCACATTCTTAAAAAGAATTGCAGTGTACCCTGTGTACCACCTGTCGCACACATTTTTGAATGGATTCAACACTGAATCCCTTGTGCTCCACTGATCCCACACACTCTTAAATGGATTTTCATCCTACCCCTCTGTTCCACTGGCCCCACCATTCTTGAATGTATTTGCACTGTACTACCTACATTCTAGGGCACATTCCCCTTTTTCACCATTCTCCTTATGAATGAATATTTCATTGCATGTAGACAAAGGTGAACCTCTAATATGAAATGGTATCCTAGCCCTTTATCCTTTCACTTCCAGTCATTCCCTAACAAATCCCCCAATGATATAAATTCCCACATAATGTCCCCCTTTCCTTCCTAATTTTATGAAGTAGAGTCCAAGCCTATCTGGCCCCCCACCCTTACCTTGTTATGTCTCTCCATCTAACCATTCCATCTGTCTTTCTCTAAATTTTCTTTTAATAGCTTAGCACCTTTCTGCTTGAAGAGCCTTCAAAACTGAATAGATTACTCATTTTAACAGTTCTTAATCTTACTTAAGAGTAGTACATCCTCATGTTTGACAATATAAAATTACATGGGTGTTATCGGTGAAATTCATGACAGAGAAATTAGGTGGGGCTATGCCCACTGCTGGCAAGATGAGCTGTGTGTTGAAGTGCATCAGTTCTGGCATGAGTTTGGACATGTATGATTCAATGTGTCTATTTCAAAATACTGTCCTTTGCCGTCTTCATCTTTAGGAGACAGTAGTGAATCCATATCTGAAACAGCCCCCACCTGTCATGTAAATGCAACTTGAAACTTTTAGCTGTTAAAGTTTACAAACTAGGAGGACTTTGCACAAATCTGTAGACAAAAGAAGGTTGGAGGCTGAATGCTTGCTCTCTCAAACTTTTCCCCTATCTCAAGTCTCAATGCTGAAAAATGAAATTACTATGCAGTTTGTCATGTTCATGTTTAGACACACAAAGAAGGCCCAAATTTGAGGATTTGGTCCTAAATGCAGAGGTGAAATGGATCCATTATGAGCAACTGTCTGTCATTTAATTACCACACAACTGTATGAAAATAAAAGTTCTAAAACCTTGGGAGATTAGAAGCTCAAAGTACTGACTCTCCCAAGGCTGCAAAGGATAAAAACAAAAGTTGTAAGAGGGACAAGCCCCTTGTACTCTCGATTTGGATGCAAGCCCGTGCAACACTAAACTTTACACATGAACTCACCTTCTCCCTCTTCTCAGACTGCAAACAAACATGCGATCCGTGACCTAGACAGTGCCAATGTGTTGAAACACTGACAAGAAACAAGCAAGCAATCTTCCTGCTTCAGTGTTTTCTACACAACATATAAGAGCATGGCAAAGCATAGATATATCCTAGGTCAGACTTCTCCAGAATTTACCTTGTCCAGATTTCCCCATACAGATGTGGTACATCTTGTAGTTTTTCACAGACACCCCCCCCCCCCTCCCCAAAACCAATGTTTGCATGGGAGAGACTGGCACTCTCCACTCCCAACTAATGTAAGCATTCTTTGGCATCATACAGTTCTAGGTCAGGAGGTACACATTCACAGAAAATGGTGTTTCAGACAGTTTCCTGTTGGCAATCAGGACTACTCCACAAAATGGATGCCTACTGTCATTTTAAGTGTGGAATTCCATACTGCTCCTTTACATACCAGTTTTATAATTTTACTTAAGTTTTTCACAGGAGGGATTTCTGCTGCTGCCTCTCTATTTTTATTTTATGACTCAGTCTGTAATTAAAAAAAAAGTAGTTACTATTCCTAGTAGGACTAACTTTGTCAAAAGGATAAATAAAAAGAGATTGTATATGTTTAGTTTATATTTTTTCTTCTGCTGTAAGAGAAAACTTGTTTTGACATTTTTGTAGCTGTACATGCTGAAATAGTTGAAGCCAAGTTAACTTTCTTACATTTAATTCAGGATCTGAACGATTGAGTGAAATGTTGAGTGTTCTGTATACATGATGAGTTGCATATATCCTAGTTTTCATGGTGTATTCATAAACTTTCTGACATAAGCTATCTAGCTCATTTGATTGACAAATTTAATAATGACAATATAGTCTGAATGAAAAGTTAAAATGCAAATATTCTAACTGAAATAACTGCATGCCAACTTATAAAAAACAATCCAGTTTATAAAAAAAAAAATAATAAAATATATGGGCACAATCCCCCACCCTTTAGCATAACCAAGAGTACAGAAAGAGTTGCAGATATGCTGGATATCAATCTGTCCATGTCTAAAGAACCATTTTCTCAGCCTAACATACTGCCTTCATGTGACAAAGGACAATGTCACTTTATGAATCACATTATTCTATTTTTTGGATGTACCGCTTATAAAATTCTGTTCTGCTTTAATCACCGTCATGAAATGCACCCCATGCCTGATGTCCCAGTTTCACCCACAAATGTGTGTCCTGTGTTCTTAGAGGGCCATTTAATGAGATATTACTTGTAAAATCATAACTGGTCAAAATATACTGTTTTTGTGAGACTGTTGAGCACTATTTTAGAGAGATTTTTCCTTCATGCTTTTTTTTTTTTTTTTTTTAACTATGGACAGAAAGTGCACATTCAGAAATGTAAGTAGCTTGTCCATTATGTTGGGGGATGTAGAGGAACTTGTCTGCAAACAAAAAAAAGTTTCTAGTGATTATCTTTCAGCTTTACAAAATAGAAACCCTCCAGGCAGGTCCACCATCTGACAGTGAAATGGAGTATCTGTGTACTGGTGGCACAGACTTTACATGTTTTTACTCGAAGATCCTTTGTGAGCATGACATTATACAGGTGATTGTCAGTTTCCTTTTTCTGAGATTTATTCCTCAGTCTGAAGGCACTATATATATAGATGCCCCAAATTAATTACATACACAGGCAGCTACTAGACCATTTTTTTTCCCTCAGGGAGAAGTGCCACATGACATTTTATATATTCAGTCACTGCATGTTCACTGACGTTCATAAGCCCATACCTGACCCTAGGACAATGCCAGAATGTCAGCTGCTTTATCAAATGGGCAGTCATGCATTTCAAATTTCAAATATTTTTTACAAAAATAAATCATAAAAGTAGGTTTAGACTTTTCCCCATGAAACTGTATATCAGCACTAGCTAATTCCATTTTTCGGTAGCTTTGTCAAAACTGTAATGCAAGACATTAGGAATGCACAACATTTATTTTTATTTGTTAATGAAAAAAAAGTCTCCCTCATTCACCACACAAACTAGCTAGAAGATGAAGATTATCACAACATCTAATCTGCCAAAATGCTGCAGTTAGCTTCTGGCTGGTGCAATATACCCTTTCCACCCAGTTCCACAAGAACCACAATCTGACTGTCTCCACTTTCTGTTTCTAACAGCCATACCAATAACTGATGCCATCTCCAAACCACCCTCTCTATTTAAAAAAAATACCTTCAGTTCAAGATTAAACCATTAATCACAAAGAACAAGAGCAAAAATATAAACCGATAAAACCAACAACGGTTCTCACAACGTAGAGGGAGATACTGCACAATACTCCAAACTCCAGTTAGAACAGCAGGCAGTTCAAAATATTGTAAAATGAATGTAATTGAACACTTTCATTTCAAACATGAAACATCTTCAGAATAACAAAAAACACTGCAGATCAGTTTAAATAAGTTTCATCAATCACATGGCACATTTAAACACACATCAATACAAGCATATTGGAACTTTAAAATAGCTAGCTATATAAAAATATATATTCAAAGCTCACTCAAGCCCAAATGATTTCAGCTTAAGTAAACAAGTGCTAGAAATGTTGTCATTTAAACTAGGGTTAACACCAGCATTAGTTTTTAATTGCTAATATAATTCACAAACCTTTAGAAAATGCTCCACAGTGCCACCCCATGGATTTGGTCATGAAATTTCTAACCCAAAAAGCAAAAATAATAATCAGAAAATTCAAAAATATCAAGGAAACTGGGTTTCAAGAAGACAATTATGCTGAGGTCCCTTTTTGGTTGAACACTCTTTTGAGGAGATCGCAGGGGATCTGATCTCATCAGAATGGGGGACAAACAAAACCTGGTCCAACTACTGCCAACTGTTCATTTGAGGAAATGGACAACCAACAAGCAGAATTATTGGAACAATTAAATGTGGTATGTGTTAAACTTAAGGACTTTAATGTTTTTAACTATAGTAATATACCAGTTACTGACTTATTTTTTGACATTTTTTCAAAAGGTTTCACTTTTGCACCCATAGCTAGAGTGAAATTAGTTGATGTTCTAGTGGATCTTATTGTTCATTAGAAAGCTTAACTCTTGTCTTCATTCCACCATGATTCTGTGTTTACTCATTCACTTTCTTAAACAAGACCAAGTATTTGTAATCCCCCTCTTAGTGAACATTTGTGTGAAGGGGATATTCGAGAAGTTTTGGACAACAAATCTAGACTAGACCGACATAAGTAATTTATATTGATTAAAAGTCAAATTGTTGCGTGAAAATAAGGAAGTCAGGATTATGAGACCTGACAAGGGGGGTGGTGTGATCTTGATGAACTCGACTGATTATAGTATTAAAGTAATGCTCCTATTAGGAGATGATATGTATGAAGAGGTCTCCCATAATGAAATGCATATTGCCTATAAGAGGATAGATTGCATATTCTATGACATGCTTATGCAAGGGGAAATTGATCAGACTGAGTATAAATTTTTAAAAGTTGACTACTTTATGGTCCCCACTATTTTTCAGACACTGAAGGTCCACAGGGACCTACTGGATCCCCCTTTAAAACCCACTGTGGATGCTAAGGCTTCAAAAACATTTCCCTTGGCTAGGTTGCTGACCATAAACTTAAGAGGGGGTGGTATACATGGGCTTGACTATTTAGTTAAAGATTTCTATGATTTTTTGACATGGATCTCAGATGAATTCTGTGATGAGAACATTTTACTTCTGACAACAGATGTCAAACATCTATTCTTGGTCATATCACATCAACAGGGGCTGGAAGTAATGTTTGAATTTCTAATTGAAAATAGTGAATTGAGTGGTAGGGAAATTAAAGTCACTGTTAATTTGATGGATATGGTTTTGTCGAATTATTAATTTACTTTGAAGGATTGATTTAGACAAAAAAGGAGGACTTGCTATAAGTTCATCATGTGCTCCTATTTTTGTCAATATAGTTAAGGCAATGTGGGAAAAGTAGTATATTTTGAATTCTGAGTTTACAACATGCTGGTCCTTTTAGACCAGATACCTGGACGACATTTGTATTTTTTAAACAGATCAAGGACAGGATTACATGATGTTTATGGACAATGTTAACAGCACCACTTCTTTAAATTCACAAATTCAGTTTCTGGGGATGCCCTACACTACCTTGACATTGAGATAGCTAAGGATAGACTTAACAATAGATTTATATCTTCAAATTTCAGAAAACCTACAGTGGTTAGCGTTGTCGCCTCACAGCAAGAGGCTCTCCGGTACAATTCTTGGCTGATGCACCTTCTGTGCAGAGTCTGCATGTCCTCCCCACGGTCGAGTGAATTTAAAGACATGCAGGTAGATGCGAACGTGTGTTCTTTCTTTGAAGGTTGGGCACTGGGCTGGTAACTCGACATCGTAAAAATTCATTGCCAGTCATTAGTGGACCGGAGTTCCACTGTGGCGACCCCTAAATGAGAAAAGCCGAAAGACGGTTTACTTTATTACTAGCAGCCATCTGTTATACCAGAAAAACACTGGTAAAAGGACAACTGGTTAAGGCTGCTATGTTGGTGTTAGATTTTTCTTATTAGAATGTAATACATTTAAGAATACATTTTTGAGAAGAGGGTACCCAGAAAATTTTCTTAATAATATTATGACTGAGGTGATTGCTAAGAGGGAATCTAGTATGTATATTCCACTTTTGGGTAATTGCTATAGGAGTGGTGTTACCAAGACCCCACCCCCCAATCTAAGAGTTGGACTGCAATTTTAATTACTACTTATAGTCCAGAATTTTAAAGTATTAAAAAATTTATCAAATGAAACTAGGAGTTTTTAGTCACTTGGATGATGCGGATAAAATGTTAGGAGTTTCCCCCACATTTACATTTTGGAGGGGTGTGTCTCTTAAGAAGATGAATAAACACAAATTTGATGGCCAAAATTACAACAAGCACAAAACTGGACTTTTACACTTGGTAGTTGTAATATGTGTAAGTATTTGTTAAATATAGAAAATGTACTGTGAGTAATATTACCATTAGTCCTAATTTTTACTGAAATTGCTATTCGAAGAATTTATTTTATATAGCCCTGTGACAGCATTGTAAATATTTCTATATAGGGAAAGCAAAACGGGCATTTAAAGATAGGATACGCAAGCATATTTGCAGTATTGAGAAGAATGATCCTAACAATGCTTTGGCTAAATATATTTTTGAAACTTCTGAGTATTATTTTTTTGTTTTTTGGGGTAAACATTTCACCACCAAACCAGCTGAGTGGTGCTTTCTTCCTACAGGTCTGTGAATTATATTGACAGTTAAAAACTAATGCTGGTATTGACCCTGGTTCAAATGACAATATTGCTATTACTTGTTTACTTAAGTTAAAATCACTTAGGCTTATGTGAGTTTTGATATATATTTTATATAGCAGGTATTTTAATGCTTCAATACACTTGTATTGATGTGTTTTTAAAATGTGCCATGTGATTGATGATGCAACATATTTAAATTGATTTGCAGTGCTTTTGTTATTCTAAAGAAGTTTCATGTTTGAAACAAAATCCCTCAATTAAATTTATTTTACAGTATTTGTAATTGCCTGGTGTTCTATCTGGAGTTTGGAGTATTGTGCAGTGCACCCCCCCCCATATTGCAAGATTAAACCATGTTCACTGTCACCTGGATGTCATTATTTCTGCCCTTTCTATACAGGGTAATCCATCACATTCTCTCTTTTGTACCTTATGTGCCCATCTCTCTCCACTTTTCCATTGGAGCAGGTCACAGGATCCTTTAGCTTCTATAGATATGGCATGCATTCCATTCTGCTCACCCTCCTGGTCACCTTCCTCTGTATCACATCCAGTATGGAAGCACTCTCTTTCATACAAGCCCCCCTAACGTAAATGCAGCAATTCTTCTTGATCCTAACCACTGCCTAATTAGGCGGACTAATTCCTGTCTTGGACTCCACCACCACAGATAAGAGTTATATCCCAGCATTTAATTTGGCTTTCTCATCCCTTCACATTCAACCTGATGAATTTGGTTACTTTTATAGCCCCGTATTTTTCCTGTTCTTGATTTAGTCCATCTCCATCACGTCCTTATTCTAGCACACAGCTGTTGTTTGATGAGTGTACCACTGTACACCTGGGGTGAAGTAAAAATGCATTATTTTACATATCCTGCTGTTTCCATGTTTCCGTTCTGGCTCCTTCATATCAGATTCCTGATATCATCTGCAGAGACCTTCAACAAATCTTCCATGCCCTGCATAGTGTCAGTTGTGAACATATTAATCAGTGGGCTCTATGGGACACCACTTCTCAGCATCTTACTTTCCAAAGGGTTCTCCCACTATTACCCTCAGCTCCATAATACCTAACCATATCACCATATATCTATGCAGTCTGCTTATCACACCTATGTCATTTAAAATTCCTGTACAAGGAGTCTATAGTGTCCTTTCCAACTCATTTTTTTTATTTATCCATCTTCCACTATGTTGTGCCCTGTCTTTCCATGTTGGCCCTTCTTTTCCACTTTGTTGAGGATCCCTGATTGATATAAAAGATTTCACAACAAAACCCATACCTATGTGGCTTAAATGTCACTGACATCTTATTGGAGTTGGTGTTGCCATTTCCTACTTACACTATTTCTGAAAAAGCATACACATTGCCACTAGTTGAAAGGCTATATATGCTTACTACTGTATGAGCGACTGAAAGAATTTCAAATTCCGGAATAAAGAGACCAAAACATCGTAAGCCAAAAATGTTGAGGACCACAGCAGTGAACAGCCAGACTTGCCCCCCATTCTATACTCATGTTAGCACTTGTTTCTATGTCCGCACAGGTCAGTGGGTTCAGTAATCAGCATTGTTCACTCTGGTCATCCTCAACATTTTCAGCTTACGATCTTTTGGTCTCGTTCTTCCAGAATTCAAAACTGTTCCAATCATTCATACAATAGTAAACCTATTCTATATATATATATATATATATATATATATATATATATATATATATATACACACACACACGCATGCACGCACGCACACACACACACACACACACACACACACACACACACACACACACACACTCAAAATGTTTAACCTAACAAGACAATTTGTATTTTTAAACCATTAAAACAATCATAGGCTACTGTGGATTATGACTTTACAATAAATTCCATCTGTTCTTCAAGGAGTGTTGCTACTTTGATATGGACAGGCAAAACAGACCAGCTGTATGAACACAGAAAGGAGGCAGCTCTGGACACAGTACTGTCATTATCCTCCCAAAATCTGTCATTCCATTTCAAAGTACTGTCTTCTTATATTTTATAAACGTAATTTGCATTGAAACAGATGCACATTTTTTCATTCCAGTATTACTTTTTGGAGTCAGAGATACCGAGTAACTGCTGCTCCTCCACAAGCTAAATTCTGTCTTTATCATGCAGTCTTATTTTTTTTAGATGGTCTAGTTGCGTGGTGCACCCATCTGAGATATTACTATATACTGCAGCCTAGCTGAATGCAGAATAAAGGAGAAAAAAACATCCACTGTTTGTTACCGCAGAATATCAACAGCTGTGTTTTTTATGCTTTCTCACTGGATTTTACAGATAGGAAAGGAATGTGAGAGAAGGAAAAAAAACCAGCTGCACGGCTGAGTAAATTGTATATGATAATGAATGTCATCACAGAGAGGTGAAACAGAACCAGAATGTAATTGTGTTGCAGCTTTGAGATGTAATAAGAGCTGAAGTATCTTTAAATGTCAAAACAGCTGTTTATTAGTATCATATTTACTCACATTATGAATACATACATGTTGTGGAATTTGCATAACAATAACCCAAGTGATTGCTGCCTTTTAGATTTCCACACCAAATGAAAAAAAATGCGACAGATAAGCAGTAGGATGAAAAACTAATGAGCAAAGATCATTTCCATTTGCTAGTATTAAGAAAGAATAAAAACACACACAAATTTAATGTGAATTTGACAGACAAATCACCAGTTCCTTTTGTTAATTCAAACCAAGAGAGGAAAATAAATATGCAAGTCTCTCACACAGGAATTTGGAAAAATAATGTAACTTTATAATCTGTTTATTTATATTTTGCTCGCATTTGTTTCATACAAAAATGCTGATTGAAATGTGTGCATTTGCATATCAAAGCTGTGTTTTCATCCATGAGTCAGCAACCTTACCTGTTAATTATGAGCATCAGTTAAGGAGTGGAATATATAGCCTCCTGTTATTAACTTCATTTAGTACTATTGAACATTTTCTAATAACCTGCAGAGGGGATGGCATTTTTCTATGTAGTCATTTAGCCTCAGTTGGAAAATTCTCATGTTAACTTTTGGACAGTCCTGTGGTAATCTTTATTATAAAGCAGTTCAGATTTGATACATCTGCTGTACATCAGAACAACGCATATCAGTTGCATTTCTATCTACCGCCACTTAACAGGTGGCTTTTCTGACTGCAGAGAAATGGAATAAAAGCTCTAAATCACTCATGGATGGAGAGGAAAAAAAAACTTTTAGCAAATCCTGTTCACCTTCCTTTCAATTTAATAACAGAATTGATAAAAGAATTATACTGAATACAGTGTTGCAGACCACCACAACAGG
This sequence comes from Protopterus annectens, assembly GCF_019279795.1. Lineage (NCBI taxonomy): Eukaryota > Metazoa > Chordata > Ceratodontiformes > Protopteridae > Protopterus > Protopterus annectens. The sequence continues at coordinate 1,604,885,999 of NC_056741.1, forward strand.
AGGTTTAGGGTATTACACAGTGAAGACTGGCTTGGCTGGGTCTTTCTTGCAGTTTTTACTGAGTGGTCTGTGTGGCCTTTTTACCCTTTGATTTGAATGTTATCTGGGATAGTTTGCAAGCACTGTAATGTTTATAGACATTGGGCTTGGTTTTAAGCTCAGTTTCTGAAGTATACCCAATAATTCACTTATGCTGTACTGAGGAGGTCAGAAAAAAAGCTAAAACATTGCATGTCTACAGCTAGAGGGGTTTGGCTTTAAGACTTAAAGAAAAAAGTCAGGCATTTGTCAGCCATGTAGTTGAAACACTATGACCTTAAAAGGTCAGCTGCCTATATCCCATGGGCCTCCGCTACAGCAGGTTTAAGTTATCACACAGTGAGGATTCTAGCTTGGTTGGCCTTTCCTGGAGTTTTTAATGAATAGTTTGTCTGTGTGAACTTTTTACCCTGTAGTTTGAACTACTAGAAGAGGTGAGACAGCAAGGATTCATCAATCTGGGCTGCTGGAAACCAAATCATACTTCCTTTGTCAGGTGAAGGACGAATTAAATAAAGATAGAACATTAGAAGCTGCCCACATTTCAGCAGGAAATCTCTTGCTTAAAAAGCATTGTCTTTTAATGATATTTCAGACTAATAAAATTATTCTGGATGCATTTTATACTTATTTCTGTCACTCTGTCATGTCACTGTGTATCATTCACCTCTGTGAAGGGGCCATATTTCAGTACTGTATTGTGGTTACTACAGCACAATGCAGGCTTGCCATACCCAAAGCTGGATCAAGTAATCAGGAGCAAAAAAGGTCATCAAGGGCAATGTCATTCTGTAAACCTGAGACAACCATGCAGGTTCACTTAACCTGTCCTCACATATAACTAGCTATCACTGCAAGAATGTGAGGTTCACACTGAAGGATTTACAGTACAAAAATGAACCAAGTAAAGGCCAATGACACCCCAAAATAATGTTCGGTAAATCCAGCAACAGCTTGTTTGCACACACACTACAAACTCAAAAAAGATTCACATCCCTAGTCCTATCCTGCCTAATGCAGTGAATAACAAACACAGAGGTATTGTTGCCAAAAGAAAGGCACCAATGATGTCATCCAATTAGATCTGCATTATTATCTTGAAGACAATCAAGTCTCCAAATCAGAGCTATCACAGGTTTATTATGGATGGGGAATGCTTTAAAGTACAATTCCCTATACAAGGACAAAGAAGAACAGGCCCCTTGAGTCAGTCTGTGAAGTTTAATATGACCCCTTGGAACCACAAGCAGATAAAGTGAAGAAAAAATAAATATTTAAAAAAATTTAGCCTAAGGAGGTGGCACCAAATTTTAGTACCCAGCCCTACTCCTCTATAACACCCTAAGACTGCTGTAGGGAGGCACCCTAACGGAACAAAAAAGGTGGAGCACCATCCCAAGGTCCTTAACATTCTGTTAGTTAATAAACATGGCCAATACACTGAAGACAGGTGATGACAGATTAAAATACAAACGTAGAAAACAGCAGACTATGTGGATATACAACCAGAAATCCCGTAATTATCAGAACTGGGCCATTCGCCTTACACACAATGGATTTGCCCATCCACAGATGGGTAAAATACATGGATGAAACTGAACTATGATGTTCTATAAATAAAGAATCTGATGTGGGAAGCATTCTGTATAGTTAAAGTGAATATGTGGTCTGCACATCCCAGAATATTTGGGATAATTAGCCCACAAACTACATATATAGACAGGGATAAAGGCATTCATATTGGTTCTTCCAGTCAAGACCTTCTAATGTTATTTAATATCAAAATAAGTTAGTTGTAACATGCTGGAGTGATCCAGAATCCTTATAAAAGGAAATACATTATATAGCTTTGCTACACCCAATCTTATCACAAAAGTTTTATGAAAACAGTTCAGATTTCAACAACTGCAGCAATGAGTCTCTGTTCAAAGTTATTCAACCTCTAGAAAAAATGATCAAATTTGATGGTTGTCATGCCTTTTGTGGGGGTAAGTGGTCCTCCACAGCTCCTTTACTCCCCCTCATTCCGGGTTCACACACCTCAGAGAAACAGGTATCACAGACGGGCAGTGTAAAAAGCCTTTGTACTCTTTCCATTGGAGGCCATGAGATCAGAGAACTCAGATGTGTGAGATTGACAGTATCTCAACTGATGTATCTTGAACTACAGTGATGAAAGACTCAAGGTTGTATGCTCAAGCAAACTTGATACAAGCTTATGCAATTCAAGGGACAAACCGTAACCCCAGACTGATGCACAGTTCTCAGCCTTGGTTGCATCCTTACCTAATGATGCCCATTTTCTTTTTACAAACACTGCCACCCCACCCTCACATCTAAGACTGCTTAGACTGTTGACAGTGATGTACCCATCAATTTCTGTACCTATTTCCTTAACATACAATCAACTTCAGTCAATGCACCAATGCCTGTAATATGTAATTCCACTCTTCTGTCCTTCTGTTGCAACTAAAGATACTGCAATGACGGCAGCTTGTACATTAGTCATTACATTAGCAGTTCCCAGTATTACTAACACTGACCATACCCTGGCTCTGGTTAATTGAAATGTAATGAGTGTCAAAGTTAAGGTCCATCTAGAGAACAACTTTGCCAGTTTATGTAGATTATACTATTAAGTACAGAAAATGTGTCTCGATGAACAGTCATCCTAGCTATTTAAATTTAATTTCTTGCCTCTTTCAATACCAGTGGAATCGAGTGCACTGCCCCAGTCTTTGTCTTCTCATTTCTGGTAATACTTATCGCAGCTTTAGCAGGACTGTATGACTTTTCTGTTTTACATCATTTATTACTACTATAGTTACTAGTGTTTTCTTTAATGTAACCTTTAATTTAATGCATTTTTAACTAGCAAACTAAACTCATCATAAAGGACCCTTTTCAACCTAGGCCACAGAAGCAAGCCTTAGTGCAATATGTACAGTTTACCAGTAAGTTTTCAAGAGGCAGGAAGAAAGCAGAGTTACCAGGAAAAAAATGCATATGCGAGCAGAAAATGATGAGCAGAAAAGACAGTGCCTGGAGGTTTTGGTAGAACCACATCCTAGATATTGTAAGGTAAACATCTTAACCACTGAGCCACTGTGTTGCCATTACATGAACCTAACATGGAATTTTTTGAACATTAGCAAATCTGAACTTTGATGAGCACATAACTTGTCTGTTAGTCAAGTAGGTATTAGTGTCCCCATAACTGCAGCCAGATATAAACAGTATATTGTCTTCTGGTTGACCTGCACCCATGTTATATTCTTGAAATGCAGACATACTTCCTAGATTCTTTTTCTTTATCTACTCACACTTCTGTCCATTGCCATGCTGTATTTCAATACACATGCATAACTTCTCAAATTCTTATCCCATCCATGCTGCCCTTTTTTATCCAAGCTGTCCGGGACAAGAATCTTAAGTTAATTAATAGTTGGAGCCTGATCCATCTTTGATTACCCATCAGTTTCAGCTTTTCAGATCCTGAACTTATTTTTATTTTGTTTACCTGGGTATTGCACTTATCAGAACTGACCACTATCAAAAACAGTCCAAGTGAGTACATCACAATAGATACATAGTTAAAAACAAGAGAAAAAAATTCAGCAAGAGACACAATAATGCTACTGACCTACACAGAAAAGGGTCTATATTATAACATCGAAGTCTTACAACTTCGAATATTATAATATCGAACCCATTAGAGTGAAACACCAGAAAACTGAACAGTCAGAATAGCAATTTTTTTCCCAGGGAAAAAAGTCGCTGTTCCGACATACATACACACAACACAAGCACACCAAAATAAATAATCCACACACATACACTTCACAAAACCCTACACTAAACCATACATACACCACTAGCTATCCACTTACCTTAACCCAACCCTAACCCTAAGGTCCCTAACTATCGCACACTCACCTTACCCGCTCCATAACCCTAAGGTACCTATCGCACACTCACCATACCTACTCCCTAACCCTAAAGTCCCTATCACACACTCACCTTACCCACTCCCTAACCCTACGGTCCCTATCGCACACTCACCTTCATTCGCACACTTACCTTAACCCAGTCTGTAACCTTCGCTCCACAGTCGAGGAAATAGCGAAGCTGCAGAAACGGCCCACCGAATACTTTCCCTAGGAAAGTATTCGGTGTTCTGCAGCTTCGCTATTTCCAGCATTCGCTGAATAGGGTTCGATATTATAACATATGAAGTTGTAAGACTTTGATGTTATAATATAGACCCCACAGAAAAATGTTACAAATAATGCGATGGTTGGAATGAAGCGATATTCCAAGAGCTGTAACGCATTATATGGATGTGCTTAAGCAGTATTTATTTTTATTACCAGTTTCAGCAAATATATATGTGTGTGTGTGTGTGTGTGTGTGTGTGTGTGTGTGTGTGTGTGTGTGTGTGTGTGTGTGTGTGTGTGTGTGTGTGTGTGTGTGTGTGTGTGTGTGTGTGTGTGTGTGTGTGTGTGTGTGTGTGTGTGTGTGTGTGTGTGTGTATATATATATATATATATATATATATATATATATATATATATATATATATATATATATATATATATGTAGATAGATATGCACAATATATTAAATTGGACGGATAGCAGAAATACTGAATACATGCTTAGGTGATGTGACCCCTTTGGAGTCTGGAGCACTGAGCTTTCTTTACAATGTATTTTAAATGATGTCTGAAGTTGGGGTAAGAGAATTTTCTTTAGGTGGAAGATGAGAAATTACAAGTTTTTTTAACTATACTTGTGTGTTCTTTTTATCCAATTTGAACTCACTATGGTGTGCAGTTAGCGTTTATATCCATGATCTCTTTTCAAATGTACACTTTATACTAACAGATCATTTTCTTACTAGCTTGGAATTTTGTTCTACTCCAATTTCTTCTGCCATCATATACAGCTATTTGCTTATATAGTTGTTTGCTAAGGCCTGAATAGGTTTTCCAGTCTTTTGATTAATTATATGTTTCTGAAAAAAAATTGTCTTCTTAATCTTTCCGTCCTCCTAGGTTGTTTGCCCATTCTGTTCATTTAAATTTTGTTTATTTTTATCTTGATTTCGGTGCTAGCTAAAATGCGTATTAGTTATTAATGAACATTAATTGTGGAAATTTCTCTTTCTTTCCTAAGCTGTTTGACTTGAGTTTCTATGCCCTCAAAATAGTAATATTTTAAAAAATTAATTCTCCATTTGTCATATTGAGTACACAGAATAATGCAACTTCCATTATGTAGGACTGGAACATGTTTGCTTAGAAAGTACATCAGCAATCATAGCCAGCTGAAGCATTACAATTACATCCATCCTACTGGAGCAAACCAAAATGTTTTTTTTTTTTTTTCAGGAGACAAGCTCTCATCCAACATCCTGAACTTGTATACACTACCACATTCATGTAAAGGAGAAACTCCTTTAAACACATAGTGGTCCTCAGCAATGAAAGTTTGTGCCATAATACAAAAGAACAAGTGACATTAGAGGAACTGCTATGTAAAGAAATGATTATAAACAAAGTTACTAATCTCAAAAAATACCAATCTAAAAAAGGAAAGCAGAGACTACTTTTCCAATCAGAAAAAATAAAATAATAATAAAGCCTAACAATGCCTTCAGGTATTTTGCCTGAAGAGAGATACTGTTAGTGAAAGTAATTTTATAAGGTAATGTGTAGGGCTGGTGTTAGTAGCAGCAGCAGGGCTAGGGACCGACAAAGCCCTGTCACTATACTCAGTATCTTATAGACTAAGAGGTAACCTGTCTCTGGCATACAAGTCTTCCTTCAGTCAATACTGATAGATTTACTGCACATCAGCAAGTCAAAAGGCATCAGAAATACTCTGTCTAGGAATCTAAATATCAACAGAATGGTTTGGAGGGACATATATTTCACAGATGACACCTCTGCTCTGGAGCAGTCTCCCCATCCACATAAAACAAAGTTCATCCTTGTCCATATTCAGGCAAAACTTGGTTCTATGGATATGAAATAGAAAATGTACCCAGAACTGCCCCATTACTATGAATGGAGAGAAGCTGATCCTAAATGCTTTATCCCATACATGGGTCCCATCAAAGTATTTATTGTATGATCCCAGTTATTCTCATTAGGGATAATATGTAATTATCAACCATGGGATGGGTAAGGTCAATCTGCAACCAAATGGGATAGGTTATTTCAACTACAAAAAGGGAAACTAGATAGATTTAAAATGACCCACAAGTGGAGTTAGCCTAGCTCTTACCTATGAACCTCTCTCTCTCTTTTATATACATATATAAAACTATATATGTATGTACATATGCATATATGCAAGTATGTCAAAGACCTTTGCCGACCTTACGCTCAAGGATTCAGTTGTCAGAATGAAAGGTACACACTTTACTAGGTGCATAGAATGGTGCTTAAACAAATTATTGCATTGCACCAGGGAAATCCAGTTTATCTTCTGATAGAAGATCTTTCAGGAAAACATTAGAGTGCTGCATCCTTTCAAATGAAATGCAGACAAAATGGCAATGACAGTCTCAACTCTACAAATTTATACACAGTATGAATACCAAACAGGCAAATAAGGTACTATCCAATGACTGTCTATGAATCTCATAACTTTCCTTTCATGTACCAGGGTCTTTTCATACAACAGAAGATAGAGAGCATTATTATGGTTAAATTTCTCCAAGTCTTTTGGGTTTCTAATACCATAATTTGAATGGACCCCATTCCTAAGTCAAAGTACAATTAAAGTTCATGAAATTAGTATTGTTTCAATCTTTGATGTTGGCCAGAAGTATTCATTGCAGCACCAGTAATGTGCCCAGAATGGATTCCTCCTGCAATTCATATAGAGTTACATGTATCAGTAATATAGTTAAATATGACTGTAAATTCTTTTTCAATGAGACCCATTGCTCCTGCTACTATTGGAACTGTCATGTGTATCCATCTTCCACATTCCCCTTGTTTCTACCTGTAAATCCTGGTATTTTATGACTGTCTCTCTTTCTGTGTGCAAGACACTGTAATTGCTGGGTGTAGCAATTTCAATGATAGGTTCATAGGTTCATACTAGGCTATCTGCCCTGGGGCATTTATAAGCCTAGCCCGATTGTGTTTGGCTTACGTCACCCCTTGATTTGAGCATACTGTGCCCTTTTTAAAGTTTAGTTTACTGTGCCTCTGTCTAATAGTGACACGGAAGTAATCCCTGGGACAAACCTATGATCCCCCATCCAGTCATCAAGATTCTTCTTGAAGAGAGTCAGTGAGGTGCTCTGCCTAACATGAACTAGAATTCTATTCCAGAGTGAAGGGAGCCTCTGGGTTATGAATCTGTCCCTCCAGCATGTTCTATTTATTTCTGTGCTGAGGTTCAAGTCCCTCGAGCGCGTGGCTCTAAAGGATTTAGATTTACTGAGGTGGAGCATGTCCATTAATTCTGGGTTGGATATAACTTTATATGTCAGGCATAGATCGCCTCGAAGTAGGCAGTATGCAACTGAGTAGAGCTGGAGTTTTTTTAACCGAGCAGCATATGGCATCTGTTTGAGTCCCTTGATCCTCCTGGTGAGGTACTTTTAGGGTCTTTATAATTGCTGCAAGTGTCGGGTAAGGTACATCCCAAAGGGGGCAATGTATTCTATGATGGGCCTGATGAGGGATGAATAAAGGGGCATGATTACCTCTCTTGATCTAGATGTGAATCCTTTCATGATGAGGTGGGCTATGTAGAAGGTCTTTCTGACCACTTTGGCAATGTGGTTGTCAAAGGAGAGATTGCTATCAACTTGGGTCCCCAGATCCCTAATTACTTTCTCTGTACTTAATGGGTTACCACCTATGTGGTAATTTGTGGGCACATTGTTTTTGTCAAAGGGTATGACTATACACTTTTTGACATTTAGCTTTAGACCATGGCTCTGGCACCAGTTATCCGTCTCTGCGAGACCTTTTTGAAGGATGTTTGTGTCAGCTGGAGAGTCTATTATGGCGCCCAGTTTGCAGTCATCTGCGAACTTGGTGAGCCATAGTCCTCCCACATTGGCCTGTACCTCAGAAAAGTAAATACTGAACAAGAGAGGTCCCAGGACAGAACCTTGTGGGACACCACTTGTGACCGGTTTTGAGTCTGGCATGGCTCCAGCAACTCTGACTCTGTGGGTTCTGTCTTTGAGCCAGTTTGCGACCCATCTTGTGACATAGGGGTTTATATTTAGGCTGGATAGCTTATCTATGATGCCCGAGTGGGGTATTGTGTCAAATGCCTTTGCGAGGTCCAGATAGGCTGTGTGGACTACCTTCCCTTCATCTATGGCCTTGATGACTGTTTCGAAGAAGTCGACCAGGTTCAAAAGGCAGGATCTGCCCTTGACGAAGCCAAATTGTGTAGGATCTAGTGTCTGCAGGTCCCCAATGTCTTTGTTTATGAGTTCCATGATGATCCTCTCCATAGCCTTGCAGACTAGGCTAGTCAGGCTTATGGGGCGATAGTTTCCAGGGTCCGCAGAGGTGCCACCTTTGTGGAGTGGGACTACTGTTGCTGTACGCCATTCTTTGGGCACATATCCTGTAGTGAGGCTGACATTGTACAGCAGTTTTACTTGAGGGATTAGTTCTTCTTGGAGTTCATGTAGGACGCAACCCGGGATGCCATCTGGTCCCATGGAAGCAGTGTTTTTTTGCTTTGGAGAGGGCAGCCTTCACCTGAGCATCAGAGATGTTTGGGAGGCTGCACTCTGCTGGGATAGATACTTGCTCTTTTGGGGGGGGGGAGAAGTTTGCACTGAACCTGTCTGCCAGGATATTGGTGATGTCTGTGGGTTCAGTGTATTTTTTGTCGTTTAGAATCAACTCAGAACAAGTCTGGGAGTTGCATCCCAGGTTCCTAACATAACTGAAAAAGCCTTATGATTGTCTTTAGTGTCCTGTGCAATTTTTCTCTTGAAGCTGGCCTTGGAGGATTTTATGAGGGATCATAATTTTTTGCTAGTACTGATCAGAGATGCCTTCCCTTTTAGGGATTTTGCTCTATCATGTAGTAGCTTCCTCCATCTGTTGTACAGTTTATTTATGGCTGGGGTCCACCAGACTGGACGCCTGCCTTTGGATGATTGGGTCTTGATTTTGTTTGGGATAGCATGATCCATGCATTCCTGGAGATGTCCGTAGAATGCGTTTATATAGGATTCTGCAGTTTGGGCCGTAGTTTCCACTGGCCCTGGGGCCTTGAAGGATTCCACTTCGGTTTTGAGAAGTGTGAAGTTCACTTTTGAGAAGTTTTTCACTGTCATGTGTATCCATCCATGATTGATGCTACTTCAGTCTTATTTCCATTGGCCACTATATCTGGTTTTCTCACATCTGATTTTTGTACTGTTAGCAATGGGTGATTCCATGTAATATAAACATAATTTTCTATAAGGCTTTGTGGCTCATGCTTCCAATACTTCTCATCTACTTCAATATTATAATGTTTGCACAGTTCCCAGTGAAACAGTTTTGCTACATTAGTATGCCTTTCAGTATACAAGCCTTCTGCCATTACTGCATCACACCCAGTAACAAGATGTGTGACTGTTTCTAATTTTGTTCTACAAAACCTCCATTTGTCTGTTTCTCCAACATGTTCAATGGACTTTGTAGACTAACATGTACTTAGTCCACTATCTTGGGATGCCACTATTAACCTTTTGTCTTTTGGTTTAAATGACCTGTCCTTAACCATTCCTGTATTACTTTCTGATCAACATGAGGTTGTTCCAGGAGTTTTGTGTACTTCTAACTATATTTATGCATTTTTCACATTTCTTGCCTTCTCATCTGATCCTTCATCTTCTATTCTTTTTTTTTTTTTTGGCACATTCAGTTGCTGCACGATATTTGTCTACTTCTGGTTTGATTTCCATTCCCACTTGACACTGATATGCTTCTGCTAAACTAAGCAGGGAAGTCATCTTAGACTTTTTCTCCTCATGTTTTAAAACTTTCGCTATGTTTGGATCTTGTGAAGTCAGCAGATCTGTATTTACTCTTAAGATTGCAGATCTGTGCATGTAATCAACTTTGAGGAGGCCCATATCTCCTTCAGAACAGGAATATATATAATCTTGGGATGCAATGATTTTTGTAAAGCATCTGATAAGCATGAAGCATTTTTCTTGTTTTCCTGTCCAACTGAGCTAATATCTTTTGGGGCCAGTCAATCACACCAAAATTAAGTCAGAACAGGAAGAGCAAATTGGTTTATAACTTGGGCTTTGTTCCTAGGTCTCAGGGCTGTTTTCAGTATTAATTTTAGACTTCAAAAATATTCCTTACAAAGTTTTATTCACATTTGTTCATGTTTTATTATTGATCCTTCATCAATTCCTGAATATTTATACACTCCCCCCAGCTCAAGTTTCTTTATATTCACAGTCCTATCCCAGACTGATATTTCCTTGGTGTGGCAGCTTTCCTGCTTTAAAGGTTGCTTTTACACATTTACCAGGACCAAATGACATTTTTATATAATTTGAGAAAGTTTTGACCATTTGCAATAGTGCTTTCACTTCCTCATCTGATGAGCTATACAGTTTTAAATCTTCCACAAAAAGAAGACAAGCCTTTATGCTTTTTTTCTGGTAGTCAAATTATAACCATGACCAAACTTAAGAGGACAGCTTAATGGGTTAAGGGCAACACAAAACAGCAGTGGTGACAAAGAGTCATCCTGGAATATCCTGTTTTGAATTATCATCCCTGGGATAATAATTTGTCCTTTATCATGGTTTAGCTGCAAAGCGATTTGCCACTGTTATGTGGTTACTGTAATGTAACTGATCAATGTAGAGTTTATCTTATACATTCGTAAGCACTGTTATCCATGAATATGGGATGCTCTCAAATGCTTTTTTTGTAGTCTATTCATGTCATACCTAGAAGCTAGAGAGCTGTATTACCTTCACAGAGTGTGAGATGTATGTATGCATATACTTTCACAGAATGTGAATCTTAAATGTGAGGACATAAGCAACTGCCTGTGTTTTGCTATACCATTTGGCATTCTGCAAGACAATAATAGCTTCTGTTATCTCAATGCATACATCTCTTGCACTGTGTGTGAATGATGATTTTTCTTCATCTTATCTACAGGCACTTCAGGCAGCAGGTACTGGGTCATTATGATGGAAGGTCAAGACGTTTGTGGATATTTAGTTCAGTTTTCATATAGAAATTAATTACTGGTACAGGTTTTCTGATCTGCACAGCAATGCAGAAGCCAGAAAAGGAGTGGGAAGCAGATGTACAGACAGCATCCATGTTTTTTTAATGGTTAATTTTACTGCGTGCAATTTTATCTTTGTCTTATGAAAAGAGACTTCCAAACCAAGTGGCCCATTACAGGATGGAGGAAATGCTGACTAAAAGCAGGGTGAAAATGAGTGTTTTCAGCTATAGAATTTGCTGTATTTCCATGACATCTAACACTTATGGCAACTTTTCCAATGCAGCTCCACTATGCAGGTCTACCTGATAGGGAAGTAAAGGAGGAAGACTCCCAAGTACCTTCATCACCATTTCCACTGATGTGGCGCATGGTGTGCCTCATGTCAGGAATGTGGTTGCCTTACCAAGTTATGGTGAGGGGCCATATTCAAGCAGCGATTTATGATTTTTGCACCTGTGGATCAGTCACTGCAGCAGGTTGAGTAACCAATGAGGCATCAGGTTGGACAACTTCTTGGCTACAATGGGTCCCTCCTGCAATGACTAGCAAATTCAATGGAGCAGAAAGCCCATCCTACCAAGCCACCAGAAGAGCAACAGAATCATAAAATGTTAATGGTTCTCAGCAGGGTGACCTCTGGGCTACTTTGATAACATTCCTACAGCCAGCATCCCACATTATTGCCTGCTTCATGTGATCACCTTCCAAGAGTGTGTGTGCATGCTTCATTCCTCATACCTTGTGCATGAGGCAATGCTCTCCATCCCCATTTGTTTGGCACTGTATGCATGTGTTTACCCCTTCTCACTTACACTTTGTAAGGGCAAACTCAACCATATTTATCTTACTGCCTAATGTTTATAGGTTGATAGGCAAGTACTAGGCCAGCTGCCCTTTCAGACCACTTTAAGCCTAGCCAATTTCCCTTTTGTGCTTGAAATAACTTATCCCATTTGGTTATAGAGTGGCCTTAACCATTCCATGGTCAAGAATTATATAGTAAGCCTAATGAGAATAACTGGGACCATACCATTGATAATTTAAGGGGATCCATGCATGGTGAGTCTGTTCCACAGCATTGGTATCCCCTGCCAGACATACCTGTTCGTCCTAACCATTTTGTTGATGTTCCAGAAGAGGCTTAGATCCCTAGACAGGGTATTTCTGAGGCCATTCTACTTGCTGATGTGCAATAAGTCCATCAGTCATTTTTTGGACAATGCCTTATATCCAGGCACAGGTCTCCTCTTAGTCATACAGAGTATGACGACAGGGCTTTGAGTCGGTCCATGTAGGATATGTTTAGGCTTTGCTTCCTTTTAGTACGATACCTCTGTGGACATTCCAATTGCTACATGTGACTGGATAGATGTATCTCAAAGGGAGCATTATATTCAATGATTGGCCTAATGAGGGCCAATTAAAGGGGAGCAATGACATCCCTATACCTAAACACAATCCTTTTGCTTATAATCTGTGCAATATAGAAGGACTTTCTTACAACAACAGACATGTTGGTCAGAAGTTAGATCCCTCTCCACACAAGTTCCCTAATCCCAAACAACTGGATCACCTCTTAGGAGCACTTTGTCAATGTGGTATTTCCCTGGGGTAGATGACTTCCCTAAGGATACAACAATGCATCTTTTGGCATTTAGTTTTAGTCCATGATTTTGTCACCAGTTATTTATTTGGGACAAATGTTCTTGCAGGATGGCTAAGTCATTTGAGAATTCAGTGACTGCTCCTATCTTGCAATCATCTGCAAACCTAGTAAGCCAGAGCCCTTTCTTACTGGCTTTTATTTCAGATAAGTAGATGCCAAACACAAAAGGTCCCAGCACAGAACCCTGCGGAACTCCACTGATGACTTGTCTCTTTGTGGAGGTAACTTCCCCTATTTTCATAATCTGCATCCTATCCATGTGCCAGTTGGCAATCCAGTAGGTGACATGGGGATTTATTCCCAGTTTATTTAGCTTTTCTCCTATGCCTGGTTGAGGAATTGTGTCAAAAGCCTTGGCCAAGTCAAGGCATGTGGTGTGTACAGTTTTGCCTTCATCCATTGCTTTGGTGAGATTTTCAAAACAAAAGTTCATTTTCTCTCAAAAACTATACTACACCACCTTTCTAGACTCCCTGGCTTCTCACGCATACTGTACCTAAAATTTCCCCACCCCTCACATCTCTCACTTTCCATTCTCCTTGCACTTATCCTTTTTCCTTCTAACTTATATAATCTGTTACATGAATAGCTGTGGTCATATGATTTCATCTGCTTGCACTTATCCTTTTTCCTTCTAACTTATATAATCTGTTACGTGAATAGCTGTGGTCATATGATTTCATCTGCTTGCACTTATCCCTTTCCTTCTAACTTATATAATCTGTTACGTGGATAGCTGTGGTCATATGATTTCATCTGCTTGCACTTATCCCTTTCCTTCTAACCTACGTGGATAGCTGTGGTCATATGATTTCATCTGCTTGCACTTATCCCCTTTCCTTCTAACTTATATAATCTGTTACGTGGATAGCTGTGGTCATATGATTTCAGCTACCACACAAGGATTATTTGTTCACTCTACTTAAACTGTAACTTTCAGTACTTCGTGAAATTTGCACAGCACACATTCTACATTTTACAGCATTCCAAATGCTTTGACAACCCTCTTATGACGTTAGTATTCATGACTTTATATAGTTTTATACCACACGTGCCCAGTCTAATGCAATAGTGGGAATGACCTTAACTCCACATGTTCTGTTTCCTGTGTTCCACTGCTTCCCATGGCCAGTGTCCAGTGTGCAGTACTTGTTCCATTGTAGCACTGCTGCTAACAAGCATACCTGAAAATAGCAGGAATGTTTGTGCAGGATTAAATCAATAACTGGTCTAGCTTATGTCTCAGAAAGGCACTGTCTCATGTAAGCATTGCACGGCAAGCAATGAATGTCCAGGAATCCCATCAAAGGATGTACTGCATAAATCATAGAATCACTTCCTATAAACTCTCTTAAGTTTTCTTATTATGGATCTCATAAGTTCTGTCTTTAGAGCAATCATTTTATACCAAAGTAATTGCATAAAAGCTGTTTTGGGACTCCAAAAACACATGGTGGCAAGTTATCCTTGTAAAACTATTTTTCCATTGTAAATTGTAGGCATAACCTTTAATAATCTTGTTTATGCTAGTAACACTGCTTTGCCCACAGTATTTTTTCCAAGAACCCGTTGCCATTTTTAAGTGGAATTATAAACATTACATCACAAAAGGATCGTGCTTTATAGCTGGATATATGCTCCTCACCTCCTGTTCCAGCAGCCCAGAATAAACTTATTTTACTACCAGTAAAGGTCTAAAGCATAACACTTTCAAAGCTCTGCTCTTAGATGAAGATCAAGCAGATGAGATAACCTTAATTCATCTTGCCTCCTCGCTGACCAAGCTTGCTTTGCAGAATTTCCAAATGTCATTTCTCTCCAAGGTAACCATTCACTCGGAATGCTTGGAAGTGATAATTTGTCTTAGTGTGTCAAGTACACAGCAGAGTGCAACAACTATTACTTTCTATCCTGTATATATGTAATTACTACTACTTCCAATAAAGGTGATATACTTCTTTACATATTACCAGACATACCTATTTTGCACAGAACTTTTGTTTCTGGGCCTCCAGTACCAGTTATTGACCAGGTAAGTTCAGCATTGCCATATTTGAGTAAATGTAACATGAAGTACAGTCAGTCAATGCATGTTTAATCACAATGCTGCCAAGCAGAAACAGGAGTTAATGAAAAAGCAACACATATGAAATCAGTAAAGGAGAATAAAGCAAACAGTTCCGTGAAATATAGATTTTACTCTAAGGAGAACAACTAGGAAGCCTCATGCCTCTATGAGGCAATCTTATTTGGTGAGTACATACGTGCTGCTGCAGGTGTCTGGAGTTTAGTCTATCACTCTGCAATAATACCAACAGCCTATGTTTTTTTTGTTGGGGGGGGGGGGTAAACTGCACCAGAATACAATGCTAACCAGAAAACCAGGATACCCATTAATATGCAAGTGATGACAACAGCAGCATTTCATTCTTATAAAGGGACAACTGATGCAAATGAGGCAAAGAACTACCCCTTCGGCAGAATAGAGGAAAGTAAGAAATAACTGTCTTTGCTAAGACAGGATGGGAATGAATACTGTAACACCTGGGTTCATTTCCTGATACCCTACAGACAGTGACAGTTAACATTAAAGAGAAGAGGTAAACAATGCATAGTCCAGCATCTCAGAACCGGTATTGTTTGTAAAATGAGGACTTCAGTACTGTCTCCTCTCTGCATAATTCACCAGAAATACAGTTTTCAAGGTCCCATATACTGAGGGGCAAAAACATGATACAGGTGGTCATAGGGAGGACAGCAGAAATCATGTAGGGTCTGTTTTAAAGTAGATGTTAGAAAATGTAATAAAAAAGCTCTCTATATACATACTGAACATAAGTCCGGAAATATGAAAAAGATTAAGGAGTTCAAACATCTCAGCAAGGTGTGGGATACAACTATTTCAATAGATGTTATTTTCATACTCTGTGCTGCAGAATGGCAATGCTTAAAATTTAAGCAATGACTTGTGTTTTGTTTCTGTGCAACTAACGCAGTACTGCATTTTGTTTCTGTACAGCTACTTTAGACACACTGAAAGATGAATGGGTTGTCATCAGGATGGAATGACCTCATGAATAACTGGGGGAGTCAGAAAAGTGACAGCTAAGGATGAGTGACAACAAAAGGTGATGCACGTGAGCAATGACAGTGGAGTCAGTTATCCTACAAGCAGAGTGACCCTAGACATACAAAGCAGAACAATGGCCTAAGGTGACCAAAATGTCAGCCAAAAGACATCTGACCCAATGTGGGAATGCAGGCAGCAAAGGCTACAAGATAATTGAGAGAATCCAAAGGGAATGTGACATGTGTTGGAAGATTGGCATAATGGTTAAGGTGTTCACCTTACAAACACAAGGTGCAGGGTTTGGTTCTCACATGGGGTAATTGGCTAGGCTTAAAATGGCCCACAATGACAGTTAGCCTAGCACTAGCCTAGGAACATGCAAGTTGTGGAGTACTTTAAGGGGTGGGAGGCTGGCATGATGGTTAAGGTGTTTGCCTTGCAAGCACAAGGTGCAGAGTTTGATTTTCACGTGGGATAATTGGCTAGGCTTAAAATGGCCCACAGAGCAATTAGCCTAGTACTAACCTATGAGTGTCTGAGGGGTAATAGAACCAATATACAAGTCACTGTTGTGGCCACACCTGAAGTGTTGTGAACAGTTCATATTTGCACACATACAGATGTGCCTATACAACTACACATGGCTTATAATATAGAACACTCCAGTGATTCCACATTCATGTGAGTTAGTTATAACTGATATATGTTGAGAATTCAGATACTGAGGAAGTTGTATTTAAATCTGGTTTACCTTGTACAAAATAATCTGATATGCATCTAAACGTAAACACTTTTAGAAGTATTTTTTAGGGAAGTAACTGCTACTTTAATTATCAGACTAACAGTGGAAATGACTTACTGGGAATGCAGCTGAAGTACTAGTGGCAGAAGGTAGCATGTAGCACTGACAACATAGTGCCAAACTCTCCAGTGGTGTAGCAAACTCCAGATGATTACTCAAAGCATTGTATATCATTACAAATCCATCCATCCACCCCCAAACCCTTATTCCTATTTTTGCACATTGGGTCAGGGTATCACTTCACCACTGAGGGACCCTATTACACCAAGTTAACACAATGCAGTGGCAATGGGTGATGAGATGGAAAGCCATTTGAGGAGATGTTGGATGTGTCAATTATGAGTACTGCGGGTGGGGGTCTATGACTGAGCTAGTAAATAAGTCCCCTCAGCACTAGATGCACTGATTTACCCCAGAGAGTTGGCTGCCTGATGCAGCAGTGAGGATCTGTAAGATGAGAGATGTCTGCAGAAGTGCTTTGATGGTTGTCATGACAGCAAACTGATTCTTAGGCAGCTAAAAAACCAAGCACCAGTCCAACAATGGTCCGAGTCTGTTCCTAGACAGTGCAATTTTCAAAGGTTTATGCATTGAGCATATATAATACAGGAAAGTTCTTTCCTAAACATATTTTCAAGTGTTATCTGTAATACCAGTACATTACTATAGGTTTTTTTGTGCATATCTGTGTCTCTATATATATGCATACATGTATATATAAACAGGCACACTCATAAATAAAAAGCAAGGAAAGGCAAATGCAACTTTTATTTATATAGATTTTTCCCTGCATGGTTTATTAAGCCCTACAAAGTGTAATGGCTTTGTGGTCAGTCTCTTGTGTTTTGTAGGATGGTATGGAAATAGTGTTTGAAATAGGATACACAAAACTATATTGCATTTTTGTTCCACTCCTCTGTAACAGTCCCCTTGTCAATAGCATTTTATTGCACCTGCTAGGCTTCCTCATTCCAGATTAACTTTTCATTAACCTCTCTGTACTTACCTCATAGTCTTAATTTCTCACCTCATATCTTTTTCCCATTGGGCCACTTTCTCCCTGCTGGAATATCTGTTGTATTTTTATTTTAAGCTACTTAATTTCTTGGTATGTCAACCCCCAACCACACACACACACACACACACACACACACACACACACACACTATATATATATATATATTTTGCTCTACTTTCTTTACCTTTTTGGTCCGCCAGTATGCTACTGTAACAGAACATGTAGCTGAGTAAATAAATCAAAGAAATGTTTAATACCAGCTTCTTGCACTTGCATATTGTAGTTACTTAATATAGCCAATTAATAAAAATAAAAACTACAGCTAATAATGATACATGACTAATGACGACTGAATACGATTGAATAAGAGACTAATGGGAGCATTTGTAGTTTCTGTTCCCCAATAATTTACTTTGATCAGCAGATTATTTTCCATAAATACAAGATAGGCAAAGTGAATATATATATAGTTATAACTATCTCATTTTGGAGGTGTACATGACGTGTGATTAAGGAGGTTCTGTGTACTCAAGAACAATTTTAGTTAAACTAACAAATGCTTTTGTCAATCTATCTCTTTCTGCTAAGGTAGCATACACCCCCCTATCATCTCACATGTCCTTGTCTGGCTTTGCAGTTCTCAGTCTAACTAGCAATCGTTATTTTATGTATCCATCCTTTGTTGACCGGGCTAGTCACACTAGGCTGATGGCTTCTTTTCAGGGGTAAGAGTTGGAAACAAAAGTAGCGTTACCATTGACAAGTATGACATAATGGGCAATATCTGATAGAGAAAAAAAGAATTATTACCCTGGAAGGACTGTTTTTTAGAACTTTGGTATGCAATTAAAAAGAAAGTAGTGTGCAATTTAGGATGTCAGAAATGGAAGATCTTGAGGTTAAGAGTTTTTCTCTCATTTTTTTCTCATCCACAATGTGGTTAAGAGCATGATATAAAGAAAACATACTCACAGAGAAAACGAGGACTATGGAAAAACAAAATGACAATATTTAATTATAACAGTAAAGATTTTGGGTGTAACAACCCTTCTGTAGTGCATTAAAAACAGTAACTTCATCAACACTACATTTTGTAAAATATTTAACAAACCATTTGATGCAGCAACTAATTATCATTTAAAAACACAGTACATGAAAAGTAGTACATAAAAAATGCATTGAAATCATTATAAATGAACAACAGTCATCAAATCTAACCTTTTGTGAACCTTTAAACAATATATTATAATTAATGCAGGCATGTTTCCTTCATTTTTCAGAATAGGTTTAATACAGATAGTAGCATTTATTTCAGGCTCAGAATCTGCCTGTAAACATAAAATCCAGTTGTATTCATATACCATTATTTAAACCTCCACCCCGTCAACGACTTTGCACAATTTGTACAACTCTAAAATTAAATTCATGGCCAGTACCATTATCAACAATATGTTTAGCTAAAGCATTTGTGATGATTCTCAAGTAGCTCAGTGTGATGGAAAACAGCACTGTTGTTCATTTTGTGAAAGTAGTGGACTCCTAGTCAAACTGCTGACCAGTCATGAGTGGTGTCCCACAAGGATCAGTCCTGGATCCTCTCCTGTTTGGCATCTATTTCTCAGAAGTCCAGGCCCACACAGAGGGACTCTGGCTGACCAAGTTCACTGACGATTGCAAGCTGGGTGCCATTATTAACTCCCCAAGTGATGTAGACATCCTATAGAAAGGTCTCACTGAGACCAACAACTGGTGTCAAAACTACGGCCTTAAGCTTAATGCTAAAAAAAGTGTCGTCATTCCCTTTGGGAAAAATTCATTTCCCACTAATTTCCAAATTGATGGTAGCCCACTGAACACAGAAGATATTTTAAGAAATCTGGGGACACAGGTTGACAGCAACCTCTCCTTCGACCACCACATTGCCATTGTGGTCAGAAAGTCCTTCTATGTGGCACATCTCATTACCAAGGGTTTTGCATCCAGGAAGAAAGAGGTCACCATCTTTCTCTACTCGTCCCTCATTAGACCAATCATTGAGTATAATGTCACGAAAGCACCTCACAAAGAGGATCCTAGGCCTTAAACACATGCCCTGCATGGATAGACTGAAAAAACTCCAACTTTTCTCTGTCTCATATTGTCTATTAAGAGGCACTCTCTGCTTGAGTTACAAAGCTATGTCTGACCCAGCCCTGTTAGAAATGTTACACCTAAAGAAATCCTAATGCCTCCGCACCACATGCTCCAGGGACCTCAACCTCATTACCACAATCAAAAGAACGTGCTGGAGGAACAGGTTCATAACCCAGAGACTGCTCATGCTCTGGAATAGACTTCCTATACATGTCAAGCAGAGCACCTCACTGGCCCTTTTCAAGAAAAATCTTGATGAGTGGATGGGAAATAGAAAGTTCACCCCTGGGATCACTGCAGTGGCTCTACTTGATAGAAGCACCAGGAACTAATGGCAGCATGATGCCAGGGCACTTCTATGGGCTAGGCTTGTAAAGGCTTCAGGGCCATTGGCCTAGTACACACCTATGAACCTATGAACCTATGTATTTCTGAATAGTCCTCAATAATACAATCTTTTAATTTGCGAGTACATTTACCTATATAAAATGATGTATGTTTAAAGCAGGTGGCCAGATATACAATGTTAACTGTACTGCAAGTTGCAAACAACAAAAATAGTATTTCCTTTTGGTTACTGGATGTCTAAGAGACTTATCATTCAATGTATACTCACAGCTTACACAGTTAAAGCAGGGCAATGTTCCTATCCTAGCAGAGTGGCAACTCATAGCATTAGTTGGCATATCTTTATAACATAGCCGCTTTTTTAAGTTTGAACAATTCCTATTGCTAAAGGATGTTTTTCACCAATAATCCCTTTCATTTTGGGCAAAGTTTCCAAAATGCTCCAATTTGTAATAATTATCCTTTTCACTTGATTTATTTGCCTAGTTTTTGTTGTTGTTGTTGTTGTATAGGTTGTAATATAGCATAAAGGTTAGATATGATAACCATTGTTCATTTATAATTCTTTCAATGTAGGTTTTTATGTAGTAATGTACTACTATGTACTACTATTGTTTTGTGCTTCCATAGTCCTTGTTTTCTTTAGGAGTACTTTTCACGTCTTATCATGGACTTGGTTTACCTTAGTGTTGGTCCGTTTTGGTTGCTACATTATATCTTAGTTTTGGATCGGTGTTGAGAACCTTTCTATTTTCTTTCTTGACTATGTCACACTCTACTATTGGTGTTAACAACATCAAGCCGCTCTATAAAAAAACTGATATCAGCTCATTCTAATCCTTTACTTCAGAATCTAACTGACTCACTTGTGAATAATGCTGAGTTTAATGGCTCATCTGTGGACATATTTGCTACCCGAGTTACGACTTTGGAAAAGATAGTTCAGAGATATAAAAGGCTCCAATGGCAATGATTTAGTTTCCTTATATACTTGGAGATAGGAGCTGTCCCACAGGGATTAAGAATTCAGAAAATGCCTACCTACAGAAATATGTACCTGAAGCTATTAAAAATGTGGTAGAAGATGAACTTAAAGGTGAGTACTGTGTACATGGTTTTAATGAGCCAATTTTTAGTAAACTGAAAATGAAATGCAGGATGAAATTTTAAAATTCGAATGTGAGATTACTGGTCACCCTACTTTTAAAGATAACATTTCTTTGTATAACTTAATGCTTGAAAGATTGATTACATATGAACATAAATTAGAGCTTACAAAAATGCATAAGATAGTCAGAGACATTAATGACTTTAAATCAGGAGACATCTTCTCCTGGCCTAAACCTGTTTATGAAAAGAATGAATGCTCCTGTAAAAGATTCTTTGTTTGTACTTGATTCCTTTCCTTGGTCTGAGGCTATTGCCTCTAATGAAAACTGTCCATCTAATAATGTCACTTAATCCGTAATTTTACTGACCAAGGAGGGGGTTAGTTCAAGTAATAAACCTACACAACTGCTTCATAGTAATTCATATGCTACAGTGTTCAGTGGGAATTTCAGTAGAATAGAGAATTTTCTCCAATTAACTACCCTACTACATCTCAACTTGCCAGAGCATGTAGAAATATGCAGCAGGGACAGTTCGAGAGGATGATTGTTAAGAAGAGGAGGTTGCCGAGGAGGGCACAGTTGCAATGGCCCTCCAACCCGCAGATGTTTTCGGCAGAAGGGCCATTAGAAAGTCATGCTGTTGTGAATCTATCTAATTTAGTTTGGACATATGTGGACATTAAATTATTAAATAAAAGTTTACAGTTTATACCAGCAAACACTGATACCATAGTACAGGCCCTCATAAACCTCTAATTGTTTGAGAGGAATCTTAATTTGAAATTAATTGTCAAGGACTACTTGACAGCAGCGGTTAAAACATGTAAAAAATCAAGTATATTCATACCAGTAAGTTGCCTGCAATATCTGCTTTTTCTAATATCTATGAGCGTGAACTCCAACAACTATATGAACAGAAACAAAAATACAGAATATATAATTTAACACCTGAAGAGTACGAAGCTTTAATAAAATTACAAAATGATGACATAATTATCAAACAAGCTGATAAGGGCGGTGCTGTGGTAATTTTGAATAGGAATGATTATATGACATATATTAATGATTTTCTAGGTGCTGATAGCACTTTCAGGAAAATCAATATGTGTAATGTTGCTATGTCTATATGAATTGCAATTAATGGATGAAATATCAATTGATTTATTTAACTTTTTTAATGTCCCTTGTCCTGTATCTCCAGTATTATATGGACTACCTAAAATTCACAAAGACCCAACCCATCCCTCCCATGAGGACTACAGTTTCTGGTAGAGAGTTGATGAGAGAACCCATATCATTATATTTACAAACTGTCTTGAGTAGACATCTTAATAAGGTTAAAAGTTATATACAGGAGACATGAGATTTCTTAGTTAAATTATCTGAGTGGCAAAGTAATAAAGGATGAATTGAGTTTATTTTTGCTTCCTTAGATATTAACTGCCTTTTCACAGTGACTCCCAATTATTTTGTCATTGAGGCAATCCATGATTTTCTATGTGAAAATACAGGTATGAATGGTAGAGAAACTGAGGCAGTCTGCGAGCTTTTAGAAATTGTTTTAACCAACAATATATTTATTTTTTTATGAAAAAAAACTATTATCAAACCTCTGGAGTGGCAATGGATACTCCCATTGCCAACATGTATGCCAACATTATGCTAAATCAATGGGAAAATGAATTGTCTATAATGACCCAGTTCAGTTTAGGTCTAGAATATCCTTTTATAAGCATTTTGTGGATGATATCTTCCTAATGTGGAAGGGCATTCATTCTGAATTGATCAAAATTGTTAACTATCTAGCTGGAACGACTAGATTTTTTTTAATTTAAACTTAATTCATCTAAAAATGAGATATGTTTCTTAGATGTGAAATTGGCTGACTGATAATAATATTAATAGAAGCATTTATAGGAAAGAAGTTCAAACCAAAAAAAACACGAATTCTCCACAAAACAGATTTAATGTGGCTTAGCGCCTCAGCAACATCAGCCTTCCTAGAGCACACAAAAAGTAATAAATACATACTCCCATTTATACCAACCACAATTGGATAATAACAATTAATTACTCAATTAGTACATCAATTTAAGTGTTGTTTTTTGGCATTTTTTACCTTTGGATTTTTGCTGGTTGTTTTTAAGAAGTTCAAACCAACAGGTACTCATATAGATCTAGTATGGATGGACCCCGTACCTTTAAAGATATAATCGAGAGTCAATCCTTACACGTGAGTAGGTTGAACACTGATGATGCAAAATGTGATAAACAGCTGAATGAGATTTTACAGAAATTTGTAGAGAGGGATATGAAAAATAATTTTTGGATAATATTAAAATACATGTCATGAATAACAGAGAACACACTGCTAGGCCATATTTTAAAGCACCTAATTCTGAGAATAGAAATTCTGCTAGATCGAACAAGGTGGAATGTTTGTTATATTACAACCTATATTAGGTGTATAAATCAAGTGAAAAGGATAATTATTAAAAATTGAAGCATTTTGGAAACAATAACTGAAATTAAAGGGATTATTGGTGAAAAAACATCCTTAATATTATGGAGTTGTTCACACTTAAAAATGTGGCTATGTTATAAAGATATGCCAACTAATGCTATGGGCTGCCACTTGGCTAGGATAAGGACATTGCCCTGCTTTAACTGTAAAAGTTGTAAGTATATACTGAATGATAACTCTTTTACAAATCCAGTAACCAAAATGAAATAGTATTTTTGTTATTTTGCAACTTGCAATACAGTTAGCATTGTATAGCTGGCCACCTGCGTTAAATGTACATCATTTTATATAGGTAAGTGTAAGGGCCAATTAAAACACCGTATTATTGAACACTATTCAGAAATACATAGGAGAATCATCACAAACACTTTAGCTAAACATATTATTGATAAGGGTAATGATCATGAATTTAATTTTAGATTTATGCAAACTGTGCAAAAGTCGGAGGGGTGGAGACTGAAATAATAGATTAGAGGTATGTGAATACAACTGGATTTTGTGTTTACAGGCAGATACCAACCCTGGAATAAATGCTAGTATAATTATTAAATCTATTCTGAAAATGAAGCAAACATGCCTGCTTTAATTATTATATTGTTTAAAGGTTCACAAAAGGTTAGATTTGATGACTGTTGTTCATTTATAATACTTTCAATGCATTTTTATGTACTACTTTTCATGCACTGTGCTTTTAAATGACAATTACTTGCTCTGTCATATGGTTTGTTAAATATTTTATAAAATGTAGTGTTGATGAAGTTACTGCTTTTAATGCACTGAAGAAGGGTTGTTACATCTGAATGTTTTGCTGTTATAATTAAATATTGTCATTTAGCATTTTCATTGTCCTTGTTTTCTTTTTGAGTACTATTCACATCTTATTGTTGATTTAGTTTAACTTAGTGTTGGTCCATTTTATTTGTTAAAAAGAAACCTGATGACAAAAGAAATGTATGGACAGGGGGGTGGAATTGTG
This sequence comes from Protopterus annectens, assembly GCF_019279795.1. Lineage (NCBI taxonomy): Eukaryota > Metazoa > Chordata > Ceratodontiformes > Protopteridae > Protopterus > Protopterus annectens. The sequence goes on from NC_056741.1 coordinate 1,604,910,942, forward strand.
GCTTATACTGTATGTGCATGATACAAAATTGCAGCACATTTCAATCATTATAGTGAATAGGGAAAAAAAGCAAATGTTATGTGTTAGGGCCAATCCATGACTTTTTTATTGCTGAGATAAAAAGAAAAACATTTGGTTCAGGAATGTACTAAAAAGGTGTGTACAATGTGGTGAGCAGAGCCATACCACTACAAACTGTAGAACATTTTGTAGGGAATGTAATGATATTGGCTATTTTTGGTTCAAATGTCCAGTGCTGGAAAAAGAAATGGTATATGAACTTGAAAGGGATGGAAGACCTACAAAGAAAATAATATTCAGGAAGAAAGTGAAATTGCTGATCTAAGTTTGGAAGAAAGTGAAAGAAATATGGCCAAATATCAATTAAAAGGGGAAGGACTGTTGGTGGAAAAGATTCAGATACAAACAAAAAAAAAGCCATGATGAGATGGCAAGTGAAGAAAAGGAAAAAGGCAAGCCAGAAACAGGAAGAATAAGAATAGAAACATTAAATCCAATGGAGGGGAGTGAGAAAGAAAAATAACAGGAAGAGTAAGAACAGAAACATTAAATCCAATGGAGGGGGTGAGAAAGGAAAATAACAGGAAAAATAAGAACAGAAACATTAAATCCAATGGAGGGGAGTGAGAAAGGAAAATAACAGGAAGAATAAGAACAGAAACATTAAATCCAATGGAGGGGTGAGAAAGGAAAATAACAGGAAGAATAAGAACAGAAACATTAAATCCAATGGAGGGGAGTGAGAAAGAAAAACAACAGGAAGAATAAGAACAGAAACATTAAATCCAGTGGAGGGGAGTGAGAAAGGAAATTAACAGGAAGAATAAGAACAGAAACATTAAATCCAGTGGAGGGGAGTGAGAAAGAAAAATAACAGGAAGAATAAGGACAGAAACATTAAATCCAGTGGAGGGGAGTGAGAAAGAAAAATAAAAGGAAGAATAAGAACAGAAACATTAAATCCAATGGAGGGGAGTGAGAAAGGAAAATAACAGGAAGAATAAGAACAGAAACATTAAATCCAATGGAGGGGAGTGAGAAAGAAAAATAACAGGAAGAATAAGAACAGAAACATTAAATCCAATGAAGGGGAGTGAGAAAGGAAAATAACAGGAAGAATAAGAACAGAAACATTAAATCCAATGGAGGGGAGTGAGAAAGAAAAATGACAGGAAGAATAAGAACAGAAACATTAAATCCAATGGAGGGGAGTGAGAAAGGAAAATAACAGGAAGAATAAGAACAGAAACATTCAATCCAATGGAGGGGGGTGAGAAAGGAAAATAACAGGAAGAATAAGAACAGAAACATTAAATCCAATGGAGGGGAGTGAGAAAGGAAAATAACAGGAAGAATAAGAACAGAAACATTAAATCCAATGGAGGGGAGTGAGAAAGAAAAATGACAGGAAGAATAAGTACAGAAACATTAAATCCAATAGAGGGGAGTGATAAAGGAAAATAACAGGAAGAGTAAGAACAGAAACATTAAATCCAATGGAGGGGAGTGAGAAAGGAAAATAACAGGAAGAATAAGAACAGAAACATTAAATCCAATGGAGGGGGGTGAGAAAGGAAAATAACAGGAAGAGTAAGAACAGAAACATTAAATCCAATGGAGGGGGGTGAGAAAGGAAAATAACAGGAAGAGTAAGAACAGAAACATTAAATCCAATGGAGGGGAGTGAGAAAGGAAAATAACAGGAAGAATACGCTGCAATAAAAAGGGAATGGATGAAGCAGGAATTCTAACAGCAAATATCAATAGTATAGGAGATGACTTGAGAGGTTTATTGGTCACTGAACTGTGTAAGAAAAATGGATATATTGTTTCCTTGATACAAGATATATTAAAAAAATGGAGAAAATTGAAGCAGTAGGGGGAAAAAGATTTTATGGTCATTAGGATACAAGTCGTGCTGAAGATGAGGGAGTAAATAAAGTTAAATGAAAATACCAGATGCAATAATTGTGATACTGGAAAGGCTAATATGTAATGTGAGATAATGGGAAAGTTGGGGGAGAGTAATAGAATGTGTGTATACAAATATGTCAGAAAAATGTCTGAAAAGGTTAAAAAAAGTGATAGGTGAGAAAAGAAAGGGATATGTAAAGGTGATAAAAGTGATATGATGTGGAAACAAATATAAGAAACCAAAAGTGGGCATAGAAGAGAGATTTGTTTCGACAAATTATGTTAGGTATTCTGGTGATATGAATGATGTTGCAGATGAGGTAGAAAGAGATTTCTTAGATCCTAGAGAAGTATAGTCAGTGTTAATAATGAAGAAATAAAAGGAAATGTATAAAACAGGTTAACAGGTGATGTAATAAAAATGAAAAAAATGGAGTAATCAAATGCACTGCAGCAAGCACATGTAATAATTGTTTATTAAAGTTGGACAAACTGGACAGTGTTTAGGCAGATATAAACATTATTTTGGAAGGGGAGAGAGAAGGGTGGTAAAAACTTAAGTGGAATCTGAAACAGTGATTGAATTTGAGAAAGAAAAGGAAGAAAATAAAGAGAAAATGAATTGTATGAGAGATTAAAAATAGATGCTGTATACAGATATTTCCTAAATGGGAAGAGGACAGGTTTCACCATTTTTAGAAAAGGAAGTAATAAGAAAAGCAAAAATGTATAGAATGACAAGACGAGCATGAAGTAGAAAATGTAAGCAAGAAATAATGGATATAATAAAAAAATAGAACATGTATAAGGAGGGAGACATTGAAATGGGATGATGGAAAGTAAAAAATGGATAAAGCACAAAAATATTTTAAAGAAATTAAATAAATGGAAAACCTTATAGAAAAAGGGAAAGAATACTCAGCACCAGGTATGAATGGGTTACATTATAGAGATTTTAAGGGGAATAGGTAGAAGGAAAAATATCTGTAGAAATACCGAATAGCTGGATAGAGAAAGGGATAGAAAATAGAAATGCATGTGGTGGGGTGATTACAAAGATATTAACACTTGGAGGCTAAACACTGAGATATACTAATAACAGTTTTAAAATAACGTAAAAAATAGGGGCGGACTGTTTTGGAAAAAGTGATAGGGGAAGGGGTTTATGGAGTAAAGGTAAAACAAGTGATGGAAAAATTACTAATAAGCCAAATAATATATTATATAAGAGAAAATAATGTAAGGTTGGGTGGAACATTGGTTCTAGATGGTCACTGCTGATGTGCCACCCCAACACCTTTTGCAAAAGTGGGGAAAAGGGAGGTTGTGGATGGATGGAAACTAAAGCTTTCTGCATGTGATGTAGCAAAATCATTTTATTTGTTGATTCATGAAGCAATGTGGATTTTAAGACAATTTAAGGTTGGGGAAAATAGTAAAGGTATTAAATATATGTTTGTAAAAGTCTTGGTGAAACATAGTAAATGTTAAAGGAAGAGAACAAATGAAAGAGGTGTAGAACAAGGAGTATCTTATACACTTGTATGTGTTGGCAAAATGAGAAAAGCAGGATGGAAGATGGAAAAAGATGTTATAACACTTGTATTTCATATGCAGATGATTTAGTCATTGCAGCAAAGAATACATTATGGACGATGCACTGATAAGAGTGGAAGGGAGTTAAAGAAATTCAGATTAAAGTTATAGATCAAAAAGCAATGGCTTTGTATTAAGGAATATAAATGAAACATTCTTCATGAGATATAAGAATAGAAAGAGTCTGGGAAAGTAATAAAATATTAAAATTGAGAGAAATTCTGGATGAAATGAAGTTAAGTGGTAGAAAACTATCTTACAGAATGTGTGTGTGTGTGTGTGTGTGTGTGTGTGTGTGTGTGTGTGTGTGTGTGTGTGTGTGTGTGTGTGTGTGTGTGTGTGTGTGTGTGTGTGTTAGTTAAAACAGTATATAGTTTAATGGGAATAAATTGACAAACACTTTTGTTTCATTTGATGATCAATGCTTGGTCTATTTTACAAAGGGAATTGTATACAAGAGTGAGGTTTGTTTCTAAACATCTAACTCTACATTTGGCATCTATACCCCTTTTTTAGATATTCAAATATGGAGAAGGAAAACAGTTTTATAGAAAGATACTGCATTTGAAATATGAAAGTGTGGGTATGAAAAGATAAAAAGCAGGAGATGATGGAAGAAAATATAAGGACAAGATGAAATTAAAGAAAATAAAGACTGAGGAATTTAAAAGACAGAAAGGAATAGGATAACATGGTAATGGAGAATTATTTAATATACATATGGAAGGTTCTTAAGGAAGATCTTATCTGTGCAAAATAAAAAGGAAAGTTCTGAAGGATTTTTATGAAATAAAAAAATTCTTGAAGAGATTATTGGCTAAGTTGCAAGTAAAAGGCAGTATGAAATATAAATCAATGGAGCAGTAAGTACTGTACTGAAAAATAAAAGATTATCTGTAATATAAAAAGAATGAAGAATTTAGAAAACCATTTCAAAACGAGTGTAAGTCGGAAAGCCGTTCAAAATGTAAATACGGATTTAATAGTGTATGAGAAATAGTGTATGGGAAATATGAAAAAATGTCAAGCTGACAAATGGAATGGATACTGACTGGGAAGAGCAGAGTTTTGTAGAAAATCTATTAGGATAAATTTTATAAAAAAATGAGAACATTGAAAAAAATGATGGCTGCTGGTAAAGGGATGTAGGGAAAATGTTAAAGGTTGTGAAAATGAAAGTATAAATACTCTAAATATTACACATATTGTACAAATTGTAACAAGAATAAAAGGGGTATGATGTATAAATATAAAAAAAATTAAGCAGCCCCTTACTCATTCATACCTCTCAACTGTCCAGATTTTCAGAATGTCTGGATTTTTACTTCATATTCTTGGTCTGTTACTCATAAAATGTGTGTTTTTTTGACAAATCACAGAGGATTAAAGTCATTACATAAAAACTTACATTTGAGTTTCAGACTTCATATCCACCAGAAAATGCATGCTAACACAAATCCTATTCTAGCAATATTCTACGTTTATATATACAGCTGTTGGAACATGTTGATACCTATGTTTCAATTGATGAGTCACGCTTTAGAAACATTCTTAGACAGGTTTCTGATACTTTGTATGACCTTTTGATGTGTAGACAGATAGACAATGACTTGTATTGTTACTTGCAGATAGAACATCCACTTGTTCCATGCATCAAAGGACTACCAAAAGTACATAAGTCTACACACCCACCTCCTATGAGACCCGCAATTGCAGGTTTTAGGTGGGTGACTGAAACCATGTCTATTTATATAGACCAGAAACTTGGACCTATAATTAAGCAAATACAGATGATTTTGAAGGATACTACTCAGTTCTTGAATGATTTACACATGTATACAAAGGAACTTTCCTCCCATGAATGTATAATGGTCACACTAGATGTAAAATGTCTATTTACATCCATACCAAATGAATATGGCTTAGATGCTATTAGAGAGGTTTTGAGTAATAGGCATCTGATGGAAAACAATGAAGTGATATTACTTTGTACATTATTGGACATGGTTTTCTCTAATAATGTGTATATGTTTGACAACAAAAAGTATTTGCAGAGGTGGGGTATCGCCAAGGGCACCCCATGTGCGAATTCCTATGCAAAATTAGTTGTACACCATTGGGAGAACATGTATTTATTTAATAGCGCTCATTGTTCACATATCAAGCTATATAGATGGTTTGTCGATGATTTCATACGTTCATAGGTAGGTACTAGGCTATCGCCCAAGGGCCTATGCAAGCCTAGCCAACAAGGTTCCCTGGCTTACGCCACCAAAGAAAGTTATTTTCCTGTGCCACTGATGAGCAGAGACACAGAAGTGATCCCTGGGGGTGTATTTCCTATTTCCCATCCACTCATCAAGATTTTTCTTGAAGAGTGCTAATGAAGAACTTTGCTTGACATAGATGGGTAGCCTGTTCCAGAGTATGGGAAGTCTCTGGGATAGGAATCTATCCCTCCACCATGTCCTGTTTATTGTGGTGACAAGGTTTAGGTCCCTAGAGCGTGTAGCTCGGAGGGATTGGGATTTCTTTAGGTGTAGCATGTCCAACAGCTCTGGGTTTGACATAGCTTTATATGTTAGGCAGAGATCACCTCTGAGTAGATGATATGCTATGGATTAAAGCTGGAATTTTTTGAGGTGGTCAGTGTAGGGCATTTGTTTGAGTCCAGTAATCCTCTTTGTGAGGTACTTCTGTGGCCTTTCCAGCTGCTGCAGATGTCTTTTGAGGTACATTCCAAAAGGGGTGCTGTACTCTATAATGGGTCTAATGAGTGATGAGTAGAGGGTAACGATGACCTCTTTTTTCCTGGACGAGAACCCTTTTATGATGAGGTGTGCCACGTAGAAGGACTTCCTGACTACTGTGGCGATGTGACTATCAAAGGAGAGACTACTGTCCACCTGGGTCCCAAGGTCTCTTATCACGCATTCGGTGTTAAGTAGATTGCTGCCTATGTGGTAGTTCATGGGTACAGAGTTTTACCAAATGGGATGACACTGCACTTTTTGGCATTGAGCTTGTGGCCATGGCTCTGACACCAGGCATCTTTCTCAAAGAGGCCCTTCTGTAGGATGTTCACATCATTTGGGGACTTGACTATGGCTCCTAGTTTGCAGTCATCTGTGAACTTCGTTAGCCAGAGGCCTTCTGTGTTAGCCTGAACTTCAGAGAAGTAGATGCCAAACATGAGCAGTCCCAGGATGGAACCCTGTGGTACTCCACTTGTCACTGGTTTGAGGTCAGATTTGGAGTCTGCAACTTTTACAGTGTGGGTTCTGTCAGTGAGCCAGTTGGCAACCCATCTTGTGATGTAGGGATTTATGCCTAGTTTATTGAGTTTAGCTATAATTCCAGAATGGGGAATGGTGTTGAAAGCCTTGGCGAGGTCAAAATAGGCTGTGTGAACCACTTAACCCTCATCTACAGCTTTGGTGACTGTCTCAAAGAAGTTGGTCAGGTTCAGGAGGCATGATCTGCCTTTCACAAACCAGAGCTGGGTGGGATCCTGAGTTTAGAGGTTACCAATGTCTTTATTTATGAGTTCCATGATGATACGTTCCATGGTTTTGCAGACCAGGCTCGTCAGGCTAATAGGGCTATAGTTCCCGGGATCAGTGGTGGCTCCCCCTTTGTGGAGTGGGATAACTGTTGCTGTGCACCATTCAGTGGGCACAAAGCCTGATGCGAGGCTATTATTGAACATGGTGCTTAAGTGGGGAGCCAGTTCATTCTGAAGTTCGTGTAAAACGCAGCCTGGGATGTTGTCCGGTCCCATGGATGCTGTGTTTTTGGCTTTAGAGAGTGCAGCTTTCACCTGTGTAATTGTGATTACAGGGACTCTGCATTCTTCCTGTATAGATATGAGCCCTTTAGGGGGTGGGGGGGGTAAAGTTAGCACTGACCTATCTGCCAGGATGTCGGCAATATCAGTTGGTTCTGTAATTTTCATGCCTTTGTGCTGTAACTCAGAGCAGATCTGGGTGTTGCCATTGAGATTCTTGACATAGCTATAGAATGCTTTGTGGTTGTCCTTGGAATTAATGGCAATTTTATTTTCGTAGCTAGCTTTGGAGGATCTTATAAGGGATCTCAGCTTCTTACTGAGGCTGACCAGGGAGCTCCTCCACTCATGGGATTTTACTCTCTTTTGCAAGTTTCTTCCTTCTGTTGTACAGTTTGTTTTTGGCAGGGGACCACCAGATTGGCTTCCTTTTTTCGGAGGATAGCGTCTTGGTTCTGTTTGGGATAGCACAATCCATGCACTCATGTAGGTTCTTATAGTGCGCATTTGTGTAAATTTCTTTTGTTATGAGATGGTGAGCTTTCCTGTTTATATGATTTTATAACTTATTTAGAGTCCACGACTGATTTTTTTGAAGTTTACTACTACATCATCTGTGCATAAAGTTGATTTCTTAGATGTCACTGTATATAGGGATGAATCTGGGACCATTATGACCAGCTGCTGGAGAAATAATCTACTAGATTTTAACAGTATGCATCCTAGGTTTATGTTCCTGAACATAGTGAAGGGACAGTATCACAGAATGAGAAGGATCTGTAAAAAGCAAACAGATTTAAATGCTGAAATTGATACCCTAGAACAGCTGTTTGTAGATAGGGGATATAACAAAGTAGTGTTAAATATGATGAAAAATGCTGTCTTTAGTGATCGGAGGCCAATAGAGGCTGGATCTGGGAATTTTTTAGATTCATCAAATCGACCTAGGAACATCAAAGAATATAAAGACAGGAAGGTTAGCTTCATGACCAAATATGCTAATGATAATGAAGTTATGTCAGATATTATCAGATGCAATTGGCATGTTTTAACTATAGATCCAACCACAGCCAACATAGTAGGGAATGCACCAAGTTTTATATATAAAAATAATTTGAATTTAAAACAGCTATTGCCTAAAGATAAGACTCAATGTAGCAAGCAAGATAATAGCTTGAGATTTGGCACTTTCCCCTGTAAGCGATGTAACATGTGTACAGTTATAGCTGTGACTCAGTTTTATAATCATCCTACTCTGAATTTTAAATTTTCCCCCAGGTTTTATGCCACTTGTGATACCAGCAATCTAGTGTATTTAGCCAACTGTAATTGCTGTGAATGTTTTTATGTTGGCAAAACCTCCAGAAGGCTAAGAGACAGGATTTATAATCATCTTTATGACATCAGGAATTTCAATACACAAAATACCCTGGCTAAACATATTATTGAATTTAATACACACGGCTTTAGCTTTAGGGCACTACAATTGGTATATGAGAATCCAAGAGGGGGTAATGGGAACAATTATTTGGAATCTTTCGAACTTAAATGGATATTTAGGCTATGAGCACACATACATCCAGGCCTTAATAGTTATATGAGTATTAGACCTTTATTAGAGGCACGGCCCTTTAAATAAGTGTTTGGACAATAATTAACTATATAGTAATTGTTTAATGAGGTATTTATGAGTTTTAGCTTGTATTAATTGGTTTTAGTAGTGATTTGTGATACTATTTAAACTGAGTGCTTTATTTTGTATTGAGATCTGATGAAGTGTGGTCATCCCATGTGAAAGCGCTTATCCATCTGTTTTACTGTTGGAATAAACTGGATTTTAGAGCCTTGGTGGTCCTACCTTGTTTATTTTATTTTATTTATATATACAATATTTAAAATATGTCCCAATTTTTTTTTACCTTAACCCCCCCCCCCATTATTGTAGGCTTTGCCCAGATTTATTGCATTAAGAGGTTGAGCGGTATTCATAAGATCTTCCACATTGACATGCTCTAAATCAGGAAAATGGCATCTTGAGTTAAACATTTCGACCAAAGGCTAGCACTGTCATGTCCAGCAACCCTTATACTGCACTGTTGTGTCCAAAATAGAAAAGGGCTCATGGGAGCAATACCAGGTAAGCAGTCAGAGGAACCATAAGATGCCTACCCAGCTATACCGTTAAATATACAAGCAAAAGTTGTTGCTACCCTTGTCATGCTCTTAATATGTCTTATTGCCTTATATGATAGCTCTCATGTACATTTATATCTACCTATCCAGTCATCAACACCAGCCTTAAAAGTGGTCAAAGAGAAACCTATCACTCTAGCAAGTCTTTATGTTTTGGTGTAGAATAAAGCACTTAGTGAAGGTGTTTTAGACTCATTGGCTTTCTGAATTAATTGGAGGTCAAATAGAATTGGGTTGTTCATGGCTCAAAGCCCTAGACATAGTTAAACTCAGTACAGCTGTTAGGCTACTGAACATAAGGAGTTATGTTAATTTTTTCAGGATACTTGAAGGAGTTAAGTCCTTTCATTTTCTTGGTTAGAAATATTTTGGGGCTTTCCAGTTGAGAGTTACACTTTGATTTGTACATACCTAAGGGGGCATTTATTCAATGATGGGTCTGAAAAGGGAATACATGGGTAAGGATGATTTATTTGGTTCTTGAAGATATTCTCTTGGTAATTAACTGGACCTGATAGAAGGATTTCCTTTTTTTTCAAAACAGGTTTATTGTTTTAACATATAAGAGAAATATCATAACAATTTTATACAAGTAATTAAAAATAGGTATTATTATAATATTCAACAAAACAACTAAAGTATTTACAAAGACATCCACTACAATCAGAACAATTAATTAAACTAAAATACCATGCTATTGAAATTAAATTTTTTTTTAACAAATTTTGTAAATTATCCCATACAATAAAATAAGATGTTTTTCTGTTTGTTCTAGTCCTAATTGTGTTTATTTCCATATGGTACACTATATTCATAACATTTTTAAATTCATTGAACGAAGGAGGTGTATCTGAAATCCAATTTCTAGTTATTATTTTCCTAGCCACTGCTAGAGTAGACCATAACAAGGGAAGCTTAACCTTTTTAACACTTTGAGGTACAGGTGTGTTGAATAATATAATAGAAGGATTTCCTGACTACTGTAGAAACATGATGATCAAATGAAAGACCTGCCCTGTCCATGTAAGCACCCAGGTCTCTTATGACCATCTCTGTTTGAAGAGGAGTACCATTTACTACATATGGAGCAGGCTCTTTTGTGCATTTAACTTGAGACCATTTTTCATGCACCAAGCATGTACATATTCCAACACTTACTGGGGCTATTTAGTCTAAAGTGGATGAGTAGATAATATCCAGTTTGCAATTATCAGCCATCTTGGTCAACCACACTTGTGAGATATCGGCTTGTATGTCTGTAAAATATGCACATATGATGAGGGGAACTACCATGAATCCCTGTGACATCCACTCAGTTTTACATTCACTTTGCATAAGCAGCTTTCTCTACTTTGGATAGATTGTATAGCCAATCTGCAATCTAGCAGGCAATGTAGGAGTTATTGTTAATCTAGTTGGAGCTGCCTAGTTTCCTTGCATTGCATCCTCCACTGCATATGGTTTGACATGGAGTTCCATTGCAGTGCATCTCTAGACATGTACATCGTTCTGTTTTTATATATTACTCTTACTTTCTCCTGCTCTGTAGTTCTGCTGCTGCAGCTCTGTGCAGATATTTCTCAACACTTAGTCATAGATAAGCTGTCATTGCTTATCAGCTGTTGCCAGATACCACTGGCTTAGTGACTTTACCCTTTTTAGTGAATAGATAGAGTTTAATTATCTTCTACTAAATGTCTGCAAAATGTAATGCTTTTTTCTTACCATGCCTTACTGCAACTGCGGTGGTGGTGCTGCAGTAGCATTGTCACCTCACAGTAAGACGTCCTGTTCGATTCTCAGCTAGAGCGTCTTCTATGTGGAGACATGCGTGAATGGGAGTACCTTCATTGAAGGTTGTACGTCAGGGCCATCAACTCGGCATGTAAAAATCTACTGCCAATCATTAGCGGACCAGAGTTCCGCTGTGTTGACCCCTAAGCCGAAAGACACAACAACAACAACCTTAACTGCAAGTATATTTCTGTCTTCTTAGGTTGTCCATGCTTAATCAAACTGACAATGTGTTTAACATTTTAATGAACTTCAGCTCATTTCCACACCACTCATTCATGTCAGACATGGGTATGTTTCAAGGGTCCTTTCTACAATGATTAATATATGATTCCACTCTGCATTTGAGAGATGCAAAGCCACTTCTAACCACTTACCACACATTGTGAAATCTGTCTGCTGTTTCAGCTTTCCCAGACTACAGAGCCACAAAAAAATATGTCTTAAAACTAAAACGGGCACATCCAAAAAGAAGAACTATGCATTTAAATGCTAATGTTAAGAGCTTTTATTCAACTTAGAGAAGGACTTCAGAACATATTTGCATCATCCATTATGGAGCAATAAATGTTGTACACACATATGATCCGATGCAACATACGTATCAAAACAATTTCAATAATGCATATAAAATAGTAGAATCAAAAATATATATGAAACTAAATTCAAATGAGCATACGTATGCAGAGTATAACCACTGACTTTTTTTTATTTTTACTAAGTTTATTTATGGTCCATTATGGATGAAGTAGACAGGTTCTTAAGAAATCCTTTATAAGTTGGATGAAAGGAGTGGTTGAGTTTTGGTTACTTACACTTCTATAGCCTGCTCCAGTGATGTGGTTATTTCACAAACTACAGATACACATTTCTTTCAAAGCTCCTTTCGCTGGCCTTTTCCCTGCATCCATGAACTTTGTGCTCAGGACTCTACTGTGAGCAGATTTCTCTGTATCATTGGAATGCGACATTTGCTGACTTTGTCACTGCCTGTTCAGAATGATGACCACAGATCCTGCCCCAGTCTACCGTTCCCTTCCTTTTGAACCCAGCTCTTGAACAATCCAACTCTCAGTATCTCTTCTAGTGCTGATCTTCTCTGGCAGCATTAATAAAATGTCATGGGACTATGGTTACTTCTTGTCTAGGACATACAAATAAGCCATTTCTTGTTAACTAGTTCACTCTTCAGTAAATAAGCACTAAGAGTAAAAGCAACCACAACCTCAATAGACTTTGTAGAGGTTTTGCAAGTACCACCACCTCTTTCTACCCCTTGACTGAATTCTCACATTTTACGTATCCATCGTCCAACTTGTTTCCATTATGATTGGAGCTACATGTTGCATTATACTTAGATATTATATTTCAGATGGAATCTCAGCAATTTACCTGTCTTCTCTTTCAAAAGGTCTTTTATGCAGTTAAACAATATTGTTAACTGATTCCTTTGTAAGATTCACTGCACTTATCTTTTTCCTTATTACAGGAGTTATAGCTTTCAACTTTTATACAATGGTTTGTCCTTACTCTGTTTTATAATGTACTTAAAAAAATGTATCTTCTTCCATATTTTGTCCATTTCTCCTGACCCTGTGCAACATCAGACTGATCCTCTGACTTTCCCACATGCTCATCCCTGAATTCCCTGCTTGTTCCTACCATGTACCCATTACAGAAGCCTTCACCACGTGGACCCCGCGGACTGCTCAAGGAAATAAACCTCAACAGCAGCTCACTATGAGGCTCAGCAAAACAAGGAATCTAATGGGAAGCATCATTTTCATGATATCTGGTTTTCTTTCCCTAGTTGTGAGACTGGCTACTACAATTGTATCAAGATGCCATTGCCGCTCTCCAAGATGGCAATGACATTTTTGAAAAAGTGATAGGAGAAGGGATATATGGAGAAAAGGTGAAACAAATGAAGGAAACATTACTAATAAATCAAGTAATAGATTCTATTAACAGAAAATAAAGTAAAGCTGGTTGGAACATTGACCCTAGATGGTCACTGCTGATGTGACAGTGATGCACACTAATCAACGGCTTGACTTCAGCTCTCCCACTCCCAGTATGAAAACATTAACTGAGAAACAGCAGACAGATACTGTCAATGTGAGTAAAACTGAGTCACTAGTAAGTGCACTGCCTGGATGACTGCAAAGAAGAAACTAAGAGCTTTAAAGAAAACCAACTAGAAAAGGTTAAGAGAAAACACAGACTGGGAAGGATCTTGTAGCTGTTCAGCAAAAAGCAATTCTAGCCCCAGCTTTGATGCAGGACATGGCTTCCAGTAATCTGGGAGGGGGATTAAAATGTCCTCAGAGTTGATTAAAATAAATGAAACACTGAAATATATCGACTCAAATAATAAAAGGCTGAAAAAATGCAAGAAGCTTTAAATAGATATTTAGTTAAGCTGATAAAACTGCAAAAGTCACTGGCTGAAATGGTGAAAAGGCTGGCTGAGTATAAGAATGCTCAAGAGGAGATGTTTTAAAAAATGGTAAAAGTAGTGGTAAGATTTTAAGATTTTTTGCAGTATCAGAAAAACTACAAGGAACAGACTGTATTAATTTTATGAAGGCACAAATAACCAACTGGACTAGTATTCCACAGCAGGAACTGTTAATTAAAGGGGCACACCATGTGCATCCTCCAAATACGGCAATGAGAAAGCAGCCAAGACCTTTATTAGTAAAGATTCAAAACTACCAGCAGAGAGAGTTTATCCTGACAAAACTGTGGCAAAAGGGCAAACTATTAAAAGTTAGAAAGAGTAGACTGTGTGGAAATATAAATCACTATATGCCAAGCAGAAGAAAAATATATATATTCCAGTAATCAGGGAATGTTGAGAGGAAGGTGTGATACTCAAGCTGCTGTATATCAAGATGTCTTCAGAATATTTTCCTGGTGGATCAAAATCATTCTTTGATGCAGAACCGGCTAAGGAGGAAATGCAAACGTTTGTCCAACAAAAAGTGAGCCATCATGCTGAAGGGGACTGCTTCTCATTCTTCTGATAAAGTACCGAGAAAATTTCCCAGTGAAACCTTTTTCACAGTTCCAAAGGAAAATCTTGAGAGACAGAGAAAAGTACAGGAGTTGACCAGAATAATCTGGAGCACTGTGGAAAGTGACCAGAATGAGGAGTTTGGAGATGAACAGGATGACAAGCAACATAGAAATTAGTGAATAAATGTTACACTGTAAATTATCAATCATATTTGTGAAATACAGCTTTATAAGAATAAGTGGCAAGAACAGACTCCTGCTGACTGCTAAAACTGTCTGGCAATGAAAACGCACTTGCCTCACTTAATGTCATTAATGTTTGGACAGACTCTAAGAGGAGGGCAGAAGGAAGAAAAAAAGGTAACCAAGTAACAGTATTTCTATGAAACTTTTCACAGCATAAATTTCATATTTTATTGTGAACTATTTTTAGTTCATGTACATGATAAAGTTATTAAAGTGAATACATGCCTTTTTTCTTCCTCTTCTCTTTTTTGGTAATAGAAAATGTAAACATTGCAAAACAGAAGAACAGCTGGACAGATGCATGTTTTGCTGAGGTGGGTGTAAAAGGACACAGATCATAACAGATGTAGATAAAATATATTTTCTTACTTCTGTACAGGTGAATGTTTAGATTAAGACCCTTGGCTTAGTCTAATACATTTAAGTGGAAACAAGTAAACATGAGAGCAGTGAATATAATGAAATGTTTTCCCTTAGCAATAAATATGTTGGCTTGTCTTTCAGGTTGCACTACAGAGGTTTGTTTATTTTTTTGATAAGAAAGTATGCAAGCAGTTTCCACATCTGGGAAGGGGTTATAAAGAAAACAATAGAACAGTCAACAAGTGTAAGTCAAAGCACAGGCACACACATGCATCTTAGCATGGATAACCTCAATTTCAGGTTAATTAGGGCCTGTGTTAGCAGCTGTCTTTTCACACAAATGTTTGTGTTGGGAGAGTTGAGCTTCATTATTTCAATATGTACACATTGGTCTGTTTTTGTATTAATAGGTTATGGGGATGTTCTGGGGAGTATTTCATTACTTGTTTTAGGGGTTTTAATAAAACAAAGTCTTGTAAAATGTGACGTAGGTTCCAATGTTGATAAGAAAAAACTGTATAAAGGATTAACCTGTCAAATATTAATGGATGCATGTATCACAAAAGAATAAATTTGACATTTAAAAAAGCTGCTCTCTCTCTCTCTCTCTCTCTCTCTATATATATATATATATATATATATATATATATATATATATATATATAAATTAAGTGGTAATAATGACTTCTTACCATAATGGCAACTTTGTCCATATTATCTTGGAATGTTAATGGAAAAGAATACGTAAGAAATACGGAGTAGAGATAGCAATGCTACAGGAGACACATTTGGAAAGAACTGAACATGTGAATTTGTTAAAATAAAGGATTTTATGATGGATATTCTGCAGAATATCAGGGACAAAGGAAACAAGGAATATTTCTTTTAATTACCAGATGAGTTCAAGCAGTGACAGAAGAGGGGAAAATAGATAATGGCAGATTTGTAGTGGTAAGGGACTACTGACAAGATATGAGAATTATGCTGGCATGAATTGATATTCCACCTAAAACTGCTATTTTGGCACTTAAATATTTTGTTTGAGAAATAATCAGCTTTCAGCAGGGAATAGTACTTCTAGGTGGGACTGGACTTTGATTTGCATTGAGGATGTATCTAGGGGCCTAGAGGAGAATCTAACAGAGGTTAGATTTCTAAAGAAATTTATGAAAGTATTTGATATGAAAGATGTAAATTTAGTAGCAGGAACTCAGAAAATGTATATATTATTCCCCAAGGTAAAATAAGTGGGTTAGACTTGATAGAAATCATATTTCATAGGACTGTGAAGGCTGCCAACTTAGCTAGATAGAATATTGTAGATTTCTATGCCATTGTAAATATTAATATAATCCACAGGCTTGTTTTACAAATGTAAAGAAAACTAACTGTAAGAAAACTGTTATATGCTGAACTTCAAAAATGTAACCACAGTGCACCCTGCTGGAAGAAAGCTGTTAAGTAAAGAATTGCTACTATGTTTGATCTCAAGCTTGGAGACAGGATGTCTGGGCTAGCAAATTCTTTCGATTGTTATTAAGACAGAGATAATTACTAGATTTTACATGTAAAGTGTATTGCATTGCTGTGGCTTCCTGGCCAGGTGCACCTTACAAAGAAATGTAAATTTTGTGTTTCTGTTAGCCTGGGAACTAAAGGAGAAGTGATAAAAATGATGTAATGTGAAATGACTCAACAGTACTGGGTATTATCAATTTAAGACTTTCTCAGAGAGAAAAGAATGAGCATTTTGTATCTTGATCTGGATCTGACAACAACTCATTAGGCACTTGCTTTGCTCTTTATATTTATTTTTTATTTAGAACAGTGATTTCTGTTAGAGTTAGATAGGAATTTAGCCAGATTAGTCTAGCTGTTTTCTATATTTATGTCAGACTATCCTACAATATTGTTTTAAAGTGCCGTGATTTCTGAACTCTTGATTAGCACTGTATTGAATTGATGAGATTTGTCTTGTGCTTTTATTTATTAAATATTTTTAAACCTTTCAACTGTGGCTGTTTTGTGTAGAGATAATTTAACCTATTAGAGAGTACTTGCATATATTTGGTGATACTGTCCAAGCCACTCCAATAGTCTTGCTGTTTGTCACACTTACTATTTGGATAACAACAATATTACACGGTGAAATTGGTCACCCTTTGGGAAGGGCCTTACAGTAGCTGATAATAGGGGTTCTGGTGGGAGTGCATTACTACCTTATAGCCTGGGCAGAAGGGGCATAGCTAGTGAACCTGTGCTAGCCTTCCCCAGGAGTGTCTGTGTGTTTGTATATAAATCATATCTCAAAGTGTGTGTGGGGGGTGAGTTACCTGGGCAGGGACACACAGCACTGGTTGGACAGAGGGAGTGCAGGGAGGACATGGCTTGGAACCCTAGCTAAGTACTCCACTCTATAGCTGTGCCAGTGGGGAGTCTCACTGGGGATCTGGAGAGAAAGTGAGAAACCAGCCCCAGACTGACTGTGATCTCTGTGTGCTCTTAAGGGAAATCGTACTTTACTGTGTATATACTTGTTATCCCCCAAATGTGCACTTCCCTCACTGGTGTTAGTGGTGAGGATTGAGGCTCCTTGATTACTGGGCCAGTATACGGGCATCACATATTAAGTGTCTGGCAGTGGTGGGATATCCACATCAGATATTAATTGTTTGATAGTGGTGAGTTAGCCACATCACATACTAATTATCTTGTAGTGGTGTGGATAGTGCATTCCTGTAGCTTGTGTACTGTGATCACTGAAGGTGTTTTTGTCCTCTAAATCAGCCATGCAGTGAATATTCATAGTTCGGATCACAATTTTTTTATTTCTTTTGTTAGCTTAGTTAGTCAGGGATAGCAGGCAAGCATGTCAGCAGAGGAGTATGGTAAGTTGACAAGGAGCCAGTTGGCTGTGATGTGCCAGGCTAAAGGATTGGTGCATGGAAACCTGACTAAGGCAGACATGATTGCAGCTTTGGTCCCAGCAGCATCATAGAATAGCAACCAGGAGGACAATCAGACTGGCCGTGGAGATGTACAACACTCAGAGAATGGACAGCCCAACCTTTCTGCAGAGGACTTAAAAATCCATCTGGAGCTACAAAGACTTGAGTTGGAGACCAGGCATTTGGAAACAGAAGCAGCAGAGAGACTGAGAAATCCACAGGCTGAGGAGAATGAGAAACTGCTATGCCTGGAAGCTGAGGAGAAGGGGAGGCAGAGTCAACACGAAAAGGAGATGCTGACTCTTTGCCAGAGTCATGGAAGTAATGGGGAAGGGAGTAACTGGACCCCAGAAGCACAAAAGGTCAGTAAATTTCTTCCACAGTTTACAGAGGGGGATAATTTTGTTAGTTTCAGTCATATGTTTGAGAGGGTATGTAAACAGCCTGGTGTTGACCAAAGGCTCTGGGTGCGATTCCTGACCCCCTTACTCCATGGTAAAGCTGTAACTGTGCTGTCTAAACTACTCGATCATGAATTATTTGATTATACTGCTGTTAAGAATTATTTGCTAGAATTTTTTTAACCTAACAACTGAAGCTTATAGGAAAAAGTTTTGTGAGCATGTACGCAAGGCAGATGAAAGTGTTTGTGAATATGTTGCTGAACTAAGCCCTTATTTTCATAGGTGGGTGAGTGGATGTCAGGTCACCACTTTTGAAGGGCTGGCAGACATTTTGGAGAGGGAACAAGCCCTTAGAACTTTGCCTGAGGACATGAGAATCTGGTTAGCTGATAGACAGTGTGCTACTTTAGATGAGTTGGGGAAGAAGGGAGACCTATACCTAACAAGCAGGGCATCACTGCACAGGAAAGTGACACCCAGTGCTGCTCATGGGTCTAAAGGAACCCATGGTGGGCAGCCCAGACTGTCCCAACAGAATCTGACAGTAGCAGGGGAAGCCACTAGTCCAGGTACACATCCAGGACCTAAAGTTAAATGTTTTGAATGCAACTAGTGGGGCCATGTGGCATATACATATCCACAGAGGCAAAGTGGGGAACAAAAGGTGAGGGAGCCAGTAAGTGGGAAAGATAAAATGTCAGCAGTAGGTTGTCTTGAGACAACAATGGTACTAAACTACCACAAGAGGTTATACCCTATTGTAGTAAATGGCAAAGAGGCCACTGCTAAGAGAGAGACACAGCCTCTGACATAACCATTGTGAAGCCTGCAATGGTTACAGAGGAGCACTACCTGCCTGGGCAGTCTACTCCAGTCAGTGCTTTAGGAGGGACCCCATTCCATATACCTTTGGCTAGGGTTCATCTTGACTGGGATGCTGGAAAAGGAAGCCAGCAAGTAGGTGTGTTTCAGGATATCCCTGCAGATGTCCTGATAGGGAATGATTTTGATAATGCAGTATCATGTGCTCATGTAGTTACATGCAGTCAGACTTGCAGACAAGCATGTGGGACTAGTAGCCTTGGGGAGACCCAGACAGATGACACACACTTGCAGCCAGGACTGGTGAGGTGGTTACTTCAGGGAGAGAGCTACCCTGTAGCAGTGAGACTTAAGGTGAGCCACAGCTGCTTATGGGTACTGATGTTCCCTTGGACAGAGTGACTGCAAAGGTAGAGGTGAGTAGTAGTACCCAGACTGACAGTGAGGCACCGCTGTCAGAGGATGCTAGACTTCCTGTGGAAGGGGAGCTGGGAAGGGTTACAAAGAGAGAGAGTTGAGACAGGCTAAGCTCTCACAACCTACACTGCAAGGCCTGAGGCAAGTAGCTAGTGAGGCAGCTTATTCTCAAGGGAAGGGGAATCTGTATACTGGGGCCAAGGGTTACTATACAGAGAGTGGACCCCTGAGGGAGAGCTAGAAGGTAAGAGAATACAGCAGTTGGTAGTGCCTAGAGCCTGCCATCTAGCGCTTCTAGCCATAGCCCATGATATTCCCTTTGCAGGTCATATGGGCATAAAATGTACAAAGAGACGTATTATGCAGAACTTCTATTGGCCTTGGATTTCCAGAGATGTAACAGGGTACTGTAAGACCTGCAAGCACTGCCAAAAGGTAGGCAAGGCAGGAGACAAGATGCAAGCTCCTTTGATGCCTTTGCCTGTGATTGAGGAGCCATTTAGGAGGGTAGCTATGGATATTGTGGAGCCTCTGAGTACCCCAAGTTCCACAAGGAAAAAGTATATCCTAGTGGTAGTAGATCATGCTACAAGATACCATGAGGCAGTGGCTTTGTCCAAAATGTGGCAAATGCTTTGTTAGAGGTTTTCATCAGGGTAGGTTTCCCAAAAGAAAGACTGACTGACAGAGGTGCCAATTTCATGTCAGACCTGCTGGGTTGTCTGTGGAAGTACTATGGGGTGAAGCAACTGAAGACCACTCCCTACCACCCTCAGACTAATGGTCTTGTTGAGAGGTTAAACTCTACAATCAAGTCCCTGCTACAGGCATTTGCAGACCAGTTTAAGTGGGAGTGAGACAAATATTTGCCCCATCTGTTGTTTGCTTACAGACAGGTTTCCCAGGAATCCACAGGTTTTTCACCTTTTGAGTTGTTGTATGGTCATAGGGTGAGAGGGCCTCTAGATTTAATTTGTGATGAGTGGGAAGGTGAATGTGAATCTCACAAGGAGTCTGTTGTGCATATGTCCTAAACCTCAGGACAAGGATCAGGGAACATATGGGCTTGGCCTAGGAGAACCTGGCAGAAGCCCAACAGCAGAAAAAGGTCTGGTATGACAGCAATGCTCAAGCTAGAGAATATGCTGTAGGGCAGCAGGTGATGGTTCTCATTCCTGTCAGACACAACAAGCTGCAGGCAGCCTGGGAGGGACCCCACAAGGTGGTAAGGAAGGTCAGTGATGCTAACTACATGGTAGAACTGCTATGCAGGTGGCTGGGGCACAAATTGTACCATGTTAACATGATGAAACCTTACCATGATAGGGATGCCCTTGTGCTGAGTATTTGCAGTGGATTGCAGGAGGCATCTGAGGGAGATCTGGTGACTGATCTCCTCAGTGAGGCTTAGACTGACACCTCAGTGGAAGGGGTAGCAATGTCCCAGCAGCTATCTCCTACCAGGTTCGAGAAACCCAAGCAGTGTTACATGAGTTTGGGGACATGTTCACTGGGAAACCAAGGTACACCCACCTGGTGCAGCACCAGGTGAATACAGGACCCCAAAGCCTATTAGGTAAGCCCCTTATATGGTGCCTGATAGAGTCAGACTCTGAGGGAGGAGATTCAGGAAATGTTGGAACTAGGTGTAATTCAAGAGACCAACAGTCCCTGGGCCTCCCCAGTGGTGCTGGTGCCAAAGAAGGATGGTAGCACCAGGTTCTGTGTTGACTACAGGAAATTCAATAGTCACACAGAGTCAGATGCTTACTCCATGCCAAGGACAGATGAAGCCCTAGAGCAGCTGGGTGTGGCTAAGTATCTTACCTCCATTGATCTTACCAAAGGTTACTGGCTGGTGCCCTTGACTCCCAATGCTAGAGAGAGGTCAGCCTTTGTGACTCCTTTTGGCTTGTATGAGTTCCCAAAGATGCATTTGGGATAAAAAAATGCCCCAGCAACTTTTCAGAGGCTGCTAGATTATATCCTAGCAGAAGCAGGAGGGTTTGCTCTTGCTTACCCAGATGATATTGCCATCTAGAGACATTCCTGGCAAGATCACCATCAATATGTCAGGGAGGTGTTGGGCAGACTACAGAGGGCAGGGTTGACCATTAAGCAGAGCAAATGTCAGGTGGGTATGGCAGAGGTCTCCTACCTGGGACATAGAGTGGGGTGTGGTTAGATCAGGCCAGAACCTGCCAAAGTGGAAGCCATTCAGACATGGCCTGCACCTGTTACCAAAAAGCATGTGAGGGCATTCTTAGGGACAGCAGGGTACTACAGAAAGTTTTTCCCCAGTTATGGTACCATAGCTGCTCCCCTCACAGACCTGACAAGGAAAAACAGGCTAGATAAGGTAGTGTAGACCCCAGCATGTGCGCAGGCATTCCAGAAGCTTAAATAAGCTTTGGGAGGACCCCCTGTGTTAGCCAGTGCAGATTACAGCAAACAATTTGTTGTGCTGGTGGATGCTTCGAACCATGGGGTGGGGGCTGTACTTAGTCAGATTTCATCAGAGGAAGAAGAGTACCCTGTGGTTTATCTCAGTCATAGGCTTCAACCCAGGGAGGAATGCTATGCAGCTGTAGAAAAGGAATGTCTACCCATAGTGTGGGAAATGGAGAAACTTCAGCCCTATCTGTATGGAAGAAAATTCACTGTAGTTACAGATCATAATCTCCTAACACGGTTACATCAAGGCAGCCAACAAAATGCCAAGTTGCTAAGGTGGAGCCCAGGGTTGCAAGCATATGATATGTCAGTGCAGCACCACAGTAGGATTAGCAATACCAAAGCAGACAGGATCTGAAGGCAGGGAATGCTGTAAGGTATACCCAGATGGGCTCAACCCTCTCAAGCAACGTTTCTCAAAGGACACTTGAAAAAATAGCTTGAGTTCTCAGGGAGAGGGGGAGATATGTGAAGGTTGCCAGCCTAGCTAGATAGAATTTTGTAGATAAGTCTATGTCATTGTAAATATTAATATAATCCACAGGCTTGTTTAACAAATGTAAAGAAAACAAAATGTAAGAAAATAGCGTTATATGCTGAATTTCAAAAAAGCAATCACAGTGCACCTTGTTGGAAGAAAGCTGTTAAGCAAAGAATTACAACTGTGTTTGATCTCAAGCTTGGAGACAGGATGACTGGGCTAGCAAATTCTTTTGATTGTTATTAAGACAGAGATAATTGTTAGATTGTACATGAAAATATGCCTTGTATTGTTGTGGTTTCCTGGCCAGGTGCAGCTTACATACAAATGTAAATTTTGAGTTTCTGTTAGCCTGGGAACTAAAGAAGAAGTGATAAAAATGATGTAATGTGAAATGACTCAGCAGTACTGGATGTTGTCAATTTAAGACTTTCTCAGAGAGAAAGATTGAGCATTTTGTATCTTGATCTGGATCTGACAACAACTCACCAGCACTTGCTTGCTCTGTATGTAAGTAGTATTTAGAACAGTGATTTCTCTAAGAGTTAGATAGGAATTTAGCTAGATTAGATTAGTCTAGCTGTTTTATATATTATGTCAAACTATCCTACAATATTGTTTTAAAGTTCCTGTGATTTCGGAACTCTTGAGTAGCACTGTGTTGAACTGATGAGATTTGTCTTGTGCTTTTATTATTTATTATTAAATATTTTTAAACCTTTTAACTGTGGCTGTTTTGTGTAGAGATAATTTAAGCTCTTAGAGAGTACTTGCATGTATTTGGTGATACTGTCCAAGCCACTCCAATAGTCTTGCTGTTCGTCACACTTACTATTTGGACAACAGTAATATTGCACAGTGAAATTGGTCACCCTTTGAGAAGGGCCTTATAGTAGCTAATAATAGAGGTTCTGTTGGCAGTGGATTACTACCTTATAGCCTGGGCAGAAGGGCCATAGCTAGTGAACCTGTGCCAGCTTTCCCAAGGAGTGTCTGTGTGTTTGTATATAAATTATATGTAAAAATGTGTGTGTGTGTGTGTGTGTGTGTGTGTGTGTGTGTGTGTGTGTGTGTGTGTGTGTGTGTGTGTGTCAGCTACATGGGCAGGGACATGAAGCACTGGTTGGGCAGGGGAGTGCTGGGAGGACTTGGCTTGAAACCCTGGCCAAGAACTCCACTCTATGGCTGTGCCAGTGGGGAGTCTTACTGGGGATCCAGAGAGAAAGGGAGAAACCAGCCCTACACTGATTGTGATCTCTGTGTGCTCTTAAGGGAACTTATACTTTACTGTGTGTGCACTTTTTATCTTCCCAATGTAGATGCCCCTCTCTGGTGCTAGTGGTGAGGATTGAGACTCCTTGATTATTGGGGCACAGCACGGGCATCACAAGGACTATGTCCATTTAATTGAGAACTTTGATATTCATCCAATATCTATTTTAGGTAATCCACCATTACTAAAATTAAAATGCAGGATAATAAGGTAAAGATGATAACTCCTTCTACTTGGCACGCCTCATCACTAATGGCTTTTCATCCAGAAAAAAGGAGGTCATTGTCCCTCTGTACTCATCCCTCATTAGACCCATTATAGAATACAATTCCACATTTGGTATGTGCCTCACAAGACATCTGCAACAACTAGAAAGGCTGCAGAAATACCTCACAAAAAGAATCACAGGCCTATAGCAGATGCCTTATGCTGACCATCTAAAGAAATTCCAGCTATACTCTGTCGCATATCACCTACTCAGAGGTGATCTCTGCCTAACATACAAGGCCATGTCATACCCAGAATTGTTGGACATGTTACACTTAAAGAAATTCCAATCCCTCCAAGCCACACACTCCAGGGATCTTAACCTTGTCATCATGATAAATAGAACATGCTGGAGGGATAGGTTCCTGACCCAGAGACTCCCCATACTCTGGAGTAGGCTGCCCATACATGTCATGCAGAGCACCTCAATGGCCCTCTTCAAGAGGAACCTTGACGATTGGATGGGCGATAGGAAATTTACCCCGGGGTCACATCAGTAGCTCTGCTAGACAGGGGTCTAGGAAAGTAAATATTTGTGGGAAGCAGTAGCCAGGTAATCATTATGGCTAGGCTTATATAGGCCTTAGGGCCGATAGCCTAGTACCTACCTATGAACTTATGAACCTATGAGACACTAGTACTTCCCCACCTACCTGTTAAAAACAGAGAGAAATTTAAGGAATGGGTAGTGGAAATTACCTGAGAGTTAAGGAAGATAGAAAGTACTCCAGTAGTTATACATAATGAGTAGGATAAAATAAAAGTGGAGTTTAAAACTAGGTAGAAATAAGAGAGTGAGAGTTGGTTACATAGTGAGAATTATTTATAAGGGTTGATAAAGGCTAAAGAATTACAAAATAAGGGGAATCTCACTGAAGAGGAGGCCTAGTTGCAGAGTGGTAAAGAGAAAATAAGGGAGCACCTGCATAATAACCATGTGTTTAGAAAGTCTGCTGTTAAGCAACTGTTTTTGATAACTCCAGAGGACAAAAATTTTTAACACAATGACTTTGGCAACAACCCTTTCTACTTTCTGTTGCCTAACTTAGGCAGCCTATGACAAGAAAAATTACCAGAGGCATCATAGATGTATTAGCGATATTTCAGAAATGTTATGAAAATTTGTATACAACAAAGTGGTGAGGAAATCAAGAAAAAGTACAAAAGGAAATATTTATGGAAAATATACCATGTTAGAGGTACATGAGGTTCAACAGCTAATGGTTAAGATAGGCGGAGATGGCATAAAAATGATGTATAACCAATCTTCAGGAAAGTCTCCAGGAACAGATGGTATTCTGGTGAAAGTCTAGAAGTTAGGAGGGAAAAAAATTATACAATCTCAAAGGTTTTGTTTAATAGTATTTTAAAGGAAGGGTGGTACCACCATCATGGAAAAAAGCTGCGGTGGCTGTAATACCTGAAGACAGTGAAGACCCATCTTATCCAGCTTCATGTAGGCTCATCTCAATTCTAAACCATTATTATAAAGTGTTTATATCTATAATAACCAAAAGAATGGGAAAGATGATACTGACATTAATATATATGGACCAATGTAGTTTTGTGGAGGGAAGGTGAACATTTGACATTAATAGAACTATAGTGATCCAGAGGGAAGCAGAATGTAAGAAAATACCACTGTTATTGGTTGGTTTGGATGCAGAGAAAGCATTTGACAGAGTAAGCTGGGATTTTATGAGTAAGCAATGGAGGCATTCACACTTCCTGATACAATATGACTAATTAGGGGGATATATGAGGGATTGAGGGCAAAAATCAAAGTTGTAATATTCCTCTCTGATAAGTTGTGTCTGAACAAAGGCATTAGGCAGGGGTATCCTCTTTTACCCTTTGTTATTTGTGTTATATTTAGAACTAGCAAAGAAAATAAGGAATTCAGAAATGCAAGGATATACTTAGTACTGTATTCTAGAAAAGTAGGCATTATTTGCAGATATTTTGTACCTGATGGTACCAGAAAAATTACACCTCAGTGTTGTGGAATATTCTGACAGAGTTCCTTGTTTCTTTCAGGATATAAAATTAATAAAAATAAATAATGGATATAGCTATAAATTATGTATGCACACGAATTGGTCTAGCAATATCCATATTTATGGGGACATGATAAAATGAAATATTTAGGAGTATGGATTAAATAGCATACTGTTATGGGAGCTAAGGATATGTGGGAACAGACTAAACAAAAGGTAATACAAAAAACAGAGAAAGGAAGCTCTTGCCTATGGATATGGATAGCAAGATACAAGTAATAAAAATGTTTAGTCCCTTTAGTTTTATACACAGGTCAGACATATTTTTATCAACTGGAGGAGAAGTTCTAGATACTAATTAATGAAGAGTTGAAGGTTTTTATTTTGGAGAGGAACTGGGCAAGAGCCAAGGGGAATAAGTCAATCCTCCCAGGAAAACAAGGAAGTTTAGCATTAACTGATTTGAAGGGATATTTCATTGCTACATAGCTAAGGCTCTAATACATAACACAAGCAGAAGGTTATAATTCAAAATGGAAGGGGATGATGATGAAGCAGGGGGTAATTGAAGAAATAAGGAAAAAATGGGATTTTGGATGCAAATCCTTAAGGAGAACAGTCATACAGAATATATTCATAAAGTAGCAGAAGGTATACCACAAATGCAACCAACATGGGAATGGAAAAAGGAGATTCTGCTGATAGGGAAGACTGCAATTAGGAGTACAGAGAATAGACAAAAGTGGGCTGGAATTCATTGGAAGAAGCTGGCAAAGTAACCAATCTATTGCAAACAAATAAGAGAAGGAAAGGTACTAGAATGGGAAAAGGCCAAGAATACGTTTGGATTGCAGGCTTGTGACTGCTCTCCCTGTCAGAGACTGCTATCAGGGTACTGACAAAGAAAGGAATAGGGGAATCCTAAATGACCGACCTGCATTGGTTGAGTTTTTAATTGACTCTAGAACAGAAGATGCTGATAAAAAAAAGGATAATTAGTAGGGTATATAAAATATTCCACAATAACTACAGGATTCAGAGGAGGTCAGAAAAGATAAGGAAGAGATTAGATATGCAATTTAAAAACAAATGATTAAAAAGCATATGTATGGATCCCAAATATGCAACATAGTCTAGAAAATTTAGGATATTTGCCTGAAAGTTTTTGTATAGATTATTTTATACCCCAAGCAGACTCCAAAGAATGTTTCCTCAGGTAGATGGCAAATGTTGAAAGTGTGATGTGGAAGAAAGAGGTAACTGGGAACATATGTTTTGGGAGTTTAATGAGTTGGCAGATTTTAAAAATTCCCAACAGAGTACTCTGTCAGAAATGCTGTGCCAACAAATAAATTTAACTAAGAAAATGATTTTCTGAGCTGGCATACAGGATCTGAACTGTCTATACACAGTAAGGCCTTAAGATTAATTCTGGTGGCTGACAAAAAAAACAATTACTAGAAAATCTAAATCTAAATCAACTGTAGTTGAAGCAGTAAATATTGTAGCAAATAAAGAAACAGGAAGTGCCATGTTGACCATTCACTGACACAGTTAGCAAATCATGTCTGCTTGTAGATGCAGCCTTGTTGCCTTAGTTTTATATATGGTTCATAGGTTCATAGGTAGGTACTTGGCTATCTGCCTGAAGGCATTTATAAGTCTAGCCAGAATGTGTTGGCTTTCGCCGCCCCCTTAGATTAGTTCCCTGTGCCTCTGTCCAGCAGAGCCATTGAAGTGATCCCTGGGGTAAACTTTCTGTTTCCCATCCACTCGTCAAGGTTTCTTTTGAAGAGTGTTAGCGAGGAGCTCTGCCTAATGTAGATTGGAATCTTGTTCCAAAGCATGGGAAGTCTCTGGGACAGGAATCTATCCCTCCAGCATGTCCTATTTATTGTTGTGGTGAGGTTTAGATCCCTGGAGCGTGTGGCTCGAGAGGATATAGTTTTCTTTAGGTGGAGCATGTCCATCAATTCTGGGTTGGACATGGCCTTGTACGTCAGCCAGAGATCACCTCTGAGTAGGCGGTATGCAACCAAGTACAGTTGGAGTTTCTTCAGTTGAGCTGCATAGGGCATCTGCTTGAGGTCAGTGATCCTCTTGGTGAGGTACTTCTGTGGTCTTTCCAGTTGTTGCAGGTGTCTTGTAAGGTACATCCCAAATGGGGCATTGTACTCTATGATGGGTCTGATGAGTGATGCATAGAGGGGCCCAATGACCTCTTTCGATCTGGAACTTTACGAGGATGTCATTAATTAGACTTTGAAAACAGTGAATATACTACTCACTTCAGGAGTAAAGCTAAGTCTCCTGTAAAGAAGAGTATACTCTTGCAGGTTGTACAGAAACTCTGGTTTCCTAATAATTAGACTCTTGTAGGAAGCAATGAGATATAACTCATTAACACCTATGTAGTGTGGAATGTCACACCTCTAGAAGCCCAGACACTCGCTTGCATTCTGGAACATTCTGTGAAAAAAAACAACTAAATAGCATAAGATAACTAAATGTAAATTTTTGTGAATAAAAGATATTAGAATGGTAAAAATAGCAATGTTATCAGGAAGTATTCTTTGCAGTTATAATAGTACATTCATAGTATTTCCATAAATACTGTAATATATTATAATGCACACAAACCTGGAGTTGTGTTTTTTGCTAAACTTTCTCAAACTGTCATGTTTTGGAAACTAAACAACCTAGACAAATATTGTTGAACTTGTTAATCAAACATAAGCTTTCATATCACAGCAAGATATTCCCCTCTGGGTGCAGGTTTGAGATATTTATGAAAACATATGCTTAACTGTATAATTAGCAATATAAATAAAGTGAATATTTCACTAGATGTGCAACTCGCAGTGTTAATATCAGTAACAGTTTCATCATCGAAGGTTTCACCTGATGCCATACATTAGTTTGTCAGTCTCTCATTTTTTTCAAGTATTAAGTACATGTGGAAAACATTGCTTAGTTTCATAATTACTAGCAAACAATTAGCAATATCTTCAGTATGGTAGATATAAATGGACATTTACTATGAATTTTCCAGTCTCCCAACATGGCATTTCATACCATACCCCTCAGTATCATGTAGACCTCAGTTATAAAAATATGAACATAAATATGAAAATATGAATAATAAGTAACAGTGATTTCTTTACTACAGGACATCCTAGATAAGCAATCTTAATGTCATTTTAATTGTTTGTAGCCCTTTCTAATTTTGCTATTCTTAGCTGATAACTCACTTAATGAAGCTAGAACCAAAAAGGTCTGGGTGCTATAACATGTTACGGATGTTAACAGGAAGTATGCAAACAAGAAGCTATAGGCTTGAGTAAGATGCCCCATATGAATCCATGGCATGTTTTGTTTGTTCTACTAAAGATAGATTTTGTATTATAATATAAATATTTATATTTTTTCTTTTTTGTCGACTTGTTCATTTAGCACATATTGGCAAATTATTTTGAAGTTCTGGTGGCACTCAGGTTTGCAAAGGTGGTCCCCCACAAGACTATGTTATGCCCTTCCCTGATCCAGCAATTAATAAAACCACAGGATTAGTTCACTACACAGTTATGGTGACTGACAGACAGTAGACATAACCAATCATGTTCTAATTAGTCCCTGACCCATGCAAGGTAGTCAAGATGATCTGAATGAGATTCAGTTAGGAACAGAACTTGCTGTGTCACTCACTATGGCACATTCACTGCTATAAATTAAGAAAGCCAGTGAAATAATCAGACTATAGCACGCTGAATGTTGTATGTTTTTGTCATTTGAAACAAACTTGCTGCATATTTTACACCATTCTATTATTTATATATACAGATTCTTGTTTTTCTCACTTTACAAAAATATGTTTCCAATTATCATTCAACATTCATTCATTCTCCAGTACTATTTTTAACCAACTCAGCATCATGGGGAGATGGAGCTTATTCTGACCCTCAGTAAGTAAACGGCTAAGAAACCATCTCCTTATAGGATGCCAGTCCATTGCATGCATCCATGCTCACTAGTATGTATAATGCATAATTATGGCCAGTTTGGATAATTGTCAAGTCTTTGAGATGTGGGAGGAAAATAGAGAGGCCAATGAAAATCCACATAGATACAGTAAGGATATGAACACTATGCAAGAAACATGTTCCTGAGAGAAAACAGACTAGAAAAAGCACTTTGTTGTAGTAATACTAACTACTGCAGCAGTGTGCCAGCCCATTTAGAATGTTCATACTTAGAAATGTCATTTTTGATCAGTCAGTTCCTAACTCTCTCAGTCAAAAGAAATTTTCAACTTTCCAGCCCACCTTATTAATAAGCAAGTTTCCCCTCCCATCAAGTTACAATAAAAGCAAAATGGCTTTAGTGTTCTAATTACCTGGAACAGATTTATATTAAATCAGCGAATGCTTAAAATAGCGAACGCTGATTTATCGACCCTTTAAAACTGAAACATGAAATTCCGTAGACACACAACAATTTTTGCCAGGGAAAAAAACTCTGTTCCACAAAAAAAAAAAAGTTCAAAACACAAAATAAAGTGGGGGGCTTCGCCCTCCACTCCCCCCTACTTAAATATACCAATTCCGAGATCACACCACAGCGGAAGAAATTGCAAAGTCCCAAAAATAGCCCAACAATGTTTTTTTCCTGGGGAAAAAAAATCACTGTTTCATGTCTTAGGGATTTTCAGGTTTCGGTTTTAAAGGGTTGATAAATCAGTGCTCTCTATTTTAAGCGTTCGCTGATTTAATATTGACCCCCTGGAACTGGCATGTCAAAAAGAAAGGTATAAAACATATTCATTCCTTCTTCAAGGTATGCACCTGAAGACAAAAAAAATAGTATTACAAGTAAAAAAATCATTATCAAGAAAGTTCTCATCTTCTTAATAGATGAGTTTTGTCATTTTGGGTACATAATGGAGATCCTCATTTGCAGGATACAGACTTGCTAGAAGGGAAAGAGATGCAAAGTATCAAATAAGACACAGACTATGAAATAAGTTGTAATGAAAGACGTACAATCCAAACAAAAAATGACTGAACTGATGACTACACAATGGCATACATATTTAAGTGTGATTGAGGTCAGTACAGCTCAGGAGCCTTGTGTAATAGTAGTGTTGAGCTTATTTGTAGTGGCTGTGGGCTAAACTGGACAATGCAGCTGCACTAGGGCTGCTGCAAGCTACTTAAGGATGCTAAGTGCTCTGCTCTACACATTATGCTTCCCAAATCAGTCCATACAAAGAGTCAATTTAATACAATTTGCGCAAGTTGATTATATTAGGAAACATTACAAGTGAAAGTCCCTGCATTTATGGAGTCAATGTTTCAACCACACTGTACTAAGCACAGCTCTGTGCAATATAAAATAAATAGAGAAAATAAGAGCTAAAGAAAAATATGTAAAGCTCTAACCAATAGTTTTGATCTTCCCCATAACTGCAGTAATCACCCTTCTTCCAGTAGAATAATCACTAAAAGCTTTAGATGACTCGCATACCTTGCCAAAAATACTTATTTGCTTTAATACCAGTTTAAGAAGGTATACCCACTGGAGATGATCCCTTTTCAGAGCCAATTTAGGAACAATGTCTGGTTAAATGACTTGCTCAAAGTCATACATTAGGCAAATGAGGAGTGAGTGACAGAATCAAACACTGGACCATAGGCACTCCAACTCAGAACCTTAGCTTCTACATCAACTGACAGAAGCTTGAAAGTTACTAACAAAGCAGCGACTGATTCATTTCACTTCACAACACAGAAACCACTCGAAAAGCATTAAAACTGGATTTTAATAGGTAATCACAGTGGAAACCACTTAAAATACAGTGTAAATAGTGAAAACATTAACAGCTATAACTTCAAATTTGGAGAGAAAGAAGTTTAAGTGCTGAAAAAGTAACAGAACCCACTCAAATGTGATTTAAATAGCTAGATAACTAAGTGCAGTAGAATAAATGTACATTCCTGTTTACTGGACATAAAATGGAGTAAAATGCCACTGTTTTTAGTTTCTGAACGGCAGACTAGGCTCCAGAACAGCAGACTAGGCTCCAGAAGTCTTGGGGAAAGAGTCAAGATCTTTTCTATAGTTAAAGCACACTAGTATACTGGCTATGCACTCATAGCTCTCAACCAATCAGAGACAAATCTCAACAGAATCAGGGACAGATCCTCAAATAATCAGGGACAATCAGGGCCATTTTTTAAATATTTGTACTATTAACTTGAAACATTTGCAGAATAAGAGAATGTGGATTAATATAGATTTTCTGACGTAAAACGTCTATAACTCTGAATTACTATCATTATTTACTAAGTGCAATTCACCACCTTTTCTTCATCTGTCACCAGTTTTAAGAGGGATTAAGAGGGACAGACCTACAATCCGGAGTCTAAATCAGGGACGTCCCTGAAGATCAGGGACAGTTGAGAGGTCTGTGTGCACTGTGTTCAAATGAAATTATTTAGATGGGTAACAGAGTGGTGCACTGGGTACCAAGGAGGTTGCAATCAGTATAGGACGAAGGGACTGTAATTCAGGAAATTTTGCTTCAATTGTGTTGATTTTTTTAAGCATGGCAGATAAAGTGCTATGTGAAAAAATGGGATAAAAAGTAAGGCTGACAGAAAACATATCAGACAACAGACTAAGATGTGCTCTTTAGACAGTAGTTAAGGCATAGGCATTATTCTTCTAGTAGAAGCTCTGTTTCCTGCTATTCTCAGACTTGGTTAAGTACGGAACCTCATACATCAAAGTGCCAAGGATCTAATATACTAAAAACTCATGCACAAAACTCAAACCAATTTTTCTGTGTGCACAGGAGACAAGTCCTCCCTTATACTTTAATATACATTTCATCCAAAATCATACCAACTTGAAGGGGGGAGAAAACTCTTGAAAACAAAGGAATCCCTGCAGATGCACATACAGAAATCGCACAGTGATGTCCTACTGAAAAGGGCTAGACTGTATTTGGCAACTTTGTTACTGAATACGATTTGTGTGTACTTTTTTTTTTAATTTAACCTGCTGTGTACCAAAGGTGTGACTCAAGAAACCATCCCTCTACTAATCATAAGACCCACTTGAGATAGTGTAGTAAATCCAGCACAATAGCCTCTGCTCATCACATAGCTTGTTGGTACACCTGCTTGTCAATGGGAGGAATCAAACCCCATCCAGAGCCAGCCTGATGTGCATATACAGTAGCAAATGGTGCCATCTGTAACATGTGCCAGAATTAAAGTTACTGGACTGTGACATTATGCTTTTGATGTATTAATCTGAATGCTTCCATGAGCAGTTGTGTATGCTTTGAGAAAAACCTTTGCACATTAGTATTGAACATTCCAAGATGCTTAAAGTAATCCCCAAAGAAACTAACATGGCCATGACATCCAAGTCCAGCAGTAAGCCTAGCAGAAGGGGGAGTCTATGCAGCTCAGCCCTGGACTGCACTCATGAGAGAGAACAGCTTAACACAAACTTTTTCTGGAGCCGCAAAAGGGAAAAATCCTCATACATAAGAAGCAAATTAAGCACCAAGTTAAACAGGAAAATTAGCATTTAACACAAACTAATGTGGTGCAGAAAGCATTTATATGCCTTTGTGTATACAGATATAGGCTTTTCAGCTGTAATTCTTGAAGTGGGACGGTTTCTCTATAATGCTAAGCCTTTCCAATTCAGGGAATGCTCTCCCATCATGGTTTCCCCCTGGCATGGGTTGTAGCATGGAGAGTGGTCTCACTGCAGAAGCCACATCCTAATGCAGTAGTTTGGGGGAGTGATTAATGACAATTCACCATGTCCTCCACCCAGAGAATGCTGGCAGCTTCTGATTAACTTACCTGAAAATCAAAGTCACATTTAAAAAGTGAATTTGCATGTTGTCACCTCATGTCTAAACAATGTTTTATTTATTTATTATTTATTTATTTATTTATATTTGTTGACCAGGAGTGTCCGACTGGACGTAGGTCCATTTTTAGCGGCGGCCCGGGGAGAAAAGCTCCACAGTTAAAATAAACAGACAGTAGTTACATTGGATTACATAGCGATTAACAATTTACATAGCAATTACTTACAACATATTTACAGATGAAGAACAGTACATCAGTAGACAACTAGAATCTTTATCTGTGAAGTACATAACAGACATTAACAAATGTTAAAATAAGAAGTTCCTGCTGTATAAGTACTAGGCTTATGAGCATCTGAGCTTGCTATAATCAAGGTAGTTAGTGGAGAGGAAAGAAAGGCAGTGGTTGGATGGGGTGGGTGATATTAGAGTGGGAGTTGCAAGGGCATAGCCAGTATGTTTTTAGGTGCGCTTTCATTAAGTTTTGAAGTGGGTGCATGATGGTACGGAGGTAATTGTGGGTGGGAGGGAGTTCCATAATTTGGCCATGGTGCAAGAGAATAGTGCTTCACCAGCAGAGTTATTGGCTTTAGTGATCTGCAAGTGATTTTTGTTGCTGGATCTTAGTGGTCTGGTGGTGCGATAGGGTTGGAGTAGATTCTGGAGGGATGGGACATTTAGTGGATGGTTTACTAGTTTGTGGGTGAGTGAGAGTTGATATCACTGAGGGAGGTGAGAGAGTTCAAGCCAGCCCAGTTCAGCAAGTGAGAGACAGTGGTGACTACGGTAGGATGCCCCTGTGGCGAATTTGGCAATTTTGTTGTAGCAGGTCTCTAGCTTGTTTAGATCGCATTGCCTTAGGTTGGTATATATTGGAGAGGCATAAAGTAGGGTGGAGATAAGGTGGGAATTTGCTATTGAAATCTTTGCTGCTTTGGTGAGAAGATGCTTATTTCTGTATAATGCTCCTAGTTTTTGTGGACTTTTTTTATGGTCATGGATATGTGAATGTCAAATTTTAGTTTATTGTCTATTTCCACTCCTAGCAATTTGGTGTGTTCAGTTGGGTATATAGTGGGGTTGTCTTTTGCTGTGATGTTAAAGTGAGAGTTGTTTTGAGTATGTTTGGTGGGTTGGAAGATGAGTAGTTTAGTTTTGTTTGGGTTGAGTAGTAATTGGGCATCGGATAACCAAGTTTCAACACAGGAAAAGGCTTCCTGTGTGACTTTTTGCAGTTTGGGTAGGGACTGGGCTGAGCAGATGATGGTCGAGTCATCTGCGTATTGTATGAGTGTGCCATGTGTGGTGGCAGAGGCTAGATTATTTGTGAAAATAGAGAAGAGTAGGTGTCCAAGGATGGATCCTTGAGGAACCCCTATGGAGACAGGTAGTTGGGGAGATATGTCATTCTGCCATACAACAGATTGTTGGTGGTCAGACAGGTAACTCTGAAACCAGTTGGTGACTGATTGTGAGAAGGATAGGTTATTGAGGACAGAGATAAGTTGTTTGCGTGGGACCATGTCAAATGCTTTAGATAGGTCTAGGAAAGTAGCAGAGGAGAGATGGCCATTGTTTTTATGCTGAAGGATAGTGTTAGTAAAGGAGAGTAAGGCAGTGGTGGTGCTATGGTTTGGTCGGAAACCATGCTGAGTATTGGAAAGGAGGCTGTTAGTAAGGAGGTAGTCTGAGACCTGAGAGTGTATGCATCTCTCTAGTATTTTGGAGAGTGGAGAGAGAATAGCTATGGGGCGGTAATTGGTTAGTTCTGTGGATGGTCCGCCTTTGTGGAGAGGAATTATATGTGATTCTTTCCACAGTGTGGGAACATAACTTTCTGACAGAGATCAGTTAATCAAGATGGATACTGGTTAGGCCAGAGCATCAGCTGCGATTTGTAGGTATTCACTTGGGAGGTTGTCAGCTGCTAATTTGGTGGGTTTAAGTTTAGTTAAGAGTTTTTTTTATGTTGGAGGTAGGTACAGGAGAAAAAGAGAAGGTAGTAGGGGGATTAGTAGTTGAAGGTGTGGGTTGGAGGGGAGGGGAGTTGTGTTGTTTAGCTAATGATAGTATGGTTTGTGTGAATTGTGTGTTGAATGAGGTAGCAATATTTTCTGAGGAGTGAGGGATGTTAGGAGGAGGGGTACTGACTTTACCTGGGTGGAGGATGGAGTTTATGGAGATCCAGAATTGTTTGGGGCTGTGTTCGGAGGAGTCTAGGGCAGACTCTTAGTATTGGAATTTGTCATGTTTTATTAGCTTTTTGACTCTGTTGTGTAGTTCTAGGAATTTCTGTCTAGTTGAGAGGGTCTTGGTTTTGCGCCAGTGCTCCCAGGCTTTATCCCTGTTTTTCATTTCTGACTTAGTGGTTTTCTATAGCCATGGGAAGAGTTGTGCTTTGATTCTGGAAAGTCTTATGGTGGCATGGTAATTAAGGATGCTCAGGAAGGTAGTATTAAAAAATTCAACTGCGTCATCAAGACTGAGGTACTTTAGAGGATGCCAGTTACATTCTTTGAGGGATGAGATGAATGTGAGTGGGTTAAAGTTTATTTTTTTACGTATCTGATGGTAGATGACAGGTTTAGCTTGGTATAGGTATTTTTTCAGTAGGAATGTCAGGGAGTGATCACTGAGGCTATCTCATAAGCAGCCTGTTATATATGACTGGGGGCTCTTACTGACTAGTATCCAGTCGAGGGTAGTGTGCTTGCTGGAGTTTTTATTTATCCTGGTTGGCGACTGTACTAGTTGGGTGAAGCCATGAAGGTTTACATGATGGGTT
Source organism: Protopterus annectens (assembly GCF_019279795.1). NCBI lineage: Eukaryota > Metazoa > Chordata > Ceratodontiformes > Protopteridae > Protopterus > Protopterus annectens. The sequence continues at coordinate 1,604,947,619 of NC_056741.1, forward strand.
GGATGGTTGCCAGAACAGGATTGCCAGTCAATATTGAAATCACCTAAAATGATAGTTTCTTGGGGAAGATGGTGGGTAGACCAGCTGAGGAGGTTTTCTAGGGGAGGGATGTTTTGGCCAGGTGGGAAGTAGCATCCAATTATCTTGATGGTTTTGTTTTGGTTTATTTTGAGGTTGGTATATATTATTTCTTCATTGCCTATTTGTGGAGCTGATGATTTTAAGATCTGGATGGTTAGATGCTCTTTAAATATTATAGCTACACCGCCTCCTTTCTTGTTTAGCCGGTCTACTCTTAGTATGCCATAACCTGTAGGGAGTATTTGCTCACTGGTAATGTGAGGTTTTAGCCAGGTTTCTGTCAGGATGACTATATCTGGGGGAGTACAAGTCTATGGTGGCATGGAGTTCATGGACTTTGTTGGATATACTTCTAATATTTTGGCTTAGTAGAAGGAAGTCATTTGGCTTTCTATTGGCTGTAATATGAGAGAAGTTGTGGTTTCTAGTCTGATTATGAGGATTGGGGTTGGAGATGGTAGGGCCAGGGTTAGGGTGGATATCTCCACTTAGGGCTAGTTTTGATATGCATGAGGTTATTAGTTTTCTCAGTTTTTGAATGTGTTTGTTTATAAGGGAATCTTTATGATTGTGCTCTTTGGGTAATAGGTATGGTGGGAGGGTTAATATGTTATGTTGTACGGATGCTTTATGTTTGAGTACTATAGATGGTAGAATATGTGGGGGTGTATTGGGATGGTTCTTGAGTTGGTGAGAGGGGAGCTGAGTGAGGGTGAGACATGAGTGGTGGTGTGAGTAGTAGTACAGTGGTAGTGGTTGAGTGCGGGAATTATAGAGCTTTGGTAGGATGTAAGATATGCAAGGAGAGTGCATGCAGTGAGCATAGGTAAGGTGTGCTTGTACATGTTAGTTGAGGAGGGGTGATAGTAGTGGGAAGATGGAGAAGGTAGTGTTGGGTTAGTGCTGTGGTTGGCTACTGGAAAGATGGGAGGGGTTTGTGAGTGTATGTGAATGTTAATTAAAGAAAATAAAACAGCTGTGTTTAAAGGCAGCTTTAGATTGAAAAGTCTGATAAAACCATTGACTGATTAGAATGCTGCTTTCCTTTTATCTGTAAGCCTGTAAGGAATGACAGGATGTTGTGTGTGCAAAGAAATAACCAGCATCAGCTTTTGTTAAGGGACAGTGGCTAATTTGGGGCCAGCTTATCCTGTCCATTTAAGTAATTCATTTATTACTACAGTGCATGTATGGAGGATTGCACATGTCTTACCATAGTCAGATATCAGCACAAAAGTATCACTGTTTGTAGGCATTATGATTTCACAAGTTAGAACCAATAACCTTTATGAACAAAAAACTGACAGCCTACCACTAGAAGTGAGGAATTTCATCTTGAGAAGAATAGAAGATACAGCTTTACTGGATAATATAATGTAATAAGAAATCTTTGGAGAGGCAAAAGAAAGTATTCTGGAGGGATAAAGACAATAGTTACATACAGTATCATTTGGTGGAAAACTCTGATCTCTATAGAGTAAATGTTAGCCATAGAAGTTTTTGCTGGATGGATTTAATGTAATTTGGATAAGGAGTATTATTCCAAAGTAAAAGCCCCAAAGTAACAGTTGGCAGTGGTTTCATACCTGTAGAACTAACACTGCAGGCCCTTCCTGATGGTTTGCTGATTAGCTTTACATTCTCCACCAATAAGAATTCAGCACTTTTCCTTAAAAACTTGCATTTTGGGATGTCAGCATAACATTCCCATATTTATATATTCTGTGAAATGATGCAGAGATTGCATCAACATGCCCAATCACAGAACCTGCCTGATTTTTTTTTTTTTTTTATGCAGCTTGCACAAGTTGGATCTCAAGTCCTTACTGCTTTCAACAAAGTCTTTTGTTTGCAGGCTTAAACAGTAGAACAAGGGGTAGCATGGCCATGAAATTACCAACCTAGACCTACTCCAATACTTTCTTTTCATCTAGAGGAAGAACAGACAGTGCAGCTACTGTCACCATTTCAAACCAGCTGCTCATCTGTGAAGGAGGGAAAAGCTACTGGCCTTCTTTGTAACCAAGAAAATGGCAGTGATGGCAGTTTCTTGTGCAGAAACCACTAAAAGGGACATCCTTACAGCATATGTCACAAAATTGCTATAAAGATAAAAAGAATAGCCCAAGGTCTAAATTTCAAAGTGAAATCCACTGTTCAGCTGACTGCATGGTCCATGCTGGAGATGTGCTTACTCTTGATTAGCAAGGGCTTGAACCCAAACAAATTCTCATTTTCAGATGAGGAGAAATTAATCAAGATGGCTCACATTCAGCTCCCACCCAAGGGGAGTAGCTCAACTTTCATGTGCCACCCTACCATTAGATGACCTGCTGGAACTACTTGACCAGCCCAATACTTGAATGTGGTCTTTTGAATCATTCATTTGTAGATTTTTGGAACTCAGGGCAAATGTTTCTCCTTATGTGACCACTCATGAAGCCCACAGACTGACAACATCAAACATTACAGCTCTTGCCTCAGGATCCCTGCAAATAGATATCTAATGTCTGACAGGCTATGGAGGCAGTGTACCATTAGGACATTTGGTCTGAAAGCCATATCAGTCATGCAGAAGGCCCCTGGCAAGTCCACCTTAACTTTAGCAAGAATGTGATTGAACCCTAGTTTTTGCTCCCTCAGTGTGCAATACTTATCTTTTACCTGCTGCCCTTGTATGATTCTGCTTCTAAGCAAAGGACTACAGATAGTAGGAAGAGCATTTTTTTATGTCCAGTTCAGATTCTACAGTGATTTAAAAAATCCTGATGCCAGTGTATCATAAAGAGACAAGGATAAAGGGTCACAACCTAATTTCCAGCCAGATGTCCCCTCCTATGTAGATATCCTGATTCTTAGCAGGAATAGCTTGGACTAGCCCTTTGCATTTCCCCAGAAGTACCTGCTAGAATTTCTGCTTTAGAAGCTATGGGTCATCCCACCTCTGAATAAAGTTATTCAGGATATCATTAAAGTAGTCTACTTTAACTATGCTTATTCAGGTCAGCTGCCAAGGTAGTAGATATCCTTTATAATTCACTAGCTGAGAATACAGAGCAACTTACTAAACATTTCGGTGGTGACAACCGTAGAAGCTTTCCAGTCTGGTAAAGGACCCAGAGACTATAGCATTTTGTCACCTTATAAGTGAACAAGGGGTTTTTGGTCTTTGACAGGTGTATAAGACTGTACTCCTCTCCCACATTAGGGCAAATTGTCATCACCACAATTGACCTGTTTCCATTCCTACATACTGAAAAAAGCTCTGGACTAGTGAAAGACCTCACTGAGCCTGGAGTCAAGAAGGAATTGCATTAATTTGTCTGCCTTTTCCACAATGAGGTGCCTGTGTGCTGCTCTACCATTGACTAAGTTGTTACTTGGTCTAGGCTAGAAGGCTTTCATATCTTCTTACATAGGATGGCATGGTAGAAGCCGTCCCCTGTGAAGGAAGACCTCAGGATCAAGATCTTACTTGTCCATGTCTTGGTGGAAGAACTCCTTGGTCAGCCTACACTAGATTAAATTGGTGTCCTCCTGAAGAAAGGTCAAGAACTCACTGTAGTAGAAGGCCTGTATGATGCATGTTCTTTTACCACCACTTCCTCTTCCACAGCTGGTCAACCATAAAATAGGAAGAAACTACTCTCAATGCCCAAGGAATGTCCTTAAGCAATGAGGGATTTTGCTGCTTTCAGAGTTAAATCACCCAGGCAAGAGGTTAGTACAGACCACTAAACCACCACAGTAGTAATTCTGGCTCTAAACGTCCCACAAAAACCCATTCTCCTCTATGCCCTAGCTTATAAAACCCATCAAAAAGGACCACTGAATTCTAGACACTGTGATGCTTAGCCAGGAGGAGTTGACCAATCCCGGCTCTACTGCTTGGAGGAATTGATTATTTTGCCCCTGCAAATAAGGTAGAGTTATTTTTCCTGGCATTTCCTTATACCAAAGTAGATGGATGTATGCCCATTCTGGACCTCAGCATCTTCAATTAGGTCATTTAGTAGGTTTTGAATATCTATCCTCCAGGGGCTTATGACCTTTACCCCAGAAAACACTTTAATAGAATCTCTGAACATGTCATATTTTTGCATATAAATCATTTGGAGACCACACAGGAGATTCCCGGTAGATAAGTCCATATGGGCATCACTCCCTGTACATAACGCTGACATTTGAGTTTATCACCACTCAGTCATCATTAAGTTGTTCACCATGGTAGCTGAAAATTTGCAGAGAAAGGATCATCTGGTGTTTTTCCACATGCAGACTAGCTTCTGGTAGCCCAATGCAAGTATTCCCAGGTGGCAATCCTAATTAAGAGCTCTCCCTTGGGTGCAAACACTGTGGGGTGGCCATAAACTGGAAGACCTCTTCTCTGATCCCAGCTGAGGGGAAGTGTGCTATCAGGGGAAAGTTAAACATACCAGTGCTAGTTGTTCCTTCGGTTAGTTAACACCCTGGAGGTCACAGCGCTGGTCAATTATGTGAAGAAAGCTTAAAGTTCAGACTCTGATTTTTGAGACTGCCGTGACTTTCATGGCACTATTTGCACACCTGAAGATTAAACCCACCGCACACTGTTTCTCTCACCAAAATCTGCATCATATACAAAAACTAAATTCTACATCTCCTCAAAGACTAAGTTGTGTTCGACACAGCTACTCAGTGTCATTACACATAACCATTTCAAGTTTGATATTCAAATAAAATAAGCTATCAAGAAAACCTACAGAAATACCAAACTCCTATACCATAGAAAACACTCTAGTAATGGCAAAAAAGCCTCTTCATATCTCCTATCTTCACTTCTGATTGCTACCCCCATCTACACCATCATTCAGCAATCTCTACCAACAAATACTGAACAATGCTATAACACGATGGATTACTAAAATAGTCACAAATCAATCTGTTAAACCCCACCACTGCCTAGCCTTAAAAGTGTTAGACTGAGTATAACTTCCATACTCACTCCTTATCACCCTGTTAGCAACTGTTCATAATCTTCAAACCTCAACACTGTTCTGTACTTCAAGCCTTTGTGGAACCTTGCACCCCTGCATGAGGTTCATGCATTTGGTTTTGCATTCATTAGATCAAACCTATAATTAGTAATTTCAAACTGTCAATTCATCATAGGATGCTGGCAATTCCTTTGTTTTGTAGAATTATTACATAGTGAGGTGTGAGATTTTGCCCTTTCCCCATTGTTCTGGCATCTCAAAATTGGTAAATAAAATTTGCAAGGGGTGAGAGTGGTGCAGTGGGCTTTCCACCTGCATAAAACATATGTTCTTCCCAACTGAGTTTTGACCATTTGTGGTTAATGCACTGTACACCAATTATTAAGTGGTCAATGTAGACTCAAATTATCCGCCTGCACAATCACTATGCTCCACTGACAAACCACTATTAGTTATAACTGAAACCCACAACTTTGCTGGTCTGAGCTTGTACTCAAATTATGTCTCCAATATCTGAAATTCTATCCCTAACACAAACAAACAAATCTATACAGATGCAAAAACTTGCCAAAACACAACTTTTTGACTCTGTTCTTGCTCCTCCCAAGGCTATACTACCCTGACCGTTGCATCCTCTCACATACCCCTGTACACCTCAAAGCAAATTCTCAATGTAAATTTCTTACTGTCTATCCCTTTGCCCTTACTGACACTTCTACTGTCTCTGCTTACCCACAACTTTTTCCCCTCCAGCAAAATCCCAACTACCTTATTCATATATCTCTATCTCCTAATATTCATAATATTCACCTTTCCTCATCTCTTCTCTTTCTACTCATATCTCCCGCCCATTAATGCAATTTTAATTTGATATTTTAAAACTCACTGCATATACCCATTTGTCTTATATTAATATGTAATGACTATTTTCCTGACTGTAGACTTTCTCAAGTACAGCTATCTTTCAGTTATTTTCTGCCCATATTTTAACTTTAAGCTTTATGTTTTTCTCTGTTGTAAGAAATTGGCTGATTTGTAACTGATGTTTTTTTCCCATGCCTCTGCTGAAAAGGGGGATATCGCAGCCTAGTAGAACTACCCCAATAGCAGTAAAATAAATGAGTTCATGGACCTATTTACTCTCACACAGTGCAAGGATTATAGTCCACCCTGGGGGGGGAGGGGGGGGCACCTCAACTTGTGGAAGCAGAGGACCTTCTCTTTTTCTATAAGGCACTAAAGATGATGTTACTCTCAATGCCTCTCCAAATACAGTCAGAAAACGCTGCATCATTTGGTCTCTAAACCAGCAAGGGTCAATTGATTTTATCCTTACTGCATAAAGGCAGAACTTGTCTAGCACTGATCTTTGAAAGGGCATCACTCTTAGTGGTTCACATCCCCAGAGAAATCGAACGAGCTACTCTAAACAGTCAGTGCCTGCCAGTGCACTCCAACTGCAGATCGACTAGTCTTGTCTGAGTCTTCTGAAAGTAGGGTACTCTGAAAAATTGGTCTGCCACTCATGAGACTGTAGTTCTGCTCTAACAGATTCATGTTGAGTCACAAAGGATGAATTGTTCAATGGAAATAACACCTGTCGCTGTCTACATGTCCCAAACACCAAGACACATGAAATCCAAAGATAATTACATGAACATGTAGAGAAGACATAGCATCTAAATGCAGAAACCAGAAAGACAGACCGAATAGAATACTTGAAGGAAAGCAGAAAATGGAATAGTCAGAACTGCACAATAAAGTCCAGTGGACCAGGCAGACACGTATGGGAGATAACATTAGGGAAAGAAAAGCTGATGACCTAAGACATGGGAGATGTACTCAGAAATAAAGGAACACAAAGCTGCTCATGAAAACGTGTGTAAGCAACAAAAAGAGTACGGCCAGTAAACAAGCTAGGCAAGTCAATAGATATGAGCAGTACACAATGATTTGTAAAATGAAGTTGAAGCAAAACAGGTTGTAAAACAATCAAAGTCGATGATGACCAAAACTGCCAGAGTTAGAAAGTCAGTTTCACTGCACAGTTTACTTCACACTTTTACAAATCCAATAAACTTACACAACATAAACACTATTTCCCCCCCAGCTGTGTAATGTAGGTACACATTACAACTTCAAACAAGCTGCCATCATCTGCAGGGAATCTAACACTGAATAATTTGCTTTTCTTTGCAGAAAATTCTCCACGAAGCATTAGTCATGCTGTACGGAAACTATGCATCTGTTTAACAGGCACACCAGAGACCAACTCATCTCTATCCTACTCCCATTATAGGACATTGCAAATGGCGTAAAGGTCCTCACCCTAGGAGATGTTGCATGCATTGATGCAGTGCTTTAACCGATTTTATGCTCTGTGGAACACCCAAGTTACATCGGTTTATCTCCTCAGTTTAGGGGTATATTCAGGAGAGTGATGCAATGTTCTTACCCTCATTTCAATGGTCCTTGTGTGGCCTAGAGTAAAGTTTTCTCTAGGTGTTCCAGTAACTATTTCAGGAAAAACCTGCATGCAATCCAAAAATGCAAATGAAACATCCTTCAGCTCAGGAATCTTAGTGCTACGAGGCATTTGACAAGTAGCTAAAATGTTGTGTTACTGCCATACAACTGTGGCATCATGTGGCATTGAAATTTCTTCCCCACACATACTGAGAAAAGTGTAAGAGTTACCCTTCAGAGTTTGTGTGTAGAAAATTTGCCTGAACACTGCAAATGGCCACAGATTCAAAGTTTGACAATATTCAGCATTGTAATGCAGACAAATCAACAAAATCCAAGGCATCCAGAACCATGATCCACATAATATTGTATGCTCTTAATGTTGCATGTAACCCAAGTACAAAAATCAATGGCAAAGTCTTTGTGGTCACCTTACATGTTACTAATGAATAAATGCTGTTTAACTGGCTTATTGTCTTACCTTTGGTAAGATAGTTGCCAATGGACTCAAACTATGTAGGTTTCCAGACATGGTCAGCATGAGTACCTCCACACAAGCCTAGCAGAAATTGTGATATTTGTGCTGGGAAGTGCCAAACTAATAGCCAAGCAGTCAGGTGGATGTCCTTCAGGGAACAAACCTTGTCCAGACATTCCTTTTTCCCAGGTTCTTCACAGCCTGTGAATTCTCTGTACCAGCACTTTCCATGATAGAAGGTTGGGTGCTACTCCTGCATTGTGTGAGTCACACATATGCCACACTTTGCAGCGAGGGTCACAACTATGTATTGCTCTGCTATGAATGTCTGCTAGAATATCATATATAGAAACCCCCCAACATCAGGAAGGAGATGATGTGCAGTTTTGCACTGTAGATTTACCCCTGCTTCACCAGGTAATGTGATAGCATGGCCTTTGCACTCACTTTGGAGAATTTTAGCCAACAAGCCCAGTAAGACCTGCATTTTAATACATTTGCCATGTTGTACAGAATTCTTTAATATGAAGCCACTGTTTGCCTTGCTGACTTATCACCCATCCCCAAGCCATAAATCCTGCCTACAGCTCCCAGAGCAAACATTTCCTACACAACACTGGCCTCTCCTCCTTCCTGGTTGGGCCATATTAGAAAAATATTTATGACAGGACTCTGTCCACCTCCATTCAGATTCCTTAGCTTACAGAAATCCACTCATATGTCAAATACATTTCCCTCAGGCATTCATTGTATGTAGCTATTCATAGGAGGTTGCCTATGTAAATCTTACATTGCAATTCAAACAAATGCTAGCAGCTGATTCTACAACAGTGCCATTTGGCGAAGTAGCCTAGCTTCCTGTATTTGCTACTTTTGCTGTGACATTACATCTTTTAGTCAACCAGCCATTTACTCAATAATTGCTACTCTTCTGATCACTTCAACAGTGAAAAGGTTATCTGGCATAGTAGGTTCCTGTATGTGTACCTCCCATTTGCACTGATTCTATACATTATAGCTTTCAGGGAGGATAGAGTAAATATTCATGGCTGAGGAGAGAGTGGTTTAAGGTGCTGCAGCCCCCAACATCATCAAGTAACCAAGGCCCATGATCTCCCCATGTTTGGGATAACTTGCTATGTCTCAGGGTCAAGCTCCCAAAATAGATGGATTCTGATGGATTAACACGCTTTGTCAGAGGTTACTGGCATGGCTCAGAAGCTGTCATACTGTGGGAATGATGGTATCCAACATAATCCCATTCATTTTGTCAGCTGGCAAGAATACCTGCTGTACCTCAGATGTCTGTACAAATTCAGCCTCAGTTATTTCAAAATCAAGGTGACGTGTCAGAGATTTCTGCACATCCTCTATGGGTTGTACGACTGTACTAGCCATGACTAATGGCTAATAGAGCAGTTCCTGAAAGTTGTCTGTATCACTCATCCTTTGAAGACTCTCAAATCTCTCCCCCCATGCAACTATCATGGCTGACAGGTTCACCCAAACACCATGTGAGGAAAGCCATTACAGCAGTGTTGAAGTTCAGGTCAAACTCTTTCCACTGGCCTTGAAGTTGCCTCATAGGATCTTGGACCTTCAAGCCCTAATGCATATAGAACTATACAAGTCTTTCACAGGCTACCCTGTAGGATATAGGAATCACAGGAAATCCAAGGTTATTAGACCAAAGGCCATGTCTACCTTTCCAATTACCACCCTCAGGCTGTACCAGTGTTTATAAGGATGGCAAGGCCTGTTAGTCTCCGAGTGTTTTTTTATGGTACCTATTCAATTGTCTAGGCTATGTTTAAAGATAGACATTGCTAGATAGTAAATGGGATTCTATTCTAGAGCAAATGGATGGAATGAGTGATGAAGCCTTCTCTCCATTCAGTTTTATTTATTCCCTAATGTAGACTTAAATGCCTTATGTTGTACTAGGGGTGGCTGCACTATTTAACATAGATAAAGGTGGTCTTGGAAAGGGAATCCCTGAAGGAGCAGAAGTTTCCTCTCCGGAGACTCCAGTATTTTCTAATAGTCAAGATTTTTTTAGGGCGCTCAAGATTCTTTTTGAGTGGCACATTTTTTTATTTGTCTATTGAGATACATGCTAAAGGGTGCATTTTATGCTATGGGTTTAATTAGGCTATTACACAGAAGAACAATAACTTCTCTGATTTTGGAAGATATGCCTTTGGTAACTTGATAATTAATGTGTGTCTGTGTGTGTCTGTGTGTGTGTGTGTGTGTGTGTGTGTGTGTGTGTGTGTGTGTGTGTGTGTGTGTGTGTGTGTATATATATATATATATATATATATATATATATATATATACATATATATAGACACACACACACATATATACATACATACATACATACATACATACATACATACATAGATACACACACACACATATATATATATATATATATATATATATACACACACACACACACACACACACATTATATATGCACACACACACATACATGCAGATTTCTGGACTATGGGACATGGGATACAGAGATACTGCCTTTCAAAGGTGATTTTAGATATGTATGCAAGCTGCTCTGTTCACTAGCCAGTTTTCTTTGCAGCAGTAAAAACCAGGCAGAGAGGGGACCCTTTATTTCTCCTTTGCAGCAAGGTTTTCAGTTGCAAAGCAGACACTTTTAGATGGACTACCAAATGTACTATTTAAAAGTGCCTGCATCTCCAATGCTTGCTTCAAAATGTCTACATTGCAGATATCTGTACAGCAGTCATTTGGTCTTCAGTGTACACCGTCACCCAGCATTATTGTCTCAGACTGACCTTATGAGTCACTCTACTTTTTAAAAGTCAGCACAACATAAGAAAGTTATCTGGGTTCTGTTCTTGAGTAGTTATCTAGCCTCTTTCACCCTGGTAGTTACTGCTTGGGATTCAACCCGAACAAGGACTTACCAGGGAATGGCCTCAATGTTAGGTCTAACAGGCTCCTACTGCATCAACCTATCAAGAAGAAGACCCTCCTTGATGTGTCAGAAAGATCTTCTATCCCTCTCATTTTAAGAGAATGGCTGTTTGGCCAGTTCTTGGGATGTGCTCTTGGGTAAACTGTTTTACGCTACAGCATGTACTTACACAGGTACAAAGATATCCCAAAATGCATGATTGTCCAGAAAAACTTTCACATTTGGACTGGTGGTGGTCTAATCATTTAAAGACCCATCAAGAAGGCTTTTCTCATAATTAAATCATATGGTAAGAATCTGCTTGTTATTTACAGTATAAGCTGTGAGAAAAGAAAAAAAATGTATGAAAAGGAATAAAACAAATAGAAAACAGTTAATGAATAAATCAGCAAACACAGAAAATGTCATGCTGAATGCATTTGTTTTACATGGCACATTATTTGCAGTCAACCTGATTTAAATTATCTACCTGCATGGACTCTGTACACTTAATTCTGATAATTGATAATACTGACTACATTGTTCATTGTCTGCTAAAATAATTTCATCTACTATGCAAGTAAATGTCCTTTATAATACAGACGATGAGATAAAGAAAAATAGAAAACATGTGTGTTTTTTTTTACTGGATGAAAAAGTCTGACAGAAACTTTATGCAATTTGTTAGTTATGGAAAAACAACTCCAAATTAATATTGCAATTACAGAGAAGACACTTAGCAAAGAGCTACTGAATTATGCATATTAATACTGTCTGAAAAAGTTAACGTTTACAAGTCTATAATACATTACAGAACTGCAGTACTGTATATTGTGATAAGCTCCATGACAATTTTAATACCTTTTGTTCAAAACTACATTATAGTAGACTGCTTCCTTTCTTGAGAAATTTAGCTGATGTGAATAAAAAAATAAACTGCCTATGCAATTCCCATATCCCAAATGACTAGCAGATAAATTAAAATTTAAATATCTGCTTAATACATTATATATCAATAGGAAAGAGAGTTTCATTTGTCCCTCATGTTACATATCAATGCATGTCCACTAAAGGATGGCATTATATTAACTATGCCTGTCCTTTTTGTTTGTTTGCATTAATAATCTAGAGTAGGGAAAACAAACTTATGTAGTTTATTTTTAATTACAGCACTTCCTTTGGTGCAGTGTGTACTTACGCACACCACCTCACTCACCTACCTCCATTTTATTCCTTAAAGTACATTTAACATTAAAGTAGCGTGTATTAAACCATGCTATCACTTACACTGACAGTGTGTCAGGCTATTGGCTTACCTGTGACATAACTCTAGAATGAAACATACCCAACATACTTTACATGAATAACCTGTATTTCAAAGAAAATATTCTAACTGTACACGGTTGTGCTAATTTGTGTGAAGTCAGCTGAACTGCCATAATACCTACTCTTTTTTTTTACCCTAAAACATATCACTTCAAACAGCCCATTCTAGAAGTACCTTCCCATTGTATATATCAGAAAGTCAACTGAAAAAGGACAGTAGCTACACTACATAGAAAGGAAGCTAACTTTTCCAGTGACTAACAAGGTTCAGGAAGGAAAGATGTGGGTACTTCCCATGGCTTCCTTTTCAACCTTCTTGACAGATCCCATGGCTTCCTTTTCAACCTTCTTAGATTTCTGAGACAGTATAGAAATTGTTTCATGTTTACTGAGGCTACATCACTAACTGTTTACAATGAAACCACATGCAAGGGTTGTGACTGCATCAACAATCAACTCAAAACGCTCAGCAGCAAAAGATGTCAATCAAGATGCTTTCCCTCCAACCAAGCCCACTGAGCAAGTAAGAACAGTACCTGAAACATACAGTGCAGCAAACACACAATGGCATGTCCAAATCTACCTAAAGATAAACAAAGCAGTCTGTTTCAACTCATAGTACCACTGTCGGCTGAGACTTAATGACTCTACAAAATTATTGCACGAAGTTTAAGGAATGACTTGTCACTTTCATGATGATGATTGTAGTCGCTTGTCTCCCTGACGCCAAAATAACTGATACTTCCAGGACACAAACGTTTATGACATACTAAGGAAAACTGTTCATGAGTGGGTAAACGATTATTCAGCTTCTTTTACTGTATTTGTGTTTCCTCCTCCTGCTCCATTACTTCATCTTGCATTTTCTGCTACTTGCTGCCGCTTGTTCTCTAAAGTGTTCAATTGCATCTTCTCTGTTGCATTTGTTACTGCTTGTTTATAGCCTGTTTAAATTTTAAGTGTTATTCTAAGCGTCTTAGTTTTGGTTTAGGCACCTGGGCTTTAGGCTAACCCCTTAGCTCTCCCTGGCCTTCTCTCTCAAATTCTGAAAAATATGGATGGACAATTTCCTATGGTTTCTCCTGCCAGTCTGGTTGATATGGGCATCCTGAGACAGTGTAGCAACTGCCTTATGTACACAGACAACCATCTACTACTGCCACCTAGGAACACAATTTGCAAGAGATGCAATTACATTAGTAACCTAGAGTCCATGCTCTCTCCCTCACATGTCAATATATCTGGCACTGAGAAGGCTGTCAACACAATCACTACACCTCAAACACCACCCACACCTACACAACACATACCCACATATGTAGAGGTCCTCAACAAAAACATACCCAAACAAAGGAGACATCCGAGGCAACAACACATGCGATCTCCACAGCCCTCCACACCACATATCACACATAGTTTACACACCTGTGTCTCACAACCACTAAAGTTTAATCATAAATCCAACATATAAGTCATAGAAGACAACATTGTGAGACACACAGATGCATCTCTCACCAGACTGGATAAGGAGAAAGTTGCAGTTAGTTGTCTGTCAGGGCCCAGAATCCACCATATCACACACGCACTCAAGTCTCACAACAACAGGTACTGTTATGAATCTGTCATAGTCCATGTTGGTGTAAATGACTTGAGACATACCTCCCTGGACTATATGACGAGAGACATGATTGAACTCGCTGAACATGTGTCCCAGGCAGGTATGTCCCTAGCCTGAAGCAGCATTCTACCATCACCCAGAATAATGCCTCAATACAAATAGAAAATGATGGACTTTAATAATTGGCTTAGTTTCTGGTGTCATTCCAGAGGAATCCAGCACCTGACAGCCTGGGATGACATGACTGACAAACCACAATGCTTTACCAGAGATGGCCTGCATCTATCTTCCTTGGGCTTCAGGCTCCTGGCAAAGGCTTTTGCCTCTGCCATAGTGCCTCTGTTGAGTAGAGCCACTGGAGTGATCTCTGGGGTGAATTTTCTATTTCCCATCCACTAATCAATATTTCTCTTGAAGAGGGCCAGTGAGGTGCTCTGCTTGACATGTATGGGAAGTCTGTTCTATAGCATGGGCAGTCTCTAGGTTATGAACCTGTCCCTCCAGCATGTTCTGTTGATTGTGGCAATGAGGTTGAGGTCTCGGAGCGTGGGGTGTGGAGGGATTGGGATTTCTTTAAATGTAGCATTTCTAACAGAGCTGGGTCAGACATGGCTTTGTAAGTCAAGCAGAGATCGCCTCTAAGTAGGTGGTATGAGACAGATAATAGTTGGAGTTTTTTGAGTCTGTCCATATAGGACAAGTGTTTAAGGCCTAGGATCCTCTTTGTGAGGTACTTTTGCGGTCTCTCCAGTTGTTGCAGGTGTCTAGTGAGGTACATGCCAAATGGGGCATTGTACTCAGTTGGCCTAATGAGGGAAGAGTAGAGGGAGACAATGACCTCTTTCTTCCTGGATGCAAAACCCTTAGTAATAAGATGTGCCACACAGAAGGACTTTCTGACCACAGTGGCAACGTGGTGGTCAAAAGAGAGGTTGCTGTCAACCTGTGTTCCCAGATCTCTTATAATGCCTTCTGTGTTCAGTGGACTACCATCAATGTGGTAATTCAAGGGAACCAGGTTTTTCCCAAGGGGATGAAGACACATTTTTTTGGCATTGAGCTTAAGGCCATGGTTCTGACACCAGTTGTTGGTGTCATTGAGGTCTTTCTGTAAGATGTCAACATCACTTGGGGAGTTAATAATAGCACCCAACTTGCAATCATCTGCGAACTTTGTCAGCCAGAGTCCCTTCGTGTTGGCTTGGACTTCAGAGAAGTAGATACCAAACAGGAAAGGACCCAGGACCGAACCCTGTGGGACTCCACTCATGAATGGTCGGCAGTCTGACTTGGAGTCAGCTACTTTCACATTGTGGGTTCTATCTGTGAGCTAGTTTGCAACCCATCTAGTAATATAGGGGTTGATGCCTAGCTTAGTGTGTTTTTCTATGATTTCTGTGTGGGAAATGGTATCAAAGGCCCTGGCCAGATCAAGGTAGGCTGTATGAACCACCTTGCCTTCATCCACAGCTCTGGCGACTGACTCAAAGAAGTCAACCAAGTTGAGTAGGCATGATCTACCCTTCACAAAACCAAACTGTGTAGGATCCAGAGTTTGGAGATTCCCTATATCCTTGTTTATTAGCTCCATGATGATGCTTTCCATAACTTTGCATATCAGACTCATCAAGCTAATTGGGCAATAATTCCCAGGGTCTGTAGTCGCTCCTCCTTTGTGGAGAGGGATGACTGTAGCAGAGCACCATTTGGTAGGAACAAAGCCTGAGCTGAGGCTATGATTGAACAGGGCACACAGGTGAGGTGCCAGTTCACTCTGTAGTTCATTTAGAACACAGCCAGAGATATTGTCAGGTCCCATAAAAGCTGTATTCTTGGCCTTGGACAGTGCTGTTTTAACCTGTGCAGCAGTAATACAGGGTGTCTGGCAATCTACTGGTATTGTGATTGGTCCTTTGGGGGGAGTAAAGTTAGCACTAAATCTGTCAGCCAGTATATTGGCAATATCTGGTGGCTCGGTATAGGAGGTAGCATTGTGCAGTAGCTCAGAGCAAATCTGGGTATTGCCGTGGAGATTCTTTACATAACTATAGAAGGCCTTGGGGTTGTCTTTACTATCTGCTGCAATTCTGTTTTCATAGCTAGCTTTAGAGGATTTGATGAGAGATCTCAATCTTTTGCTGAGGCTGATAAGGGAGTTTTTCCAGTCAAGGGACTTCTCCTTATTCCACATCAGTTTCCTCCTTCTGTTGTAGAGTTTGTTTATGGCAGGGGACCACCAGATTGGCTTTCTTTTTTTTTTTTTTTTGAGGACAGCGTCTTGGTTCTATTGGGTATGGCGTGATCCATGCATTTGTGTACGTGTTTGTACAGTGTATTGGTGTATGATTCGGTGGTCATGCAACTATTCTTCATTTGCATGGGTGCCGTGAAGTTAGCCACCTCTGTTTTTAGGAGCCCAAAGTTAGCTTTGGAGAAGTTTTTCATGGTGGTTACCTTTGTGGCGGATGGAGGATGGGAGGGATGTGGATTTCCAAGGTGATTAGTTTGTGGTCGGATCTAACCAGGGAGGAGTTGACTATTGGTGCAGAGCAACAGTCACCCATGTTAGTAATGACCAGGTCAAGGATGTTGCTACCTCTAGTGCAGGTAAGAACAAGCTGGTCCAGAGCATTGGAATTAATGAATTCCAGAAAGCATCGGGCAAGTGTATTGGTACATGAGTAGTTTTCCCAGTTAATGGATGGGTAGTTGAAGTCACCCAGTATGACAGTATTAGGTTGGACCTGATAACATCCCAGGCTACATCCTACATGGGCTCCAACAAGAATTAGCAACACCATTGGATACTCTTTTAAATCATAGTCTAAGCACCGGCTTCATCCCAGCTGAGTGGAAAACAGTCACCATTATTCCCATGCTCAAAGGTGGTGCTTCCACTAACCATGTGAACTATAGTCCTATTAGCCTGACTAGTCTGATCTGCAAGGCCATGGAGCGAATAATTATGGACCTTATCAACAAAGATATAGGTAATCTCCAAACACCTGACTCTACTCAGTTTGGATTTGTCAAAGTGAGATCATGCCTGTTAAACCTGGTGGACTTCTTTGAGACAGCTGTAGATCAGAGTGTGTTATATACCTTTAAGAAGCATTCCAGTCAGTGGGCACATGCATATAAGTATTGAGCTTGTGCAAGCAAGAGTGTCATTTTGAGTGAGCCATCAGCGTGAAAGCTTGCATGTGTGTAGTAGTCAGTCAGTCAGATAGTTTGTTTAAGTTTAATACTTCTGCCATCAATCCTGATGTGTTTGTATGCAATAAACAGAATACCCAAGCCTCTTCATCTTATTAGTATGTACAGAATGAGGGCCAACAGTTGCCAAGGCCATGGACAAGGGGAAATCTGTGTATACAGCCTACCTAGACTTAGCCAAGGCTTTTGACAGTATCCCCCACTCAGGCATCACTGGCAAACTCACCCAGCTAGGTATCAGTCCTTATATCATTAGATGGGCTGCTAACTGGCTCACTGATAGAGCACATATAGTCAAAACAGGGGACTACACCTCCAACAGCAGACCTGCAACCAGTAGTGCTCCACAGAGATCAGCCATGGGACCTCTACTGTTTGGAATCTATTTATCTGAAGTACAAGCAAAAATTAAAGGTCCATGGCTGACAAAGTTTGCTGATGACTGCAAACTGGGAGCGGTCATAGAATCTCCAAATGATGTCAACAGCCTACAAGAGGGTCTTAAACAAATGATTGCTGCCAAAGTCATGGCCTTAAACTCAATGCAAAAAATGTATTATCATTCCTTTCTGTAAAAGTGATGTTCCTGCTAACTACCATATTAACAGCAACATCTTAAGTATGCACTCAGTGGTGAGAGACCTAGGCACACAGATTGACAGTAACCTTACCTTTGACCACCATGCCTCCATAGTGGTAAGAAAGTCATTCTGTATTACTCATCTCATAAGTAAGGGCATTTGCTCGAGAGAAAAAAGAAGTTATAACCTTCCTGTACTCTTCCCTCATCAGGCCAGTAACTGAGTACAACACCCCTGTTGGTATTCACCTTTCTAGGCACGTGCAGCAGTTAGAGAAATGACAAAGGTTCCTCACAGAGAACATTCAAGGTCTTCGGCATCTGTCCTATTGGGATCATCTGTAATCACTGTCACTTTATTCTGTTTCATACAGACCACTCAGAGGTGCTCTCTGTCTTGCATACAAGGCAACCTCTGACCCTATGCATTATTGGAAATGGTGCATATCCATAAGTCAAATGGTACATGGGTTACTTGCTCTAAAGAACTTAACCTGGTATGTAACATTAATAAAGCCTGATGGAGGGAGGGACAGATTTGTCTCCCAGAGGTTACCACACCTTTGGAACAGACTCCCACTTCATGTCAAACAGAACATGTCACTGGCCCTCTTCAAATGCAATCTGGATGATTGGATGGGTGACAATAAATTCACTCCAGTGTGTCCACCTGTTTCCCTTTTGGACAGAGGAATAGGTGCTGATTGTGGAAATAATGGTAAGAACTTGGCTTGGCAAGGCCCTAGGGCCATTAGCCTAGTAACTTCCTATGATGCTATGATCTAATCTTTCTAATGGCTTATAAATGTTGCAATCAACTACAACACCATACTGCATTTTATTTGTAACAAGATATAGCCTATATATTTTTAAAATTAGGTTTGTGTGCAAAACTGGACAGCAGTACAGACAACATACTTGTATATCACATACCTCTTACAAAATTTCATCCCTGAGGGCAACAAGTAACTATAAGCATTCGCCATCAGGATCAGAACTAAAGAAGTCAGCCTTGCTGCATTAATATGCTATTTATGTTATCTTGCAGTAAGACATCTTGGAGCCCTTGTAAGCCATTAGGAAGAAAGATGTTAGAAATTCAGTGGCAATGCATTTCTAGAAAATACATGGGGCAAGTATTCAGTTTTAGGTAAATGGGAATTTTTCATGTTCAAGGATATGTCAAACAGTATGAAAATGAATTAATGAAAAAGAAGCCATATTTATTCATAAACATAACATATTAGTGCTTTTTGCCATGAATGATGAACTAAATATGACACTGTCTTTATAAATGCACTGTGTTCTACTTGAATTTATGCATTTAATATAATAGTGCTTTCTATCAAAGGAAAGTGTTTAACTCTACTCATGTCTTAATTGCTAGTTAAGATTATGCTGGTTAGAAAGTGGTTTAAGCATTTTGTAAAATGGCAAAGAGCATCAAGCTGCAAGTGTTTAGTTTTTTTTCTTACTTCAGCAGTTCTTTAGTGTAGGAAATTAGAAAGCTATGTTAATGGTATTTTGGTAAATTCTGATATTGAACTGAAAAGGATGGCTGAAGCTGACTATACAAAGATTTTCAGTAAAGTGGGCCCCCAATAAGTACTTTGTCATATTTGCAATTATTATCTGTTGTAATATACAGTGATGTACATATGCAACATCCTTGTCTAAATCTATTTTGTAGTTCTTGCAGGATATTAGTTTTACATGAACATTCAGGGAGTGAGCTATAGCCTAATTTCAACAATTTTGCCAGTAGCTGACATTTTGTAATTGGATGATAATTTAGCAGCTTAACTAGGTTTGTACCTGCACACTTCTCCAAGAAGAAAGTGCTTTACATGTGGAGAGTGACAAATTACAGGTACATGGTAAAGGTTTGAGCATGCAAGTTCAACACTGATTCAGTACCACATATCTTTATCAAGTAGGTAAGTTAGAATGTCCATCATGGTTTGAGTGGCTATGACTTTGGACTTGGTACGGTAGGTGGTAGAATAACTAAGTTAGCCCAGTGTGCACTTAGGCTGCTGAAGACAATTTAGCACTGAAAAAAGTTGCCTATGTTACAGAATCCATTACTGTTCCTATGAAAAGGGTGTAGGCTGATAATAACAAGACGTTTTCATATCTTCCTGAAATGTGCCCTTACTCTGTAGTAACAATTTAAATTTTTATTAGCTGATTCCACCTGTTATTCCTCTCACTTTACAGTGTAATTAGATTTTTGTAAAGTAAAATCAGTTTCTCTGAATTGTTTCCAATGCTTCATTTACATGTATATGATATACAAATGACAGCAACTGAGGGATGAGTATGAGGTTATTTTTATGTGGCACAAAGGATCAACTTTTAATTAAGACAGAAGGTGTTTTTGGATATCTGATAAGATACGACTAGAATAATCACCATTGATATGAATGTGATAAACTTTGCTGAAGGTTTGTTTATTGAAAATGCTAAGATGACACCAAAAGTAACTGTTCCTTGTGTGTGAGAGTGGGAAGACACGAGAAGGGTTTGTTCTTCATGATTCAGGTTAAACTGTGCACCCTTATACAGGTCCTCAATTACTGATATGGGGTGTAGACATTTAAGATTATTGTTACTGAGCCATAGAGTTGCTGCTGGAAAGATTATCTAGCCAGTAAACTGTAACTGGTGGTACTACATAAACTGAAGTTAGGTACAGTTTGGATGCATTCCCCAATGCTAGGTTTGCTATGAGCCATTTGGGTAGGACATCGACCACAGAGTCATTATCTGCATCTGCACAATCTTTAATAATGTATTTTATATGGATCATTGTTCCTACCACTTGAGAACCCACCCTATCATCTCTGAACAAAAGTATCATCTAGAAAACTGAGAAGAGGGAGTGTGGCTTGAGCTGAGTTTCAGTATAACTAGCTACCAAGTACGTCTGATTAGCTCTATATACATGGTTTAAATGACTTGTTACTAAGTCTGGGCATGGGTTAGTGGATGCTGTAGTAGAAATAGGTATACTATTAATGGAAACTACATAGCTGAAGGAAAAATTTCTAATGCATAGGATGTAGTTGGAAGGACTACAATTTACAAGATTATTCCTTGATGAAATTAGTTTATATTTTAAAAATACATTAAAAAGTTTTCTTACATTAAGGTTGTGTAGTTGTATGCATCATAAATAAGCATACTCCTTTGTTATATAAAAGTGTAATTTCAGGAACAGGTTGTTATAACTATTATATACTGGCTTCTTTCTTTTCTAAGACAGAAAAAGATTAATTGGTGTACAGCCTTTTGTGTGATTCTTAATCAATACTCCTTTTAACTGACTAAAAGTGTCACTGAATCCTTAATATCAATGTAAACTATTGCCAGCAGCAGTCATCTGGCATAATTTTGTCATCTTATTCAGGGAACGACACCTCAGGAGGGCAGTAACTCATTCATGTTATACTACCATGTCAGCACATTTATATGAATTCAGGTTCCTGGTATTGGATTCAAACCTGTAACCTCTTGTCCTTCCTTGTGTCAAAGCTTGAATACACAGTGTGCTGCATAACAGACACTTTTGTAGGTTGTTTTAACATGTCAAGATCTAACAGCTGCAACTATCATTCAGCATTTGGAAATTGCTTGTACACAGTGAAATATATAATCATACCGTCACCAAGACCTTGATTCAGTAAACTGAGGTTATTGATAGGATGTGTGATCCAGAGTTATTCCACGGCTCCAATAAACTTCAAGCACTAGCCGAAACCCAATTATTTTATTAAAATGACATTCCAACTACTCTTTTAAAATGAAATGCTGTTTTGGTTACCATTACATGTAAGCATTAGATGTTTACTGTATGTTCATTGTTCTAAACCAGAAGGCCAAATGCTGAGCACATGTCCCCTGGGGAAGGAATATTCTCCAGTACAGATTACAGTCACAGTGTTGGTTATGCATAACCTGTTGTACAGAATGCTATGGGGCAATGTTTGTCTTCTAACCAAAGCAGTTTGCACTGAAAGCAGCTAAATTATCGACCAAACCTTCAGGCCAACTTTAAGTTACAGTTCAGCTACTTTGAAAAACACGAAAAAAGTAAAGTGCCACTTATTTACAACATTCACAGAAATAATTTATGGCTTAAAATGAGACATGCTTCCCTGGAACATTCAGACTAAGCACACACTAACCCACCAAATATATAAGCTGTAGAAAAACTTGCTTAGTAGACCTTGTAATTGTAATGCTTTTCTGACAGCATAGCTGAAAACCCTGTCTAGTACTCAAATCCATGGTGCAGCAATTTTAATAAAACAGACAAAATACTAAGCTACCTTCTTGTAATATGTAGTTGGCATTTTCAAAAATTGAAGTTTTGTCTCTTCTTACATTTAACATTTTCCTGGTTTCAAGAAACTTCTGGCAAATCAAACCTGACAGATCACCACCATCCATACCTTGCAGGGGTTACCCAGTTTTTGTTCCATAACAAGTATTTTTTACCAGCTGTTGCTGTAGCATCCCTCTAACCCAATATTGATTCAACGAGCATACAATGGGACAAGTTATCTATTTAGCAGAAAAGGGACTAAACAAGAACTGTGATCACAGTGGATGGTTTAAATAAGCTTTAAACAGTGTGTTCTTTTTTATTTATTTATTATTTGCTGACGGGGAAAGTCCAAATAGGTTCCACAGAGCCTCTTTTCAGCAGAGGACTGAGAAGAGATGCTCCAGACACATGCCTTTAGAATGTGGGAGGAAACTGGAGAAGATCCACACAAACACAGGGAGAACATGCAAACTCCACAAAGAAGGCACCCCGGCCAAGAATCGAACCAGAAAACCTCTTGCTGTGAGGCGACAATGTTAACTGCTGCACCACTGCACCACCCTTTTTTAATAAGACTTACAGATCAAAATTGGTGAGGGATTGCTGTAAGGCAATAAAAACAATGAATATTCTGAGATCCTACAAAAGTTACAGGGTCTGAATCATCTGACCACAAAGAAAAAGGGCAGGCACAAAATCTGGTCTATGGCAACTCTAGGCTAAGACTGCCGTGGCATACAAGACTAGCACTAGAACAAAGAGACAGCTGTATAACAGACAAGATAGGGGAATCAGAAAGTGATGTTGGCTGGGGGAGATGATACAATCAGTGTAGCCAAAGATCATGATGGGTAGGAAGATGCATGCATGCTGGAGGGAAGAGATTCCCTTTTAACTTGTTCTGGTAGCTGAAGGATAGGACCAGTGATCATGCCTAATTAATGGCTTCAGTCAGAGACACAAGCTCTATTGCCATTTCAACCTCCCAGCCTTGGGGGGTGTATCAACATAGTGAAGATCCCCATGTATAGACCACCTAATTCTTTTGCACAGACCCTGGGATGTTTACACAACCATAACAAAACCAATCAGGCAACACATTTGCCTTGTTATTCAAAACTCTTTGAATGTCTTACTGACCTTAGGCAGTGAGTTATATTAGAACAGCTGCTTGAGGAACTTAATGGAACATTGCAGTGTTACTCTGCATTGGTTGTGCGTCTTAAGGAATCAGTGTTATATACCCAGGAAGTAAGAGTAGGTCATCTGGCATTATAGAGAGGATGATTGCCACAATTAAGGCTTTCCAAAAATTGCTTGCTAAACTGTGTGGCCTACAAAGCACCTTATATAATGAAATATGACCTACCCTCAAAGGTTACACCTCTGGCGATAACAGTATTTAGTTGAGAGAGGATGTTTTATTTCCACAAAAATTTGAGGGAAACTACTACTTGCCCCTCCACATTCAGCTGTTTTCATCTCCCCACTGTCCTGCAAAACATTTTAAGACAGTATCATGTAGAAAACTGAGAAGAGGGAGTGTGGCTTGAGCCCATTTTCAGTATAACTAGCTACCAAGTACGTCTGATTAGCTCTATATAAATAGTTTAAATGACTTGTTACTAAGTCTGGGCATGGGCTATTGGATCCTGTAGTAGAAACAGGTATACTATTAATGGAAACTACATAGCTGAAGGAAAAATTTGTAATGCACAGGTTGTAGTTGGAAGGACTACAATTTACAAGATTATTCCTCGATGAAATTAGTTTATATTTTAAAAATACATTAAAAAGTTTTCTTACATTAAGGTTGCGTAGCTGTATGCATCATAAATAAGCATACTCCTTTCTTATATAAAAGTGTAATTTCAGGAACAGGTTGTTATAACTATTATATACTGGCTTCTTTCTTTTCTAAGACAGAAATAGATTAATTGGTGTACAGCCTTTTGTGTGATTCTTAATCAATACTCCTTTTAACTGACTAAAAGTGTCACTGAATCCTTAATATCAATGTAAACTATTGCCAACAGCAGTCAGCTGGCACAAATTTTTCATCTTATTCAGGGAACGTCACCTCAGGAGGGCAGTAAATCATTCATGCTATACTACCATGTCAGCACATTTATATGAATTCAGGTTCCTGGTATTGGATTCAAACCTGTAACCTCTTGTCCTTCCTTGTGTCAAAGCTTGAGTACACAGTGTGCTGCATAACAGACACTTTCTTAGGTTGTTTTAACATGTCAAGATCTAACAGCTGCAACTATCATTCAGCATTTGGAAATTGCTTGTACACAATGAAATATATAATCATACCGTCACCAAGACCTTGATTCAGTAAACTGAGGTTATTGATAGGATGTGTGATCCAGAGTTATTCCACGGCTCCAATAAACTTCAAGCACTAGCCAAAACCCAATTATTTTATTAAAATGACATTCCAACTACTCTTTTAGAATGAAATGCTGTTTTGGTTACCATTACATGTAAGCATCAGATGTTTACTGTATGTTCATTGTCCTAAACCAGAAGGCCAAATGCTGAGCACATGTCCCCTGGGGAAGGAATATTCTCCAGTACAGATTACAGTCACAGTGTTGGTTATGCATAACCTGTTGTACAGAATGCTATGGGGCAATGTTTGTCTTCTAACCAAAGCAGTTTGCACTGAAAACAGCAGCTAAATTATTGACCAAACCTTCAGGCCAACTTTAAGTTACAGTTCAGCTACTTTGAAAAACATGAAAAAAGTAAAGTGCCACTTATTTACAACATTCACAGAAATAATTTATGGCTTAAAATGAGACATGCTTCCCTGGAACATTCAGACTAAACACACACTAACCCACCAAATATATAAGCTGTAGAAAAACATGCTTAGTAGACCTTGTAATTGTAATGCTTTTCTGACAGCATAGCTGAAAACCCTGTCTAGTACTCAAATCCATGGTGCAGCAATTTTAATAAAACAGACAGAATACTAAGCTCCCTTCTTGTAATATGTAGTTGGCATTTTCAAAAATTGAAGTTTTGTCTCTTCTTACATTTAACATTTTCCTGGTTTCAAGAAACTTCTGGCAAATCAAACCTGACAGATCACCACCATCCATACCTTGCAGGGGTTACCCAGTTTTTGTTCCATAACAAGTATTTTTTACCAGCTGTTGCTGTAGCATCCCTCTAACCCAATATTGATTCAACGAGCATACAATGGGACAAGTTATCTATTTAGCAGAAAAGGGACTAAACAAGAACTGTGATCACAGTGGATGGTTTAAATATGCTTTAAACAGTGTGTTCTTTTTTATTTATTTATTATTTGTTGACCGGGAAAATCCAAATAGGTTCCACAGAGCCTCTTTTCAGCAGAGGCCTGAGGAGAGATGCTCCAGACACATGCCTTTAGAATGTGGGAGGAAACTGGAGAAAACTCACTCAAACGCAGGGAGAACATGCAAACTCCACACAGAAGGCACCCCGGCCAAGAATCGAACCAGAAAACCTCTTGCTGTGAGGTGACAATGTTAACTGCTGCACCACTGCACCACCCTTTTTTAATAAGACTTACAGATCAAAATTGGTGAGGGATTGCTGTAAGGCAATAAAAACAATGAATATTCTGAGATCCTACAAAAGTTACAGGGTCTGAATCATCTGACCACAAAGAAAAAGAGCAGGCAGGCACAAAACCTGGACTATGGCAACTCTAGGCTAAGACTGCCGTGGCATACAAGACTAGCACTAGAACAAAGAGACAGCTGTATAACAGACAAGATAGGGGAATCAGAAAGTGATGTTGGCTGGGGGAGATGATACAATCAGTGTAGCCAAAGATCATGATGGGTAGGAAGATGCATGCATGCTGGAGGGAAGAGATTCCCTTTTAACTTGTTCTGGTAGCTGAAGGCTAGGTCCAGTGATCATGCCTAATTAATGGCTTCAGTCAGAGACACAAGCTCTATTGCCAGTTCAACCTCCCAGCCTTGGGGGGGTGTATCAACATGGTGAAGATCCCCATGTATAGACCACCTAATTCTTTTGCACAGACCTTGGGACGTTTACACAACCATAACAAAACCAATCAGGCAACACATTTGCCTTGTTATTCAGAACTCTTTGAATGTCTTACTGACTTTAGGCAGTGAGTTATATTAGAACAGCTGCTTGAGGAACTTTATGGAACATTGCAGTGTTACTCTGCATAGGTTGTGCGTCTTAAGGAGTCAGTGTTATATACCCAGGAAGTAAGAGTAGGTCATCTGGCATTATAGAGAGGATGATTGCCACAATTAAGGCTTTCCAAAAATTGCTTGCTAAACTGTGTGGCCTACAAAGCACCTCATATAATGAAATATGACCTACCCTCAAAGGTTACACCTCTGGCGATAAAAGTATTTAGTTGAGAGAGGATGTTTTATTTCTACAAAAATTTGAGGGATACTACTACTTGCCCCTCCACATTCAGCTGTTTTCATCTCCTCACTCTGCTGCAAAACATTTTAAGACAGTAAGTTTCATCAAACTTCGATTCATCAACAGCAAATTACAACAGTCCCTTTTATTGTATGTTTATCTACCTGCAGATGTGAAGTCATATCTGCAAAACTGTACAACGTTTTAGAAACAGAATATTTGAACACTTAGCAGGCAAAAGATATTTCAATTTAGAAAATGTATCTGAACATGTATCTGAGATGAGTGCTAACTACAGTTTTAGTTGACATGACTGTAACAACCATCTGGTTGGCCTCTTGGACAATATTAAAAAGAAGCTGTATGGCAAAACCATCTGCTTGAACACAGTCATCCTGGTCTGAATCGCTTTTTTTCTGTACTACTATTATTAAAAGCTGGATAACTCCAATTAAATGACAATGTATTTTTTTACAATTATTTAATGTTTTCTAGGCTTCGAAGAAGGCCTGGCAATCTAGTCCCACTCCCCCATGCCTAGTAAACTTTATGGATGGTGGTGGCTGTTCGTGGGGATGCTTTAGGAGTCAGAAGTGATTCTCAAGCATGGACATGGATCTGTTATAGAACATAATGTATAGAGATTCCTTTAATGGATTATTTGTTATGTTATGATGTGTGGAGGCTGCGGTGGTGCAGCAGTTAGCATTGTCGCCTCACAGCAAGAGGCTCTCCGGTTTGATTCTCAGCTGGAGCACCTTCTGTGTGGAGTCTGCATGTCCTCCCCCCGATCAAATGAATTTAAAGACTTGCAGGTGGGTGTTTGTTCATTGAAGGTTGGGCACCAGGCTGGCAACCTGACACTGTAAAAATTCACTGCCAATCATTACTGGTCTGGAGTTCTGCTGTGGCAACTCCTAACGGGGAAAAGCTGAAAGACAGTTATATTAAGATGTATATTTAGCCACCACAGACTTAAGGTGATGTCATATTTCTGCACATTTCGATAGCTTTTAAATCAACAGATTTGAAAACTATTTAAATGGGTGGTAACCTGATTCCTTGATCTCAAAAAAGCACTACTGAAAATGTAATGTAAAGTGTATGGTCTACATTAAATAAAGCTTTTCTTTAATGTTTTTAGAGCAGTTTGCCTTGTTGGATTCAAAATAATTTATAAAGGTACAGCTTTAGAAAGTAAGATGATGATAGATGCTCCATATAACTTGGAGAAATGAGGCAGAAGTCAAGGAGGTATTAATGTGAGCCTGAATCAATGAAAGGTGAAGTGAAGACTCTGTAACCTGCTACCTGCCTGACCGACTGTTGTCTTAAAGAGAAGATGTGTACTAGTTGCTTTAACAACTCAGCATTACATTTCAACTACTATAGCGAGAAATACAGTGGTACCTGCTAATATTTCCTAGCAACACTTTTTGCTTCCCTCATCTGTAGTAGTACAACTGAGATACACTTCCATTCATTGGGACTCTCTCTCCCTATTGCAGACCTGTTAGAATTATGTGCTGCACACACGCAAGCAAAAAGACACCCACATGCAGTGTATGATAACTGAAAATTATACCAGTCAAACCAAACTAAAACTGGTTGCATTTGTGATCAAAAATCAGACACCAATTTTAAAAATGATATTCCCTTTTAAAGTAATTTTGCAGGGAGGAAGTCTTCATGCACCCCCTCCCCATGTGGGGAGGGGCTGTGCCCTTCAAATTGCTTCAACTATTTTCCATCTCTGTACACATACATATCACCTTTGAGAATGTGCAGCAGTAAAAAGAAGAATTCCTAATTCCAGTTTTATTGTGATTTCATACAAAGCAAAGCTATACTTTGCGAGCACCTGTGTATTCAGTCTGGTGTACCACAACAAAGCCAACTTGACAAACTATGCTTTTGACTGACTGAATGTTATCCATATAATTGTCATTTGACTGAGGTGGTTGTGATTAAGTACTGATTTTTCTGTACAATTTGTCAATGGCCAGTTTGTCAGTTTCACCAAGCTCTGTATGCCAGCTAATGTCTCCTGCCTTTAATTGTGTCTGACCATGTGAATTGTGCATCCCTATTAGGGAACACCACGAACCATTGTACATATTCACTTTGTTTTTTTATTCTTTGTTGTAAATGTTGTTTTTATACTTTTTTTATTTTATATTTTTTTAAATATCTTTGTAATTTTTATATTTTATATTTTTTAAATGTTATCTTTGTAATTTGTCTAATTGGAGCTTTTCTCACCGGGCCTCCGCTGAAAATGGACATATATCCAGTTGGACTATCCCAGTAAACAAATGTAAAATAAATGGTTGAATTCATTTTAGATTTTTGTTGACTTACAGTTTGTCAGTCAAAGCATAAAAGCTAGTGATATTACTTTGGTCATAGTTGCACAGCTAGAATTAGTATGTTTAAGAAAGGGGTACTGGGAACAAAACCCCTCATGTACAAAAGTGATTTAGATATTCCTGGAGGAATGGAATAGTGGTATTAGACCACAGTCTACGTTATAAGACAGTGTTTACATCACAAATGTAAACTACCTGGTTTATAACAGTCTTTTTCAGTAAATTAATATGCATCATTGAAATGGGGATGTTGGCCAGTTTGGTTTATATACATACACACACACACACACACACACACACACACACTTATATATATATATATATATATATATATATATATATATATATATATATATATATATATATATATATATATATATATATATATGTGGGTCTACTTTGTTTCATTGAATCTCATTTCACTGAATTTCATTTCACCCTGACCACTTTGCTGAAAACACAAATTACTGAAAACTCATATGGCACTGTGTAGAGTACTGTAAGGCAAGTAAAAGGTATATGCCCTTTTCCCACTGTAGTGCAATCCTGGAATTAGTATATATAGTTAGGGGGGCGTGGCAGGGCAACGTTAATTTGAGTAGATCACTGCAATGTTTGACCTATATATTCCTCCAGGTAATAATATCCCCATCCTCAAATTCTTTCCTGGATCTCTCACACTGTATCTTACAAAACAACAGTCCTGGGTGATGTTAATATAGATTGGAATACTCTAAACTCTGACTCCAGTAACTCCAGCATAAATCTTCAAGACTTTTCTCAACTAATCACTACCCACTTCCACAAGCCAACTAACTCTAATACTATTCTAGACTAGATTCTGACATCTAACTCTGACCTCTACCACAACCCCAGCACACTGCCTGGCACCTTAAGTAACCACCTGCCTATCTTCATCCAAAGATTCTCATGTCATGTAAACAGGACTCAGAAATTCAAAGGCCGTCGCAAACTCCCTAACTTCAACCCCATAGAATGTAACAATAGCCTTTCCTCTATAAATTAGTACTTCTTCTTTGACCTACCCCTAGAAGGTGATGTACTTAAATTTAACCAGATCTTCCTTAAGAATCTCAACTCCCTTGCTACCCCAAGGAAAATAAACAAGAGTAAAATCATCCTTTGCTCCCTGGCTCTCTCAATCTACTCACTCATTAATGCACAAGAGAGATAGTGCCTGGATAAACTGGATAAAAAACAAATCTCATATTCACCACCAAACCTATAAAGAACTCAGGAACCTTACCAAAAAACATGTAACTATTGACAAGAAAAACTATCATAAGCCTCAAGTAAACCACCACACCAACCCCAAAATTTTTGAAATACAATCAAAAACATTCTCCACTCAGGTATCCCCTGTATTCCCGACCCCTGTCCAAATAACTCTCCCCTTGAAACTGTTACCTTTCTCAACTCTTATTTCATTGACTCCCATCAGCAAATTAACTCAAAATACAACTCCCTTAACTTCTCCTCTACACCCTCTCCACCAATTCTCCATACCGCCTTCTCACTTAAGTCAGTCCCCACAGCCTGTACAAAAGCTCTGCTTAACAAACTTAAACCCTGTTCTCCTTCTGCATCTTCCTCCTCTCTTGTTAAAACTTGCTGCTAACTCCATAGCCTTCCCATTCTCCATACTGATCAACAGATCCATACAAGACTCCACAGTCCCTGCCATCTGGAAGAAATTTTACATCATATCTGTTCACAAAAGAGACCACTCCATAGACCTCTGTCAACTTCAGGCCAATAGCTATCCTATCCCCCTATCTAAAATTCTTGAATGATGCATACACAAGCAACTCCAAGATTATCTTCTCTGGGAAAAACTTCTCACTAATACCCAACATGGCTTCTGCCCACATCACAGCACATCAACAGCCCTAATTTCTTTCACTCATGCCATCTCCAATGCCAGAGACAAAAAAAATTTGTCTCCTGTCTATTCCTTGACCTATCTAAAGCCCAAACTCCTGGACAAACTATCTGACCTCAGTCTGACTAATCCTACTCTTAACTACTTCTACAGCTACCTTACCAATAGGCTTCAGTCCATCAAGTGGCTTCCCCCTCCTCACCCTTCCTCCCTGTCCAAATGGGTGTAGCTCAGGGTTTCATACTAGGCCCCCTTCTTTTCAACATCTTCACAAACTATCTCAACACCTCCTGCTTTCACTCCTCCCTCATTCAATATGCTGACGATTCCACAACAATCTCTACCTCAGACAATCTCACTGACCTACAATCTTTAACCCAAAACTCCTTCAAATCCATCAAAATATGGTTAACTAAAAAACAACTTTTACTCAGTCCTAATAAAAACAAAACTCCTGTTCCTCCCCAAATCCCTCAGCCATCAAAAATCTACTTTCGCTATCACATCTCTTAACAGAGCAATCAGGATTGAAACTCACACAAAACTTCTAAGTATACAAAAAACCCACACCAAAAACATGGTTTACTATATAGCAATAAAAAATTTCTATCTAAAGACTCTCGACTTTCTCTTGCCTATAGCTGCCTCCTCCCCAGTCTACTGTATGCATCTCCCATCTTAACCAACCTGCAAACTTCACTGAAAATAAAGCTAGAACTCACTTACAACAAAACTGCCAGGTTCATTGTCAACCAACCCGATAACTCACACCACTGCCTCTCTCGCCTACACTTGCATTGACTGGAATTCCCCCAACAACTTCTGCTTTCCCAGTTGCCCCTTACTCACTCCATTCTTAACAAACCCACTTCCTGCCCCTCTCTCTCATCCCTCCTCACCTACTATACTCCCAAGCGCATTCTTAGGAGCTCAGATCAACTTCTTCTGGACGTTTATAAACCAACAAAACTACTGGCCAACTTCTATATAGTTACTCAATTGCCCTTGCTTGGAACAAATTTCCACTAAGCATCAGAGCCATAACTAACAGTGACATTTTCCAAAACAAACATTAACAGACAATGTATTCAATTTCTGGATTTGCTCCCGCCAGAGCCCCACATAACTCCCTCTTTTTTCCATCTCTCTTATTACTTATGATTATTCTAAGTCCCCTCCCCATCTCCTGGCTCCTCCCTTACTACTCCTTCATACTGTATAGTATATTACCTGCTATGTGTACCATTGCCCCCTTGTCTTTATCCAACACATTCTACTACATATTTGATCTAGTTGCCCCTCTCTCCCTTGACTCTCCCTGTTTTTGTCCTACTGTGCTTATATTTCCTGACCTTCCCTTTCTTTATCTTAATAACTTGACTCAGTATATCACTGGAAGCCATGTATGAGTCTGCTTTGTACCGTTAACAAATTATAGTTTCAGATTTTCAGATCTATTTTAATTCTAACAAACTGTATTCAAAATGTATTTGCTTGCTGTACTTGTGATTTATTCTCAACTTCATATGTTTTACCAGATTTTTGTTTAATATTTACTGTATGTCAATATGTCTATATGGAGCTTTTCTCCTCGGGCCTCCACTAAGAATGGGCTTGTGCTCAGTTGGACTAACCCAGTTAACGAATGTCAAAATGAAAATAAAAAATATCTATATCTATATATGTACATATACATATACATATCTCTCCCTCTCTCTCTCTCTATATATATATATATATATATATATATATATATATGCACACACATATATATTTATATATATATATATATATATATATATATATATATACACACACACACACACACACACACACACACACATATATAAATAAAGATATACACACACACACATATATATATATATATATATATATATATATATATATATATATATCCAGAGATAGAGTGAGATCAAGTGTATAAAAATCATTCCACAAATGGAAGTCAGAGCTATAAAGGTCAACGTTTAAGCACCCTGAAGACAACCTGGGAAAGCAGGTACTTGCCTTACATTAGTGAGCCATCAGCATGCCTTACCTATATTATCCTCTAGTAGGCTGTCATTTTTTCAGATGCTGTGAATGTCTCCAATAATGTACATCTTCAAAGGAGGTCTCACACATTGCCCAAGCAAAGAAATAACATTTTTCTTTTTCATTTTTTTTTCTTTTAAGTGCTGCAGTAAGTCTTGCCTCTTTCAGGTCAAGCCAGCCAATGTTTGTTTAGTATAAAATGCATGAAATAAAACTACAGCACATCTGCTGTGCCATAATATTCACTCTTGTGCAGTATAATGCCTTCATATTATAATTAAATCTATGAATCATATTTTGGTCTTGAATTAATGTGTTTACTGGTGTATGTAAAAGATCATGAAGAAGAACTAATTTACTGACATCCAGAAGCTTTATATCTGGTGCCTTGCTAGAAGCTTTATTTAGAAGTAATAATCTTATTAAGAAAATTTAAAAAGTCTTTCTGCCAGTAAAAAACATGGCTGGATTTTTCTTGTCCCTTTTAAACGACATATTTGAAATCCATCAGTAAAATATATTGAGATGACCCGTTCAGTTAAACTGCAATATCCATTCAGTCAAGTGACTAGCTTTACCAATCACAGTATATGCTTTCTCTATCCCATTGTTTAAAATGAATTAGTTCTCACTTGTAATTAATTCTTTGTGGTAGGGCAGATGTATTTCACACTTCATTGACTGCTTCCATGGGACTTTATCCACCTAATTAGAAATGCAAAAGGGAATTTTTTTGATATTTTTACAGCATTCAGGTCTTTATCAGTGATTCACAGCCAGTACTACGTAATCTGTAAATGTATTTAACACATGAGATGTTGTCTCACGTTTTTAACGCAAATTAGGCAGCTTGCGGATGTAGTTTATGTATCTATTCGTTATTTTTAACCACACATGAATCATGTAATATGTTGAATTTCTACAGGTTACCTGTGGTGTATACTTGAATTCCTCATGAATATCTAATTACTTACAAGGTCCTGGCATGTTGTTTGCACAGCTTATGACTTTTAGGAGACTAGACAATTAACAGTGAATTACAGTTGAAAAGTGTTTATGTAAGGCATTATATGTCTGCTGTGAAGCGTGCACGTTTCCATAACTATTTGTTTAATACTAGAAGTGCACTGGAATTCCAGAATATGTGGCATGTGTACGGCTACCCAAGCACCATCATTTTTAAGTTTGTAGGGCCTGTGTGTGGCAACAACTGTCTGTAGCAAAAAAGCTTCATTATCACATATTAGCCATATGAGTATCTTTTATAGGCCAAGATATAAATCACAGTCTTAAATATGGGCCAGATTTTGAACAGCTATTTGACACTTAAAAATGCATTCACAACATACATTGATTGCTGTGACACAATTTTTGGTCCCAAGGGTGCAAATATTGGTGAATTAACTATACAATATCCAAACAGTACATGCCTTGGATGGTTTTCATAGATTTTTAAACAGAGTTAATGACTTTACAATATGCAAGGAGCTCCACTATGTTGTTCATTTTATTGTCACCAACAGAGGTATTTTTTGTCAAGATATTCACGGGAATTCCTGAACAGAGAAAATCAAGAGTTTTTCAGAAAGATTGGATATGCCAGTCCCAGACAAAGGCCTTGTTGATCAGTTTCTTTATACCAATGAACTCCATGTAAAACTCTCTAGCCACAGGCAGACTTCTGACATTACTCTGCTGTATATCTGCCTGTCTCTATGTTCTTCTTTCCGTTGTAACTCACAACTGTTGTAACCTTCTCTTTGCTAAAGGACAGCGATTTTTTTCTCCTTCACTGCTTCACTGGATGGATACCTGATGCCGATTCTCCATCTGAAAACATGATTCATGTTCTCTTTTATATTTCTTTGATGACATATTTTCATTACCCTACGTTTAATTTCACATTCAGGCATTAGTCTGATTTTACCATAAGTTCCTACTGTATAACTTTGCAAAGTTCCAAATTTGCTGCATCTGTGTGTGTACATTACCTTTCAGAGTAAAAAATTATCACACACCCTAGACTGCATCACTGCCTCATCCCATATATCACTAGGCACTGGGGGGGGGGGGGGCATAGCTCTCAACCAATCAGGGACAAATCCAGAAATAATTAGGGACAATCAGGGAAAGTTTTAAAATATTAGCACTATTAACTTGAGACACTGACAGAATAAGAGAATGTGAATTATACCATGCGAACATCGGAAAAGACGAGAAACGTGCATGCTGATTGGCTAATCCAACCAGCGTGCACATACTAAATCGTACGACAAACAAGGAAACAAGTCCGGTCAGTAAATATCGTGCTGCGGCGACAGCAAGCAAACATTAATGTACAGTAAACGAAAAAACAAAAAACACACAACAATTCAAGTAAAACACACAAAATTAACCATTACCCATATAATATTTCTCATTCCCTCGCCTCGAACACAAACAAAATCAAAACTCATACAGTCTCAAATACACCACACATACACTACATAACCACCAGTTATAACCCAACAAAACCAAGCATTCTCATAAAACCATTCTCTCACCTATATTCCCTACAATACCTATACACACACAACTCCAAAAATATACATATTAAAACACACCAGACATCCCTTGCAAAGTAAAAAACACACACCATACCAAACGTCCACATCAGCATACATCTTCTAAAACCGCATACAACACCACCATCTAGTGGCCAATTACTAAAAGTACATATTTTAAAAAAATTAATACAAATTAACACTACACCACATTTCAACATACCCATAACTAGTAAAACATAACTACACGTTATAAACTTCTACACTGCTTAAACTATTTTATAATAAGCATCACCTACCCTTTTGATTACATCCCTTCAAAAACAATAATAAAATAAAAACAAACTGAAAGTGTGGACTATTTTATCTCACAAAAAGTGAAAGAATACAAAAAAAAGCTAACAAAAACCTAAATAACAACAATACAAATATAATACAAAGCAAACTAACACCATGGTATAATAGCAATAACCCACTTCTGGGTGTGGGTAATGGTGGATTTACCCACGGTTGTCTTTGTTTGACCTCGGGCTTCACTCGGGACCAAACCACACCAACTGTGGATAAATCCAGCATTACCCACACCCAGGCGTGGGTTATTGCTATATTAAATACATTCTCTGTACTAAAAGAAGTCTATAACTCTAATTAGTATTATTTATTAAGTGCAGTTCACCACCTTTTCTCCAACAGTCACCAATTTTAAAAGGGATTAAGAGGGACAGATCTAAAATTTGAGTCTAAAGTCCCTGAAAATCAGGGACATCTGAGTGGTGTGATGTGGATGTTAATTACTGGAATGAATCACAGCCATGAGCATGAGCCTTGCTTTATTACAGACAGCAAAAATCATGGTTCGAGGCTATGTGGATTTGAACAGGCATATTTTTTATTCAATCATATCTGAAATAAAAAAGCTGAGAGCCCTTTAGCTCTTCATTTTTTAATTCATCATGATGGAAATAATACTTGTTTGCAGGGAACTACTTTAGAAAAAGTTAAGACTTTGGAGGTCAGACAGTTAAAAAATAAGTTGCTTTATAAACAGACTGTTCTTATTCTGAAATTTGACACTATGACACCTGCTGGGTTGCATTGTAATTGGAAGATGCTTATTTAATATAATTAATGTATTACTTGTTTTTAATTATTTTATGTGGTGCAGTATTTAAATGGTTCTTTTGGGTGTGTGATTTTGTACTCTTGAAAGGTTTTGTGCCGAGGTGCTAGAGAGTTTTGTTATTTTGTATTAAAAGTCCGGATTTTACTATCACTAGTTTTTATTTATATTTTTTATTCAAAACCAGTTGCCACTCTGACACATATCAGCAAGAGAAATTTGAAGAGGAGGGAGTTAGACCCCCCCCCCCCAGAAAGAGAATTTGCCAGAATGCTCGAGTCACTACCCAGTTTTGTCAAAAATGGTCAAAAACCAGTATTTTAAATTCTAACAAAACAATGTATTAGGGAACCCCACTACCACATTACAGAGAGGGAAAAATTCAGATTTGGGGGAAAAAGTGTTGCTGACCTAAAGCATCCCAAAAAACCTGAAAACAAGACAGTGAACAGAAACATGCATGATAGTTTCTTTCCTAATAGCTATGTAATCCTTCAGAAAAATATGAACTAGAAAGATAACTTTTCACTGGTAATTTGCAATTTATTTTTGTTTAGTTTGTTTACGGGGTAGTTCACTGATCACAATACACCATCTACAGGCACAGCCCAGGTGAAAAAATTAACAAAAAAATCACAAACACGGATTAATCACAGAAGGTCGAATCATTGTATCACTACGTAAATATTAACAGAGTAGAAAAACCAATATGATTTAATTTTTGTAGTACGTAAGGAAGAGCAGCAGCAGTTGAGAACAGAGGGATGAAGTAAAAGTGATGCAGCTGACAAGGGAGTTACATGATTTGTCCAGGAGAACAGCACTAGCAGTCAGATTTTTGTTGGAGAAGTTTTGAGTTGTGGTGTTCCTGGGGGGAGGGGGGGGGGCTTTAAATTAAGACAAACAAATTTTGCTCTCTGTGACATGTGGAGTGGATGAGGTTTTTTTTTCTTCTTTTTTTTAAGAAGTGGCGAATATGATGGGGAGCCTTTATTCAAGCTGAGCAAGGAGGACTCCTTTGCTTACTGCAGCTCTAGCTTGTCGGGAGAGAAAAGAAGATATTCTTTGAGACCAGAACAGAGTATCAGTCTTTCCCAGTCTTTTCAATGTGGCTTTGGGCATTAAGTTTAAATACTTAAGTGACTGGTCTAGCCATAAAGGACATGGTCATTTTTATAGGGGAACCATTTTGATACCAAATGTGGAGATTTTTAGGAGTTTTTTTTTTTTTCTCTTGACATTTGTGAAGGCCCAAATATACTTTTCATTTTGGAGAGATTTAGTAGTAGCTTGTGGTTGTTTAGCCATGAAATAAGGCAGTGGAAGTTAGACTGAAGCTGGGTTTGAATAGCTGAATGTGAGGGATTAAATCAAAGAAAACCATTATCTGTGTAGAGACTGATATAAAGTTTAGGGAGGTCACAGAATAGTTTTTTAATAAAGACTGAAAATAGTGAGGCAATTATGGATCCCTGTGTCACTCCTCTGGTAAGGGGTGCTGGAGGTGATAGGGATGGACTCCAGTATACCTAAGAAATGTTGGAACCAGATGGTAGTGCTGGAAGCCAACTCCTATTTCTTGGAGTGAAGAAGGAAGTGGTCAATAAGATCAAAAGCTTTAGCAAGGTCAATGAAAAGAGCTCCTGAAAGGTTTCCTTTATCCATGTTGAGAAGGATCTTATCTGTAAGTGACCATAGTGCTGTCATTATGTTCTGGCCAGCCCAGAATCCATGCTTTTTAAGAGTGACAATGTGTTACTGTTGGATGTAAGTGGACAGTTAGTTGTAGATTAGTTTTTCTAAGTATTTTCCCAAGTGTAGGGAGCTTGAAGATGTAGCACAAGTGGTGAGCATTTTCTGGCTGAAGCTGTTTGGGAAGGGGGTTGACAACAGCAGTTTTCCAAAGGACTGTCACTGTATTTTGAGTTAAGCAGGCATTATAAATATGGAAAAGAGGTGTGTTAAGGATGTCTTTGCAGTTTGCACAGTAATACAAACCAAGATAGTAGGTTGTCTGCACCATGGGGTGCATCCAGAGGTATATTTTCTGGTAGGGAGTTAAGACCTTTTTGGGCAATTTTCTACAAAATGGAAGATGGGGATAAAAGGAGGGGGGGTTGTGTAAGTTGGGGAGAGAGGCAGAGGTTATGGCGCTAGGGAGATGGACAAATTCTTTGCGAACGTCAAGAGTTTGAGAGATGGCCTTGAGAGGTCTAGATGGTGATAGGGAATGAGGTGGGATCTGTGTATTTTCAGCCTTTGAGAAGATTTACTTCCTGTCACAAATGGTTGTGTTTGCCTAACACAGCAAGTTGCTTATTTATGAAATATTTGATTTTATGCTTAAATATAGTTTACATGGCTATGTTTCATAGAGAGATAAAGGCAGTATGATTTTCTGGTGAGGGGTTTGTCTCCATGAAGACTAGACATTGTGCCCAAGATTAAGCAGAACTTTCTGCTCAGTGGTTAGTCAAGGTTTTTTTGTAGTATTTGAAAAGTTGTATTTCCTAAATATCAGGTAATAATTTAAGAGAAACTTCTGAGCTAATATTCTTAA
The DNA here is from genome assembly GCF_019279795.1 of Protopterus annectens. NCBI lineage: Eukaryota > Metazoa > Chordata > Ceratodontiformes > Protopteridae > Protopterus > Protopterus annectens. The sequence goes on from NC_056741.1 coordinate 1,604,986,606, forward strand.
TCTAATTCCGCTCTAAAACACCATCTAACATTTCTCATCTTGGAGAAAGTAAGTGAATGAATGAAACCAGTCTAAAGGCCAGAAAAGATTCACACCTGCCTACGTTATTCAAGCATGTCAGATGCCAAATGCCACTAAAGCAACTTTTCCATATAAAAATTAGTTTACACATTTATAAACTCTTTGTTTAAATACTTGGGTTGTTTACTGTTACCAGTCCAGAACAGCAAATCTTGTAAAGCTTGTCCCCAAACCCTATTCTGAAATTATCTCTACATGGTTTCAAGGAAAAGTAAAATAATTGCTGGACTATTCCTAAATTCTCACTAATAACCTCCTGATATAAAATACCTTGTTTAAAATGGAATTACACTGTCACCCCATATACTTGCTAAAAATCCACATCAATTGTACTTTCATTCATGTAATGGCGATACCAGCTGAATACAAACTAGGCCCTGAGATGTACAGTTTTGGCAAACACGTCGCCATCAAATCATCAGAAGAGATTTCCAGGTAGTAATTTCAAATGATTCATTTTTATTTTACCGCCAATGTTTACTATGAACCAAAAGTACCTAAATATGTTAAAAAGACAAATCATTTTGGAAAACTGAACACTTAAACAACCCTAAAAATCATACCAGTTACACATAAAATATATATCTAATCCATACTGACCAAGCTCTTCTAGCAACAGAGGAAAACCTTGGATACTTCTACATACAAAATTGAATCAAATGCATAAGAAACAATACAGTAAAATACCAGAATTAAAAAACAATCTGCTACCTACACAACACAACCACAAAGCTCAAAGTCTAAGAGGACCATCCTGCTAACCTACTCTGTATAGATACTACAAAAATCAATATGACTATTAATAACTGGCTTCATAAAGAATATAGGAGTAAACATCCTACACCCAAACAAAACTAGGGGATGACCCAGATCCTGCACCATAAGAAAAAAAAAATAAGCTTAAAGAACTGTTAACAAAGACCTTTTCAATATCAGCTTTCCAAATAATTACTTTAACCAAATCCAGTAATCTCCCTTAACCATCCAGAAACACACAGAAATACCATTCCTTAAACAACCCAGCAAACTTCTTGCACCTCCAATTTTTTTTTTACTCTGCTGTAAAATAAAAGCAAAAAATATATAATCAGAGTTTTAAAAGATAAATCATCTTCCAGTCAAGTATGGCTGCCTTACCATTTTCCGTAAAATTATAAAATGGAAATCACTTGCAATCAAGCTTTTATTTACATTCGGCTTAAATATTTAAGTCGCACTTAATTCACCACCTCTGTTGATACTTTTTTTGCACTTCTCTGCTTTTTGTCCATGGTTTAGCCAAAAAGTAATCTGTTTGCATTTTAGTTTGTTCTGAGACCTTAGTCGTGTATCTCCATTTGCAGCTGTGTGGATTGTGTGTTACTACAAGATTTTAGTGTTGTTTATACATTATATTGCACTTCTATTTCCCTAAGTAGAATTATATTTAAAGGGCAGTTTTTTTTGTATTTTGAACCCAATCTGGGACCTGAGTCAATCTTGTAGCATCTTTTGCAGTTGTGGCAGGGCTGGGATATACTGCTAGACTTGAGCCTTAGTCATTTATTACAGCATAGCTTGTAAATTTCTGCAAGGTCTGGTGCCTTAGTCTGTGGTACTGTGGTAGGACTGAAGTAGTGGCTGTATTGTGAATTTGTCTCTAGGATGTGTACTTCATACTCTTTGTAGCTGTATATAGCTTCTTAAAGTTGCATTTCAGTGCCTGCTCACCTTGCTGTTTTTCCCATTATTTGAGTCTGCCCCAAACCCCCCTGACAAATTAAGCTAAACGTTTCTAAAATTCTAACCACAGGACTAGAGCTCCACTTTTATTTTTTTTCCAACCCTTCCCCCCCTCCTCTACACACACACAAACACAATTCTCTTGTTGTGATTTTGAAAGGCTGTGACTTTGGCTTCCACACCTTATGGTAATATGACTTCCAAAGTCCTTCCTGCCTTTCATTGTTATTGTCCATTGTATAAAAAGTCCCCGGTGCTCCTGGGTTTTGTCCCAAAACTGTTCCCTCTCTGAAAGGCTCACAATGTTAGAAGGACAACACCCTGTCTCCAACCTAAAACAGAAAGCTAACCTGTTCTGTCCTAAAGCAGAAGCTATCTGTCCTTACCTAATATATTAAAGACGGCAAATGTTCTTATCTTTAACCAATATATAAGTGCTCTCTGTAATTTAGCTGAACTGGTTCCACAGCACTCCTAGATAACTCCTTGAGTTCCCATAAAAGCCAGTACGTCTTGCTAAAGAATTGGGTAACTTACAGTCACTAGATAAAACTACACCTAGTGGCAAAACACAAGTTTTTTCCTGCCCCCAAACTTGTACTCTTATACTCTAACCCAGTAGTGAAAACGCTTAAGAAATAAAACTTTTTAGATTCTTTAAGTACTTACATTACAAGTACAGTCCTCAGGTAACTCGTGGTTTGGTTTAGCCTATCAGATGCCTGATCCCCTCCTCTTTCTAGCTACGGTACCAAGGTTACTTATACCCCCCACATAAACCGCCGTTTTCAAAGTCCCCAGTGCTTCTGGACCCAGTCAGCTGCCTTTTTTGTGATGTGCTATATAATTAACTGTCTAAATGTTTTTGCCTAAAGTGTTAAAATTCTCAAATTAAGAATATTTTTAATACTTTTTGCTAGATTATCATAGTGTATTTGCACACAGGTTTATCTGCCAACATATGGTCTGATAATTTCTAAATGCATGTAGCTGCTCCTATAAGAAAACACTGTTAGAAAATATTGCAATACTGAATGCAGTACACGAATATAGATTGTATGCTTATATAGGGCCTATTGAACATTTATTTGAATGTATTGTGCTAAACAAAAAGTTTTGTGACTGGCTATGCACAAACAGCTATTGCCTTATGTACTAGTGCTAAGCTTCTACCTTTGGCGATAAATGCTTTACTACTTTTGTAGAACTAAGTACTGAACTTCTGGCATATATTTAAGCAATACCTAGTGATTTTTAAACATTTTATTAACAAAATATGCTGCAACGGTTACAGTGTTGACAAGTTTGCTTCTATTGTGTCTGATGCATGTACTGGTGAAAATAGAATGTGTCTCTAAGGTTAAGAATTGAAGGTATGGTAGAAAAATTCTAACTATAATATCCTTTACGAGGTTTTGTCCCAATACTGTTCCCTCTCTGAAAGGCTCACAATGTTAGAAGGACAACAACCTGTCTCCAGCCTAAAATGGAAAGCTAACCTGTCCTGTCCTAAAGCGGAAGCTATCTGTCCTGACCTAATATATTAAAGATGGCAAAGGTTCTTATCTTTAACCAATATATAAGTACTCTCTGTAATTTAGCTGAACTGGGTCCACAGCACTCCTAGCTAACCCCTTGAGTTCCCATAAAAGCCAGCACATCTTGCTAAAGAATTGGGTACGCTAGATAAAACTACACCTAGTGGCAAAACACATGTTTTTTCCTGACCCCAAACTTGTACTCTTATACTCTAACCCAGTAGTGTAAACACTAAAGAAATAAAACTTTTTAGATTCTTTAAGTACCTACATTGCAAGTGCAGTCCTCAGGTAACTCATGGTTTGGTTTAGCCCCACTCCGCTCGCCCTTGCTGTGCGCGGGCTCGCTCTGCTCCCCACCCTGACCCCAATACCCACCTACCCCCAGTCCTGCTAAATTTATAGACATACAACCTCTCCCCCTCCTTGAGAACCAATCAACATTCACCTCCTTATTAACAGCAACCCCCCCCCAAACTGTCACTGACTTCCTACTTTTCTCAAAATATTCCTGCTTAAATTACAATACCGACAAAATGTCTCAACTATTTGCAATGTTATCACCAAACCTACTGCTATTAACTTCTCTCCTACTGCTGCTGCTCATTGCATATCTCCTCACCACCTATGAAAATCAGTCCTACCTGGGTTACCACTATCAAAAATTCCAAACCACCACCCATACACCTTCAAACAAAATGATAAACTTCACAATTCTCCTCACAGCTAACTCCTTACTTCCTAAAACCTACCAACCTCTTAGCTCCAAATATATCAGCCCCAAAACTAAGCACTACCACAATCTTATAAATAAAGTCATGAAGCTCCTACTAGCTTACATTATAACCTCATAATGCATGGAGACATCCACCCTAACCCCAGCCCATCATCACCTGCTGGCTCTAGCTCTCATACAACTAATCCATCTAACATAATAGCTTCAAATCGATACCCTAATTCATTTCTAGCCTGCCACTTAAACATCAGAAGCATAAATAATAAAACGCATGACCTGCATGCCCTCTTAGCAGTTCACTCCCATGATATATTATGTCTTACAGAAACTTGACTAAAACCAGCAACTACTGATAAGGAGGTATTATCACCAGGGTACAACATACTTAGATTAGACAGTACTACTAGGAGGGGTAGAGGGGTAGTTGTACTTTATAAAACTACCCTAAATGTTACAAGGGACTTCTTACAACCACCCCAAGTTTACAACGCAGAAATTCTAATTACCAAACTACAAATTAACAAAAACAAATGTATAAATATCTGTGTTTACATTCCCCCAGATAATAACATAAACACTTTAGAAGATATCCTCCACTGGTTATCCAGTACTTTCCCCCAAGAAACCATTGTTCTAGGGGACTTCAACATCGATTTGAACACCTGTTCCTCAGAATCTCCTACAACCCATATAAACCTATATGGGTTTACACAGATCATATCCTCCGCCACCAGGATCGGCAAACCCAATAACAAAGAAAGTATCCTAGATTGGATACTTATTAATAGCCATCCACATATGTAGAAATCAGGAACCCTTCCTCATGATCTAAGTGACCACTTTCTTGCCTATATAATCAAGGACAAGACTGACAACTTCCATCAGCCTACCTGCAAAATAATTAGAAATAATAAGAAATTTAACCTCACCAATTTCCAAAACGAACTCAAAACATGCAGCTGGTTAGTACTAAAACAATTGTCACTAGATGAAGCAGTAGCATACTTTAATACCAAATTCCTTGCCACCCCCGACTCTAATGCCCCCCACCCGCTCCACAAGAACCATAACAAAAATAGCACCGTGGTTTTCAAAAGGCACCAAATTAAAGATCTTACTTAGAAATAAGGCATGGGTCCCTTGGCGCACCACAAAAACCCCACTAGATCAAATTAGATATCGGCAATTAAGGAATGACACAAAAATATCTATTATGCTTGACAAAAAAAATTTCTACTACCATCTTCAACAGAAACATCAAAACAAGCCTCAAAAGTTCTGGGCAGGTATAAACAAACTTCTTCACCCAGGACAAACCACCACTCCAACCCCTTCAGCCTCTAACCATAAATCCCCAGAGGATGTTGCAAATACCTTTAATAGTTTCTTCACAGAGACTATCCAGTCCCAAGCTAGCCAACTAGCTCCCAGTTACTCTAACTCTAGAGCTGCCATATCCAGCATCCAAATCTCCTTTAGCTCTCAACCTGTACCCACATCTCTTATCTGTACCCTACTTAAGAAACCAAAACCAACCACCCTATCAGCTGATCGCCTCTCTGCAGAGTATATGCAAAAAGCTGCAGACACCGTATCATACCCCATCTCCATCTTAATCAATAGATCCATATCTGAAGCTACCATTCCCATCATCTGGAAAGTATCCCATGTTATACCACTCCATAAAGGAGGTAGCTCTATTGAACTGTCAAACTTTAGACCAATAGCAATTCTATCACCACTGGTTAAAATTATGGAGAAGTGTATACATAAACAACTCCTGCCCCATCTTATCCAGAACAATCTGTTGGCTAGCTCTCAGCATGGCTTTAGGCCATACCACAGTACCACTTCAGCCTTCCTCTCTTTTACTAATGTCATAAACCACAACCAAAATAATAAACTATCCTCAGCCCTCTTTCTTGATCTGTCTAAGGCCTTCGATATGGTTAACCACCAACTACTCATCCATAATCTGAAGGCCATCTCCTTAGATAACCATGTCTCCAATGGTTTCTATCCTACTTCTGTGGTAGACAACAGGCTGTCCTATGGCAAGATAAAGTATCAACCCTTCTACCCACCACCCTAGGCATCCAGGACACCTTCTTTTCTCTATCTTTATTAATGACCTCCATACTGTCATCTCAAATGCAACCTGTATTCAATATGTGGATGACTCCACTTTGATTTGTTCAGTTAACTCACCAACTAATCTGATGACACTAACCGAGGATACTTTCAACACAGTAGAAAATTGGCTCTCCAATCAATGCCTGCTCCTAAATCCTAATAAAACAAAACTGCTACTTTTCCCCCCACTTGTAGGTCCTCCTCACTATTCTTCACCATAAAATCCAACAATGGCACTATTATTTCCCCAGATGCCCATACCAAACTCTTAGGTGTAATAGTAGATAATAACCTTAAATTTGATATGCATATCAATCACACTATTAAAACCATGAATAACAAACTTGGCTCACTATATAGGATTAAATCGTTCCTTACTCCACTTGCCAGAACTGCTATTGCCCTTTTCTATCTACTCTCTACCCTTCTCTTTGCCTCCCCTTTATACACCAACCTGAACAAATCTGATCTTAGCAAACTCTCTAGCTGTTATAACCATATTGCTAGATTTGACACTGGCACAGCATATAGGACACACCACTACCATAACCTAAATCTTCTAAGTTGGCTAGAATTGCCTAATCTCCTACAATATAGTCAACTCATAGTTGCCTATAAAGTACTCAATCAATCTGAAAATATACCTGCACTTAAAAATATTATCAGCCCCTATTGTAACCTCAGGCTACTTTGTTTATCCAATAGACTCCTGGTTCAAACTGTTAAAACCTTCAACTCAGCTGACGACTCTCTGCTAACTCTTGTTGGCAAAACCTGGAACTCCCTTCCTGCAGATCTTACTCTAGAACCCTCTCTAACTCGATTCAAAAAAGTCTCAATCTATATTTCAAGACACACTGGCTTTGTCCTTGTTCCAATCCTGACTAGCTCCTTATCTTACTGAGTGTAACACTCATCCTGTGTCATAACTGTTCATCTATATACTTGCATAATTATAAGATATTGTATATCTTGCTTGCTTGAAAAATGACTGTAACTGTGTGTAACATTATTCGAGTATATGATTCTTGTACATGTTTGTCTGGAGCTTTTCTCCCAAGGCCTCCACTGAAAATGGACATGTATCCAGTTGGACTATCCCAGTCAACAAATGTAAAATAAATAAATAAATAAAATAACCTATTTAAGTATTTTCCCACCCAATGTATTCCATATATCCAGAATACTAAGTGCCCAAACAGCAAATCAGTACTGTTCAAGTAAACTTCCCTTACTACAAATTGTCTCCTGCTCAGTTTCCCAGAGCTCCCATCTGCTTGGTGCCCTCACCACCCTCTAAGCAGGTTCTAATTTAATCCTGCTCCATCCTTGGCAGAAAAGATATTTATTTTATTGTTTTGCTTTCAGTTAACTGTTTAAAGTGCTACCGCTTTATTTTTGCTTTATTTGTTGACTTTGCCTTTAAATTATTTGAAAGGTCCCTAATACTTGAAATTGCCTTGTCAAGGTAGTTTAAGTTGTTTTGATGTAGCATTACACTCAGTCTTTTTGGTATCATTGCATCAAGAGCTTAGCAGTGCCCTGTAAAGACAAAAGCCCAGAAAGTAAAGTTAATCTATGTAACTTTCCTTAGAAGTGAAACCTGTAACTTAGTGTGGCTAAAACAAAGCCATTGTGTAGAGACAAGCTTAGAGCAATTAGTTTGCACACTGAATAGCACTACAATCAAATCTTAGCAAAATATAACTCAGTCCAGTGCCAAACCCCAGAGACTACCCAAGGAGACCTCTGTATAACCCAGTTCAAGACATACAGCAGTCCACCCAAATACAGGTCAGAACAACATGGATATGCAATTTCTAAATAGCTCTATAAGGAGCTTGGTAGATTTTGGGATCTTGAGACAATGTAGCAATTGTCTTATGTTAACAGACAACCCTTTAATCCTTAAAGAAGCAGCGTGTGAGATGCACACACACACACAATTTCACTGGAGGCAGAAATCTCACATACAAACAAGGTTGTCAAGAGCACACACACTCTCTACAACTACCATGCAGTGTCTACACATGTAGAGCAACCTATGCTGAAGCACTCAAAAACAATCTTCCCAAAACTCAGACTATAAATGACAATGCCTATCCTCAGGCATCTCTGATGTTGCTTTTGATGAGTGTTTAGACACCACATATGCTTATACACAGTGGAGCCCCAAAAGCACATCCTATAATGCAAGCCAACACATTAACCAGGACTCCTGTCATAGGTAACACCAGTGTATGATGCACATATACCCCACTCATCAAACTGGATAAGATAACAGTTAATTGTTTATTGAAGACACATTTGCCAAGTTATGCACACAGTCAAATCACTACACCACAGGTACCGGTATGATTCTGTCACAGTCCATGTGGGCATTAATGACCCGAGATGTACTCCTGGACTGTATGAAGAGAGACATTGCTGATCTCTCTGAATGTGTCTTAGGCAGGTATACATCTTGCACTGAGCAGTATTCAGCCTTACCAAGGATGATGCAAAAGTATGAACAGACAGAGTTCAATAACTGGCTTAGTTTCTGGTGTCTTTCCGGAAGATTCAATATTTGTCAGCCTGGGAGGACATGGTTAACAAATAATGGTGCTTTGCACTTTGCATGGTGTGCACGTGTCCCCTAGGCTTCTGAATTTTGGCTTAAACTTTATCCACCCCCCTTAGAACCTTTTTAGGCAATGCTATATTGACAAACCTAATGACATAGCAAATAAAATGCAAAGAAACCTAAAGGTTTTACTGCTCAATGCTAGGAGGCTAAACAGGAAACTCCACACCCTACAAGCTCTCCTCAAACTGGAGAGCATAGGTATCTATGCTATTACCGAGTCATGATTTTAATCCCCAGAAAGTACTCCAGCAGTGCAAGGCTTCAGTGCTTTCGACACATTTACACCATCAGCTGCATAGTCAGGGTCAAAAGGTGAAGTCAACTCAATCTATATTAGCAAAAAGCATAAATCTGCATTGGTTAAATGGGATGATACCCTTGAATTTATCGACATAGAAATCACAGCAGAAAGTCTGATACCATATCCTAGAAAGCTATACATCACCCCCTATATCCCTAGAATCCCATAACTCATACCTGGACCTATTGGAGGCACTCACCATTAAAGCAAACACTATTCATGGGACACTTTAACTACCCCTCTGTAGATTGGGAAACAAATGTATCTTACAGTCACAATGATTCCTGGACTTAAACACAAATACCTTCACCAGATAGTGTGCACACCAAACAGAGGTTCAAACATACTGGACCTGCTACTCAATAATATGGAAAAATGCTGCATCCCCCAAGCGTCATGTCCTCACTAGTGAGGTCAGACCATAAAGCTGTCTCCTTCAAAATAAAATTCAAATTTGTAACCCCAGCTAACCCTGCAACAGTTAGTGAATATTCTAAAGCAAACTACATACTATTAAGTGATATTTTGTCAAAATTCAATGTCTCTACCAACCTAGTAGCCTATATGAAATTTTTTGCAGTGACCCTGTACCACTATGCAAATGGTTGTAGAGAGACTGCTGTACCTACTAGAAGCAAGCCCAAAACAAATTAAAAACCAAACCACACTGGTGAAATCCTAAACATAAAAGAGCATGTAATAAAAGGAAAAAAGTCATGATTAAAACCAGGAAGAGCAACTCCCATAATGACAGGAGCTATTTGATTAAACTAAACAGGAAACTAAGAGAGGAAATTAAGTCCAACAAGGCCAGTTTCATGATGAAGATAGCCACAGTCCAACAACCACAAGGCCTTCTACAGCTATGTCCAAAACCTCAAAAGTGGCACACAGCAGTTAGCCAAACTGGTGGACTATGGTGCCACCTTCACTAAGCAGAGTGACAAGTGAATTTGCAGACTGACAAATTCACCTCAAACTTTACCTCACACTCCTCCCTGCCTCCTCCCATGAAATACCTACTAGCATACCACCCCAGACTATAAACAGAGTGTAGGTCCTGGCAGCGCTTGCTAAGGCCAAAAACACACCCTCATTGGGCCCTGACAATATCCTGGGACACCTCCTAAATAGCTTCAAACATGACCTATCAGGACCACCTGAGTCACTTTTCAACTATAGCCTCAAAACAGGCTTTGTACTATGAGAATGGAAGACTGCAAGAGATAACCCACTTCACAATGGTAGACCATCAACTGACCCCAGAAACCACAGACCTATTAGTCTGACTAGTTTCGTACACAAAGACATGGAAAGAATTTTCATGGAAAAGACTAACAATGACATAGGAAAACTTCAGACTGGATCCAACCCAGTTTGGTTCTGTCAAGGGCAGATCAGGCCTAATGAACCTAACAGATTTCTTCTATGTCACCAAAGCAAGTGATAAGGGCAAAACAGTGCATACTACCTACCTTGACCTGACTGACGCATTTAGTACCTCACCTCAAAACATGTAGATGAACTCAGGAAATTGGGTATAAACTCTCATGTCCCCCCACTGAATAGCCAGGTCGCTCGCAGATAAGACCCAAGACGTTAGATAGGGGAGTCCACCTCTGCTACTTTTTGTTATCTACTTCTCTAAAATCATTGCCAAACTATTGCCAGTTAGGTGAATTCATAGAATCCTCATAAAATATTAGTATCCTCCAAGATGGACAGACTCATATAAGTGGTGCCAGAGCCAGTCCAAAATTGAATGCCAAGAAATACATGATATCATGACCCTCCTGCCACATTACTACTATGGGAATGTTTAATTGCTGTAGTAAGCTTGTGTACAGAAAGGAACCCAATCTCATCAGGTGCATCAGGCACTGCCTTCTCAGAGGAGAGCACAACTATAGGGTCAGTTGGTCTTCACAATACTGCTTCTACCTTCCAGTAAGCTTAAGTTGACATCCATCTTTTTCCACCATTGATGAGATGCAAAGATCAGCCTGGACTGTGCTCTGCCTCACCTGTGGGGGCATTCAAAAGCCACTCTATGTACTCAGACTCCAGTGTGTGTAACCTTTGATTCATTAACTACTGCATTTACTGTCCTTCTAACCTCTAAAACCATTTGCTTAAACATGGATAACCTACAATGGCATTTTATAGAAAACTGCAACTTGATGGCTTTGCTCACCACTGGCATTCACCAGCTGGTCCCAGGATTACCACAATGGCAGGCATGGAAGCACCAGCTACTTTTCTTTCCACAGCTCTTACTTGCTACCTCAGCTACTGAGGTCTTGAAAAGCACCAATTTGGACTGCACATTCCCTGCATACCCAAGTGTATGGAGAAGGTTTTTATGGAGGTAGGAGCTGAGCTCATTCTGTAAAGAAGCAACAGTTGGGGTTCCCTTGTTAAGGTAATATGCATTCACTACATTTGTAGCTCCTTAGCTATCCAGTTGCCACCCCATCTGACTGATCCAACTGACTGCCACGTGCTAGTCAGTGAGCAGCTCAGCATCTCACTTAACCCAAGTGTGCAGAAAGTACAGTTGTATAAAATTTTACCATAACAGATGTCCTTCTCTTCATTGTTTCAGCATTCTTCACTAAAGGGATCCTCTGCCAAGGGTATCCCAACATCTGGCCAGTATACCAAAGCCTTAGGTTTTTAAGGACGTCATGCATCACACATATGCTCCCCTGTTCACAGCGTAGGGCTAAAAGTGACATATGGACGTACATACCTCAGAACTGAACAGCCCAAGGAAGGACAACAGTTCTAAGAGAAACGGAAAAATGTGTATCTGGAAGGAAAAAAAGTAGAGATGACGGGAAGGAGGAAGGGACTGAATACTGCAACAGTGAAGAGAAGAACCTCTACTGTTATGGTAAGACTTTACACAACTGTACTACGTCCTTCCATTTCACTGTTGCAGTATTTTTCATTAAAGGGAGACAGGGCCGGTGCTAGCATTTTGGGGGCCCCCAGCAAGGTTCAAGTTGGGGGCCCTACTCAAGATAACATCAAGCGTGACCACATTGCCATTGCACCTCCTTCCCTGTCAAGCTCATCCAGCACCATTTAACCACTAGTGTCACTACATTCAGATTATTAAGAATTGATGTGCCAAGCCACAGACTGGCATTTAGTACCAAGGTTACATTACGATAAACTTCTGTACTACAGTACGGTAGCTAATCACAGGTGCACACATTGACTGACACTTAATACCAATGTTGCATTAAGACAACCCCCTGTACCACAGTAAGGTAGCTACTCACAGGTGCACACACACTGACTAGCATTTAGTACCAATGTTACAATCCTGATAAGCCCCAGCAAGGTAGCGACTCACAGGTGCACATGACAAGGTAGCAACTCACAGGTGCACACACTGACTGGCATAGAGTACCAATGTGACATTATGAAACCCTTGTACCACAGCAAGGTTGCCACTCACAGATGCAGACACTGACTGCATACTCAACTGCCCAGATTTTCAAAGAATGTCCAGATGTGACTCTTGTTTGGCCTGTTCCTCAATTTAGAGTTTTCTGGATTTTTTGTGGCAAATCATTGATGACTGAATTCATTAAATGGCAGGCATTTCAGTTTAACTTCATATACCCTTCAGAACATGCATGGTAAGACCTTTTATTCTAACATTTTCAGTTTATAAGCGCAATATTTAAAATTTGCCCAGATCTTTGGGGATGGAACCCCATTATCTGTGGCTTTGTCCAGATTTTGTGCCATGAGATAAAGAGCTACAGCTGGCATTTAGTAATAATGTTGTTATATTATGACAAGCCTCTGTACTGCATCAAGGTAACCAGTCCCAAAGAGGTACACAAAGACACCTACACTGACTCCCCAAAGACACCCACATTGATTGGCATTTAGTAGCAATGTTGTTACATTATGACAAGCCTCTGTACCGCATCAAGGTAGACAGTCCCACAGATGTACACAAAGACAGAGAGACAGACTCCCACACACAGACTCCCACACACAGAGACACAGACTCCCACACATAGACTCCCACACACAGAGAGACACAGACTCCCACATACAGAGAGACACAGACTCTCACACACAGACTCCCACACACAGAGAGACACAGATCCCACACACAGAGAGACACAGACTCCCACACACAGACTCCCACACACAGAGAGACACAGACTCCCACACACAGACTCCCACACACAGACTCCCAAACACAGACTCCCAAACACAGACTCCAACACAGAGAGAGAGACACAGAGAGATAGACACACAGAGAGAGAGAGACACACACACACACAGACTCCCACACACAGACACGCAGACTCCCACACACAGACACACACAGAGACACAGACACATGATAAAGACTGCACTACAGCAAAACTGAACATTAACACCCATACAATTACTGACATGCAGAACAGTCACACTGCAGATGTACACAACACAGCTATGGGACACAGAAAAGACTGCAGTCAACATACAAGGAAAAGCCATGGGGATTACAGAGCCTGAGGGAGACTCAAACCCAAACAAACCCAAAAGAAAGCCATGGGGATTATGAAGCCTGAGGCAGACAGACTCAAACCCAAATAAACACACAAAGACATGGGGATTACTGAGCCTGAGGCAGACTCAAACCCATGCACAAGAGAGTAATGGGAATTAGTAAGTCTGACACAGGCAGACTCAAACCCAGAGCAAAAAAGGTGAATACCAAAGTGGCATTCATCTTCCATGTGCATTTTTAACTCTTCAGCTTCTGACTGCTGCCACTTGTCTGTTCTTCCTTCGCTTCTGTCCTAGCCCCTGCTGCTCCCAACTGTCCTACCATCCTGACAAGTCCTGTCACTACCCTGCCGCTCCACTTGAGTCCTTCTGCTCCCAACAAGTCCTGCCACTCCCGACGAGTCCAGCTGCTCCTAGCTGCCTTTGCCTAACATCCCGCTAGTTCCATCCTCATGGTCCTATCTGTTGGAGGTACGCAAACAAAAAAAGTGAATACACAGCATACAAGCCACACTAAAGTACTACCTGAAATTACTGCCTGACAGCATTATAAAAGATTACTGGAAAGGAAATATGAGCACATACCTAATCTACAGTTTTACTGGGATCGTACAAATTTTCTTCCGGACAAAGTCTTCAATGAGGCTGCCATGTGATACACTTCATCCCACTTCATGCTCAATTGAGAGCACAGCTAAGCCTGAAAGTCTCTTCTGACTCATAGATGAATGCAGGTATGTCTTTATGAGTTTCAGCTTAGAAAAGCAGTGAAACATAAGTATTTATATATATGTCTTGCAAATGGTTGCGAATAAGGAAATTTAACACAGTCAGTGGTGATGATTCATTATCAATCATTCGAGAAAGGCTTTTAAGTTTGTGTCCAAGGTCAGAGTCATCAATATCACAGTGGCCACTTATTCTGTAAGTCAGTTGTTCTTGCAGAGCCTTGCAGTGTTGCAGCAATGTGTCTTCTGCAACATTACTCAAGGCCTTAATATTTGATAAAAATCCAAAGGCCTTATCAAACTCAGAAAGCTGCTGAAACCGATCAGTAAACGATTGGATTGTTGTGTCCAGCAGCACATTGAAGAACTCTACACGTAATTTTACAGCTGGATCCTGTACAGTCTCATCTTCTCCTTCATAGTCAAAGAACCGTTTTACTTTCCTCTGTCTCTTTTCTTGAAATGTGATGCCAACATCCAGTTCTTCCGCTATCTTGGAGGTTCGCCCATGGCATGTTGAAATCCCATTTCTCTGTAATTCTTTAGCAGGTCCATAGTGGATGCCAGCACTTTGACACATGTCCAAATATCAACAGATGGACTCCGCAGAACTTTGCTTGCACAATTTACCTCTGTCAGCACATCATACCAAACCACTAAACATACAATGAACTGGTATGACATAAGTTCTGAGCACAGTCTTCTTGCTTGTTGATATGTTGCAGCATCATTTGTATGTACTGCTTGCCTCAATGACTCCCTTCAACTGAAATCTTACTGCCTTGAGAGAGTCTATCCTGCATTCCCAGCGAGTCTCCGACAGTGGCTTCACAGTGACATTTGTGTGCCGATTTAAGATCTCCCATCGGCTTGTTGATGCTGCACGGAGTACGTAAATGTTCTGCAGACATCCAAAGAGCAACACTGCCTGTACTGATGAATGTGCTCCATTACAAACTATAAGATTTAAATTATGGCTGGCACACGGCACATAAAAAGCCCTTGAATTCATCTGTTTTATCTGGGCCTGCAGTCCAGCGCGTTTCCCCTTCATGTTGCTGCCATTGTCGTATCCTTGTCCTTGACAGTCATTAATGTCCAGTTGATGATTTTGAAGAGTCTGAAGAAGAGCTTCTGTCAGTCCTGCCCCAGTTGTGCCATTGATAGGCACAAATCCCAGAAAATGTTCCTCAGTTGTGGCTGCAGTCTGTGAAATATCCATATACCAAACTACTACAGTCATTTGCTTCTGATTGCTGATGTCTGGCGTGCAATCAAGAATCACAGAAAAGTACCTAGCGTCCTTCATCTTCCCTACAATAATCCTTAAAATAGCATTTGCAATCATCTGGATAACTTAATTCTGTATGTCCTTCCCAAGATAGTGATCCATTATCTCTTTATTACGAATACGATGCAAATGTTCAGCCATGACAGGGTCAAACTGCGACAAAAGTTGCACTTGACCTAAGAAGTTGCCATTGCCATAGGTGTCCAGGGCATCAGTTGCACCATGGAATGCCATGTTCCATTCTGCCAAGTACTGGACAACAGCAATAATGTGTTCTAACACACCACGCCAGTGAGTTATCTCCTTTTCAACCACTGCTTGTCTCTTATCATCCATAGTCTGCCTACTCTTTATTCTGTTGTCCAGTTCCTTCCACTTCATCGTGCATGCCATATGCTCTGGCGCTCGGTCATAGCTGTGTAATGCTTTGGACATCTCTCTCCATGCTTTGTAACCACCTGACCTGAGAAGATGGTTAGAATGTCCAAACAATTTGCATGGAAAGCAAAACAGTGCGTCCTTTGAGACCGAATATGTCAGCCAAGTGCGTTTTGCTCTCGCTCCATTAGGCAGCACATGGAAATAGTTCTCAGATGTAAATCTTCTTTTCTGCTCATTGACTGGGAACTGTAGTAACACCACTTGCAAAGGTCCATGCTGAATGGCAGCTACCCTAAACTCATCCCTAATCAAGTCTGGCCAAGTCCCTAGATCTTCCAAAGATGTACCTGACACTCCCTGCAAGTCAAAGGCTACATCTATCACTATGGAAGTATGGGCTCCTTCTGTATCAAAGTCTGGTGATCCAGGCAACACCTCAGGTGAATCTGCATTTGCTGCCGTGCTTTCACCCATGGCAATGGCTGTAGGTCCACAGGAAGTAGCCTGTCGTGTGGCCGCAAGAGAGTGGTCACTTTCTAGTGAAAGGATGCTGGCCTCACAATGGTCAGACTGTAATGCAGAACCATTGTGTTGTCCTGAAGGCAGACTTTTTCCTGAATCTCCCCTCTCCGATTAGTCACAGAAAAATTTCATAATGGAACCCTGTCTCTTTGCATCCTCATTCATCTGCTGCTGAAGCTTTCTTTTTGCTGCTCCTGACAAATATGTACGCTTCATCTCTAACTGGGAATGGAAGTAAAGCAGAATTACTACACATGCAGAGTCCTTTTGTCATACTGTTATTAAAAATGCTTAATGACTTGCATTGACAGTCACTATTGCACTGCAGGCAGAAAGACTGAAAAATGACTAACTGGTAGGCACAAACAAGTAATGAGAGGCCCAGGTTACAGTTTCATGTTAAATATCTAACACTAGAGGTGAACTTCAGCTTTTTCTACACAATTCTTCCCCTGTCATCCCCCTAAACATGTGAAGAGGCCACAAACGATGCAAAAGATTGATATTACAAGCTCTCAGACTAAAGTCTGAAAGAACTAATGACTAGGAGAGGCACAAGTTTGAAGGGGAACACACCAAACTGAGGCAAGACAAATGTTACGGTACAATACAGACTACACATGCCCACTACCTCTCACTCTCTTAGCACACTTGAACAAACCAAAATCATTGGTTGAACAAAGGAGTGAAATCATGGATTTGCTAGAAAACCTCATTTGTGAGGGATGAAGAAGTGGCACACAGACTGGGAGACTGACATTCCCACAACCCCTCTTAGCACAGGAGCTGTGTACAAAAGCATAATGTACTATGCATTACGTGGAGGGTATGAACCAAGAAGTCCATTTCTGTTAGTAGCCTCAGCCGTCTGCACTGTGCTATGCAATCATTTTGTGAGACAACAGGCTAAAAACCAAAAACTTCTGGACACAATTCTCACAGGCCTCATCAACCTCCTAAAACTGTCAACTTAATTCAGACAGCCCAAAAACTTGGATAGCAGAGCAGTGTTTGCAGTAGTATGCATTAAAGACATCAGTACATTCTGTGGAATTCTTACCCCCCCCCCCCATCTCGGCACAATTTTGGACGAAGTGAAAAAAAATTACCAATGTGCTTATATAGTCTGTGACCCCCCCCATTACAAAAAGAACTCCAGGCAAACAATGGGCACTGCAACATTCTCACAGGCCCTAACCAAACTCCCAAACTTTCAATACAATACCTATGGACCATAAAAATAAGTCATTGCAACAAGGCATATCAAGGACAGTTAGACAGCACTATAAACAGATAGCAGAACAGTGCATTAGTAGCCATTAAGATATCAGTACATTCTGCGGAATTCTTAACCCCCCCCCCCCAAGTCTAGGCAGAATTCTGGATGAAGTGAAAACAAAAAGGCATAGCATAAACAATGTGCTTACAGTCTGTGACCCCCTATTAAAAATACTCCAAGCAAACAATGGACACTGCAACATTCTCACAGGCCCTAACCACACTCCCAGACTTTCAACACATTAACTACGGACAATGAAAAAAGTTAAGCCATTGCATCAGTAGTACATTGTTGGTAAACACAATAGTAGCGTAACAGGGTTTGCATTAGTATACATTCGAACATCTACACCTTCTACAACATTCTCACAGCTGCTAACTACCCTCCTGACATTAGGCATGGTAAACAATGCACAAGTCCTCTCAACCTCCAAAGAGCATAATTCAGACAGCCAGTAATAACTGCAGAACAAGGCATAACATCAGGGATAGTTAAACAGTACCATAAACCTAGACAGCTGAACAGTGTTTACATTAGCATGTATTAAGATATAAGGCCCCATCAACCTCCAAATAGCATAATTCAAACAGCCAAAAATAACTGCAGAACAAGCTGTAACATCTGGGATATTTAAACTGCACTATAAAACTAGACATCAGAACAATGCTGATGCATTACGATATCAGTACATTCTGCGTAATTCTCATATCCCTCCCCCACCAGTAGATGCACAATAATCCTGGATAAAGTGAAAACCAAAAACATAGGCATAGCATTAACAATGTGCTTATAGTGTGTGTGGCCCCACATTAAAAAACTTCAGGCAAACATTGAACACTGCAACATTCTCGCAGCCACTAACTACTCTCCCAACATTGGGCTTTTTAAACAATGTACAGGTGCCAGCATATTTCAAATTACATAATCCAAACAGCCAAAAATAACTCAGAACAAGCTGTAACACTAGGGATATTTAAACAGTACTATAACCCTCGACAGAACAGTACTTGCATTAGCATGCATTAAGATATCAGTACATTCTGCAGAATCCCCCCACCCCCCAGCCGATGCGCAATAATCCTGGATAAAGTGAAAACCAAAAACATAGGCATAGCATTAACAATGTCCTTATACAGTACATGACCACCATTAAAAAGGCTCCAGTCAAACATTGAACACTGCAACATTCTCACAAGCCCTAACCACACTCCCAAACTTTCAACACATTAACTACGGACAACAAAAAAGTTGCAGTCATTGCATCAGTGAGTAGAACATTGCAGTTATATGCAATTGTAGTGTAACAAGGCTTGCATTAGTATACATTCAAAACATCTATGCCTTCAGCAGCAACATTCTCACAGCTGCAAACTACCCTCCCAACATTATGCATTTTAAGCAATGTACATGCCCCATCAACCTCCTAACCTCTCAGCACAATTCAAACAGCCAAAAAAACTGCAGAACAAGGTGTAACATCAGGGATAGTATAAAACAGTACTATAAACCTAGATAGTAGAACAGTGTTTAACAAATGTGTAAAAAAAAACTCAAAACCTACTGCAAATTCAGTTGACAATCTACCAACAGTTTCAAAAAGTAGCAGTTGAAGCCAGTTCTTATCCTGAATACTTAAAAGATCCATTACTAAGCAGTACACATCCCAACCATCTGGAAAATATTATACCCTTGCACAAAGGTGGAAGCTTGAACAAACTTAAATTATAAGCCAAGAGCAATTCTTCCCCCACTACCTAAACTCCTAGAGGAATGCATTCATTCTCAACCAATAATTTACTTGCTAAATCCCAACACAGCCTCAGGCCTAATGCTGCAACTGCCCTCCTCAGTTACAATAACACAACTTACAAATTATGGTATCTGGCTTTCTCAATTTGTTAAAGGCCTTTGTCAGAGTCTCTCAGCAAACTACTAACTCTCTCACCAACCTTAATCAGATCCCCCTAGCCCTCCACTGGCTCTAAAGCTACTCAATAGGTCATAAACAGCCACAAAATATGCCCAGTATCTACCCCCCTCTACTTCCACTCACATTAGCAGTCTCACAAGGCTATATCCTTAATCCACTTAAATTTAGTGGATTATCAACCTCAATACCACCACATCTGTAGCACTCAATATGCTGACCTCGATACACTTGTGTTACATCTACCATGCAACAGGTCATGTCCCAACACAGGCTGAAATAAGCTAATCTTCACCACTTACCCCATACACCTAAGACTATTGACTTAGATAGCAGCATCTCACAAGACTGCCCACCTATCCCTGCTCTAACCCACAAGACTGCCCACCTATCCCTGCTCTAGCCAACTACAATATCCTTCTCTGTCCCATTATTTATCTCCCCTCCTTTTCATCACCCCTATCCCATTCTCTCTACCGTTTACATATACAGCATAGATACTGCCAAAACAAAATCCTCTTGCTCCAAATAAGTTATACACTCTCCTAACCAATGGGCAATCACAATTATATTACACTTCACATTCCCTTATGTTGTCCCTCATATAAACAAAAAACAAATTATTTTAAATATTTCTAGCACATGTACTAAAAGGCATTTCTCCCTGGGCATCCACTGAAAATGGGTTCTATCCCAGACTATCCAGAAAACAAATGTAAAATAAGTAAAGTAAAACTGATATAACCACAGCCCCTCACCCCCCCATCTTCTTACCACCAGCGCATGGACATAAAACTGGTACAACCACAACCTGACCCCCACCCTCTTAGCTCAAAAACTCTACACAAAACCAAAATAAAACTAATACAACCACAGCCCCAAAATAAAACTGGTACCACTACAGTTCTCACCCCCCAAATCTCTTAGCACAAAAACTGTACAGAAAACCAAAATAAAACTAATGCAACCACAGCCCACACTCCCCCAAATCTCTTAGCACAAGAAATATGCACAAAAAACAATCACCCACCCCCACAAAAAATAAAGTTAAAACTAAACCCAAAAGCTTACCTTTTTTGCTTTCCACAGAAGGCTGCTTTCAATACTCTGCTCCCTCTTCACGACTGAAAGCTCACCTGCTCTGCTTGCCTTCCTCAGACCACTCAGTCCCTTTGAAGTTGCCCTTAAAAGGACAGTTTGTCAGACCTTTTCAGTAGTTGCCCTTAAAAGGACAGTTTGTCAGACCTTTTCAGAAGTTGCCCTTAAAAGGACAGTTTAAAAAGAGTATAATCCAAAAACCACGACCGCTGCAAAGGCTTGATCCACCGCTGATCCGTTCCTGCTATCCTTCCTCACGCTGGTCCAAACCCCGCTCGATCACTCTTCTGCTGCTAAGGAACACTCCTCTGTTGAAAAACAAGAGAAGTGATCCTTATTAGCTGCAGGTGCCTTTTTAAAGGCAGTTTGTGCAGGAAGTGAATTGCAAGGACCAATCAGATCTTTGAATCATCACTTCGTACTTAAAAAAAAAACAAAAAAAACAAGGACTTAGTTCGCAGGCTGCTGCAGCCAATCAGATCCCTTGTTTCAGCGAGCGCACCTGATTGAGTGCAGCTTGCCAGCGAATCAAAAAAAAAAACGGAAACGCAGATTGAATTTTTGTGATGACGGAGCAGTTAGATGTCCACGAGGTGCCAAGCCAAAGCAAAGTAAACGCCAGTCAGACCATCGGAGTAACCCACGGATGCTGAATGGGGGCCCTTATTTGTGGGTAAGTAATCGGGGGCTCCCCGCAGTCACGGGTTTCGCGGGTGCCTAACGCCGGCTATGAAGGGAGAGTACAAACAAAAGCTCAAGAGGAAATATTGGAGGAGGAAAGCCCAGAAGAACCCTCCAGAAACCCATGCAGGAGAATGCTAGCAAGGCTATCTATTGCTTTGGAAATAATATCCAACTTGTAAAGCTTAGTAAAGTATGGACAAAGGTCCAAGTAGCAGCCTGCAGGATGAAACCAGTATCAAAGTCCCAGCCCTGGTAGAATGAGCCTTTAGAAGGGCTTTTTCCATGAAAGGAGTAACAAAACGAAACTGCCTTAGAGACCATGAAGAAATGGTCTGCTTAGATCTGCTTAGAAACTGCCAAACCTAGTGATCTAATATGAAAATAAATAAAAAGTTGCTCAGACTTGCAAATGGCCTTAGCCTTATCCAAATACCTGAGCTGTCTATGCAAATCCAAAGTGTGGAGAATGTTCTCACTAGCAGACTACAGACAAGGAAAGAATGAGGGCAAATTAATAGACTGATTAAGAGACAATTCTTTAACCACCTTGGACATAAAAGAAGAGTTAGTACAAAGAAACACCCTATGAAAAACTAAAAAGGAGGGGCAGCTATAAGGGCCTGAAAGCTCATGCACCCTACTAGATGAATTAAGGGCCAAAAGAACAGTCTTCCATGTAAAATGTTGCAAGGAAGCTGAAGCTGTAAACTCAAAAGGAGCTAGAGCTAATTTTTCAAGAACACAATTAAGGTTCCAGGAAGCAGGAATAGGGTTCCTGTGAGGCCTAATAAGGAGGATGCCTTTAAGAAATTGACCACAAACCTATAGGCCAGAGGAAGATCAAAGGCAGGCAAGTGTAAATAGCTAACAGGTGAGCTTTAATTGAAAAATATGCCAACCCAACATGGGTCAATTCACACAAATAAAAGAACCTCAGAGGTATCTCCACAGAAAGTGTATCCTAGATATGAGCATGGCACCAGAAAATTTCTTTCATTTGGACACACAGGATTTCTTGTTAGTGGGTTTCCTTGCATACTGCAGGATCCCTAAGCACATCCTTAGAAAAAAAGGTGACTAAAAGGGATCAAACCTCTATCACCCACTGTGTCAGCTAAAGAGTGGACAAGTGAGGATGGATGAGAGATCCATTGTCCTGTGTGAATAGGTTCACCCTGTGAGGTAACATGTGGTGATTGTCCTTGGCTAGGTGCAGAAGAGGGAACCAATGCTATCTGGGCCAAAAGGGAGTCACCAAAAAGATTTAGGGGGGAGTCTAACTCTATTTTCAGCAGAACCCTTGGTATGAGAGAAAGAGGAGGGAAGGTATAGAGAAAAAAAACAGCCTTCCAAGAAAAAGTCAGGGCATCCATCTCCCAAGCCAGAGGACTTGGGAGTCTGGTGCAAAAAAGAGTAAGTTGCCTGTTGAGAGAGGAGGCAAAAAGATCTACCTGAGGGGTACCCCATTAATGGACAATGTCCAAAAGCACATTTTTGTGAAGCATCCATTCATAAGCTTGTAGTATGGACCTGCTCAGACAGTCTGCCTCAGTTTTGTTCTGAAGGAATACAAACAGTCTGAATGTCACCTAACTGGACAGCCAGATCCCAAATCTGAAGTGGTAGTCTACTCAGAAGGTAAAACCATGTACCACCTTGCTTGTTGATATACCACATCACAGTGGTATTGTCTGTAAAGATTTTGAGAGGCCCTGGAAGAAAACGGGTATGAAAAGTTTAAAGGTCCAGAAGAAGAGCTCTCATCTCCTTGATGTTGATGTGGTCTGACCTCTGAGGAATAGGCCAGAGATTCTGCATGTTGAGAGGGCCAAAAGAAGCAATCCACACAGTTTCTAAGGCACCCAAAAAAAGTTAGAGAGGTGACTGGGGGCCAAAAAGGAAGCCTGGTTTGACAAACAGCTGATGAACAAACCACTGAAGTTCTAAGTAGCTTCCTCATATGGAGTCTGGCTAAAAGAAACGTAGGAACATTAGAAACCATGAATCCCAAAGCCCTTAGAAACTCTCTGGCTGTAACTGAGAACTGAGGAAGAAATAGGGAGAGATGAAGAGACAAAGAAACCTGACTTAGGACGTAGGGAAGCAGATAGTTAGATAAAACCTGGCTTGTCTGGAAAAGGAGGTCTCTGAATAGCAGGAGTCTGAGTAGACATAGCAGAAGGAGCCTGTCTAGAACCCCTTTTACCTTTGGGAGAAGGGCGAGACTGTCTATGCACAAAGACAGGCTTAGAAGGATAATTCCACTGAAATTTAGGAATAAGGGAAACAAAAATATACTTCAATTCATGCAAGGCTTTGCCCTTTTCTTGCTGGGACTTAAAAAGCTCAGCAGCTGCAGAACCAATAAGATTTTTACTATCAAAAGGAACATCCATCAATTTAGCCTTAATATCATCCGGCAAAGGTTGGAAGTGAAGCCAAGAGTAACATCTCAACACAGAACCAAAAGCAGCAGCCCATGAAGAAGCATCAGCTGCATCTTAACTACATTTAATAAAATGGTGAGCCTAACAAAGAGAGCCAAAACCTTCCCCTGAAAACCAGGAAGGTATAAGATCACCTGAAACCTAAGAAAGAAGAGCTGACATACCTGGACATATGGGTCTGATAATTAACAGCCAAAAGGCCAGAGTAACAGCATTATACACCTTCTTGCCCAGTCATTCCATGGCCCTACTGTCCTTGGCCGAAGGACGCAATTTTGTAGAAGGCAGGAGCTTGGAAGGTTTGTCAGAAGAGAATAACAAAAGAGGGGTCAGGAGAAGCAAATGTGTAGAGAAACTTACTGTCATCAGGCACCTTATAAAACCTGTCAAGCTTTTCAGGGGCTGGTGGTTGGGAATCAGGAGTCTGAGAAGATGCTGAAACAAACTAGCAGGGCAGCTAGGACCAGAGGGGCAGCAGAGGGCTTAGGGGACTCCTTCTGGAGGAGTTCATAATACCTCTTCTGGATGTTAGAAACCTGAGTACAGTCTGATTTAAATAACTCCATCATAACAGGGAGAGTATACCCAAAAGAAAGTATCTCAAAGGGAGAATCTGGACTAATGGAATCCTCCTCCTCAGAACCATAGTCCAATAGAAAAGGAATATGAGAGGAGTAAGCAAAGAACTCTTCCCCAGAGTCCAACTCCTCATCAGAAGAGTCCTGCTCCCTAGGCTCTTAAGTAGAGTAGATGACCAATGAATGGCAGGAACAGAAACTCACTGGAGAGGCTTCAAGGCCACGAGTGGATTAACTCATTACAGTTGAGTGCTTCTCCAGGTTTTTCAGCAGTTAACTCCTGCTGTGCCTTTAGGAGTCAAATATTGCTTGTTCATATTTGCATTAATTCCAAAACCATGCTGCATACAGGGTATCAGAATATTTTATCCTGTAGCATACATGATGGCAAACACAATTGTTTTGAAGTATGACTTCTGTCAATGAGTATTTGTTAGAATTGTAAGGTGATAACTTCATTTTTTAAAAGGATCAAGCCACACCCACTGGGAGGTAAAGGTACACACTCAAAAAGCTCTACTGCAGGGAATGAATTAAATAACCCCTGTGTAAAATCCTGCCATTCACATTGGGGATCTTTAGGAGCAGGGGAAAGATGTTTAGTTTTCTCCTTCTTTAAAGGGACATTAGCCCTAAAGACGTTAGGAAGGTTCAAACCCTTGCCAATATTCAATCAATGTAGTGGGACTCTCCTCCTGAACAAGTATCTGTGGAATGCCCCTTGTTCCCTCAGATATTATCAGCAGAGGTTCCCCCTCAACATCTGCAATGGACATCTGCAGACCCTCTGAGGACATGCAAGAAATCCAGTGGAACTGGACAATGCTCAGTGCTTTCAGCAACCTCCGGAGAGATGTCTAGGGAAGGCAGTGCAGCAGCCAAATCTGAACTAGTTTTTTTTGGTCATCTTCTTGGTAGATAGCTGACCCTTGGGATGGGATGGTTCCACCATCACACCCTTCTCCAATAACTTAAAACATTGGTTCTCAGAAAATAAGGATAGACTACAAAGGGTCTTAGGGACAAATGCTTGACAAACTGAGCACAAAGTATGGTCATGAGAAGCACCCAATTAAAAAAAGACACTGCTTGTGATGGTCTTTATAGGGAATCCATCTTCCACACTGACATTTTCCCTTACTGGATGACATGTAAATGTGAAATCCAAAGAAAAAATAAGGTAAGAAAACCCCCAATGGGGCAGTTATCTGAAAATGGCTTTGTAACCAGCACAAACAAAAAAAGTGTTTAACCTGACTATTGAAGGCGATGTTTGCACTGGTGGCAAATATGTTCTGAGGTACATACATCCGTATGTCACCTTTGGGAGCATGCATATGAAGTCCTTGAAAATATAAGGCTTTGGTATACTGGCTGGACGTTGGGATGCCCTGGCAGATGATCCCTCTAGTGAAGAATACTGCAACAGTGATATGGAAGACATCACCTTAGATTTGGGGACATGCCTATTAATATTAATTCAGCAATATTTGTCTCAGTTTACTTTAGTGTGAACACACATAAGCAGTCATGTTTAGGCATAATGATAAAGGCCAATCAAAGAGACATCAAATAGCCATCTCCTTTATGCTTTACATGAGCACTGAATTATTCCATTAAAATTACACAGGCAAATAGATCCCTTTCAACTACAGCTCCAGTGGTCGCCAAAAAGTGTAAATATTGAGCAGTTGATAAAAGTCTATGCAGAAACAATTAACAGTTTCTGCAAATTACAGTCATACTAACCTCACTGTGATCTAATGGAATGAACTTCACTAGTACAACACCCTGCTGAAGGCTAATAATTATTTTCACACCCTCACAGAACCTTTTCTAAGGAACATCTTCAGAGTAGGAGAACGTCCACTACTGATAAAGTTTGGTTTCAAAAGTAAGTGTGTGTGTGTGTGTGTGTGTGTGTGTGTGTGTGTGTGTGTGTGTGTGTGTGTGTGTGTGTGTGTGTGTGTGTGTGTGTGTGTGTGTGTGTGTGTGTGTGTGTGTGTGTGTGTGTGTGTGTGTGTAAAGGTAAATGCCATCTTAATGGAACTTATACTTTTCAACTTCACAAATCTTTTCCCTCATCATGTAGCAAGGTAATATTCATGTCCCCAAAACAAGTTTCCATTGCCAAGCTCTTATAAATCAGTCTTGCTCCTACCTTTCATTTCATGGGCAATGCACTTGATCTGCAACACTGTTCACCCTGCACGGACTGAGCTTGCAATGCCATGCAGGTACTTCAGGCAAAGTCCAACAAAACACATATGCACCAAATAGCCCCAAACAAGTCCTCTCCTAGCATCAGGATGGACTTTTCTCCTTGTCCAGTTTTTCAGGAGTGAACAGAGAGTAATGCTTCAGACAACATAAATAATAATCAGAGGGGTATTCATAACCCTTCACTAAGACAAGATCAGAATGTCAGGAGATTTATGTAATTATATCCAACATACAGGGCTTCAGTCATAAGATTGTAGCACATGGATTGAGGTGATTATGATCAGATACCCAGAAAAAAAGACACTCTCTTCTACAGTGAGAGATCAGATTTAAAAATAGTGTTAAGCACCCTCTGGTTCATTTAAGATTGGGCATTACTCTAGGCAGTTGAATGTGACAGTACTGGCCAGCAAACAGTGGCAGAATAAAACAGTTCTGTTTCTGCCTACTGTCTGTACCTGTAATGTATGTCTGACTTTGTATAACATAAAACAATATGTTAATGCCTTTTTGATAGTGCCCGTCAAGGGCTTTATGTCTTTGAAAGCTAGCAAAACACTTAATGCTTTCTTTCTGCAACTGGTAGCACAAGGAGCAGATAAAGCTTCACACACAACAAAGAATTGATTGAGTCTCTTACTGTAACCCCTTGTGTGTTTCCAACATGGTGCCAGGATTCACCTATTGAACTTCGCTCTCAAGTTGAATTTCTTAGCATCCATGTTTTGAATACAAGCAGGTTATGATTAGCAACCTGCTTATAAACCTCTATGTTATCAGCACTTATCCCACAAGTTTTTTCTGTTGGGAAGTTTCATCATTTTTAATGCTGTAGAAACATGTTGAGAAAGATGTATAGAATGGTATTTAAGTCTGAGTGTCAATCTTTAAGAAAAATGTCAAAATAAGAAAGTAAGCAGACCTTTTGCTTTTGTTTTGCCCTAGTCTGCTTTTAATTGTGTTGATGCTTGCTTGAAATAGAAAAAATGACATTGTTCATGTTTAACGATTTTAGCAGTAATAAAAGGGGTAATCGTATGCAGACAAAACAAATATTTAAACAAAAAAATGAGCCTTGCAGAATAAGAGCTGAATGAGCTTTATATAGACACCATCTGGTACCTCAGCATTTTGCCTTCAAGGATAACTTGCAAACTCACAAAGCTCCATTTATACAATATTGCCCCCTGCTAATTGGTTACATCATTTTACAATTACAAAATGCTTGATACAGAATGTATACATCTTACAAAATTTATATAAACTTTATAATATATTCACATACAAAATTTTATTAATAAATATTTTCTAATTGTGTTTTCCCTTTTCTTTACACCATCAATATTACATATTACCCCAATATGCAGTTAGCACACCCCCCTAATAAATATTTAAATTAACCTTGAGATTAAGACCCCTTGAGATAATGTGCCATAATTGATTATATCCCACGTTCCAACCTGAGTAATTTCGAAATGAAGTCACCCCCCTCTTATTGAAAGGCTAACCCAATACACAAAAAATCAACTTTCATCAGACTCACCATGGACCAAGTGAAAATGCTCAGCAATAGGACTGTTAGTGTTCACTTTTTTATATCTCCCAAATGCTCTGAAATCCTAACCTTAACAATTCTTTTGGTCTATCTAATATATCATTTAATTTTGCTCCATCCACACCCTAAAATGTATGCCACACCACATGAACTACAACTAAATTGTCCCCTGGAAAGAAATCTTCCACTGATGTAACTACCTGTCAAAGTGTTTACTCTCTTGTGCACCATACATTGTCTACAGGGAAATGTACCAACTTTATCAGAATCCCCACCAATCTGTCTATCATTAAGCAGTTCTTTAAGATTAAAATACCTCCCATAAGAAAATTTGACATAGTTAGGAAATAAACCACCAAGCTGTTCATCCCTAGACACAAGATGCTAAGATTCCACTACTAATTTTCTCGATATATCTGAAAATGAGGACTATTTCTGACAAAGTAAATATCCTTTTTGTCTCTCTCATTGCTCTGATTATTCCTCACATTGCTGTTCTCTGTCCATTGTCTGCCAAACTTCCCTTTGTTGGTACCCTTACCATCACAGGCCCTCATAATTGCATCAGCCAATATATGCTTACTATACCCTATCATTAACAACCTATCAACTACTTCATTAAATTTAACTCCCTTAAACTTATCTTCAGAAGTGTTACATAAGATGCGTTTAAATTCACCTATTGAAAGAGAACTGATAAGATGCGGAGGATGCATGCTGCTAGCATGCAAAAAAATATTAACAGCAGTGGGTTTGCAGTAAGGTTTAAACTGAGTTTTACCATACTCATCCACATAAAATTCCACATCCAAAAACTCTGTTATACTTTCAACATTCAAAAGAAAATTTCAACCCATGCAAATTCTTATTTAATTCCTCTGCAAAAACAGGGAATTCATCCGTAGAACCTTTACAAACAAAAAACAAGTCATCAATAAATCTTTTATATAAGATGAGCTGCTTTCTAAAAAATTCAGTACTATAAATAAATCTATTTTCAAACTCCCCCATGTAAAGGATTGCATAGGATGGAGCATATGGTGTACCCATAGCAGTACCTCTTTTCTGTAAAAAAAAGACTGATTCTCAAATACAAAATAGCTATGAGTCAAACAAAATTCCAAGAGTCTAATCACAAAAGCAGTACACAGACTTTCACCCATTATATTCCAAATAGCCTCCAAACCCAATTTTTAATCAATATTAGTGTACAAAGCATTGACATCCACAACAGCCCAATAGTAGTCATTTTGCCATTCTATCTCGGTAACCATTTGACTTACTTCCTGCGTGTTTTTCCCATGTGCGGGAACCTTACAAAAATATCTTTTAAGCAAATAATCAAGGAAAATACCAACATTTTATACATAGAGGTGTATGTTGATAAGCCGGTTGATCCAATTTTGTATATTATCCCCAAAGTATAACTTGACATTAACTTGCACAGTGAGTGACTATCTTTTGTCTAATATATTATTAGATCTCGACAGCCTCACTGTAGGAATTTTGCAAGATCTTAAGTAAAAGTCAAATCTTACTAATCATCACTTTTTATTCCAAGATAGGAAATATCAGCTTCATTTCTATTGGCCAGAACAGTTTTTTATTTAAAAATAAATAAATAAAAAGTATAAAGGAATGAAAGCCTCGACCCCAATGATCATAGATCTAGCTCAGTTAATATGGATTCATAAATTATGGCCAAGTATATTACTCACTGTTTACTTCCTGTTATTTAAATTATTATGCATGTGTTTTCCAGTATTTAATTTTCTTCTAAACATACATACCTACAATCTGTATGGTTTTGCTCCAAAAGAAACAATTCAAGTCAGCTGAAGCTGCCATACGGTATATACAAAAATGTCACTGCAAGTGGTTTATCCATTGAATTACTTCCTGAAAAAACACTTGTAACTATTTTGAATGTTTTTCATCTAGTGAATGACTACTACAACCCAGAACCATGAATTAATTTCAGAAGTCATCTATATTATGGGACTGAAGCCTTTTGCTGCAATGAATTTTTAAAGTTCAAAGGAGCTAAATATCATTATGACTGCCAGGAATAATCAATATATTTCAAAATCTTAAGTGACTTACCTAATATACCAAATGTAAATTAACTTTTTTAAATAATATTTTCAAAAAGGATTGACTCTCTGTATCACTCCCTTCCCACATTTGTGTGTACACATGTATAATTTGTATAACCACTGCAGGCATCACTAACACACACAAAAATGTAAAACAAACACATTACAAATTTTTAACCAACCTTAACTGTCATGCAATTAGTTTTAAATACATTTAATAGATTTGCAAATCTTTATACAACAGGACATCACTGTACTAAAAGGCAAAAGTGCTCACCTTTAATTAACATAAATAATATTCTGTATTTTCTAGCTATGTCAAAAGTTTGACTACAAAGTACTCTAACATTAGTAATCCAAACTCTACCAACTGGATACACAGTAAAAACAGATAAAAAATGAAACCAATTAGTTTCCTTTTCTGATTTGAAAAGACCCTACCACAAACTTAATAAAAACTGTCTTAATAGTGGTAGTGCCATAAAAAGGTCTTTCCTAAGTTAAGATACAGGGTTAAAGATACAGAGTTAAAATTATAGGCAAATGAAGAAAAAAGGCTATGGTGATGAACTCCATCCTATTCACTGCAACCCCCTCCTCAACGTGCACAGATGTGTATGCCAATACAGCCAGATTGAATGTATGTGCCACAAATGTCCAATTGCAATCCAATTAATAATGTCCAGAATAATATATTTCATCTTGTTGCTGCCTGTCATGCATTTTTCAACCCACTGTAACATCCACCACATGAGCACACAACGGATTACTGCCACTTTGACTGTGTAAACCTCAGATTTCTGCATGTAAAAGCAGTATTTGCATATCTGCAGAATCAATGCGAATGTTTAACCATTCCTAGCATCTCACAAGGTAAACAACCCAATCAAGTGCTCTTAAGTATTATTATTTGAAAAAAAGATTTCTGTATCTCCTGTATATCCATAACACCAGTTTCTGACCCAGTGGTCCCAACCTGGTTAGCAGAATATGGCAATGTGTACACTTATGTTCAGTACCCAATAAACACAGTGCTTTAAAAAGATACCACCAAACTACTGCACACTATTTATGTCTTCTTTAAAGTCAAGGTTTTCTTTATCAGATTTCTTTTTTTTTCCAGCACTTTCACTGGTCTCAGCATCTCTGCTGCATTTTCTGATGCCATTGTACATTTTTCCTTTGCAAAGTACCAGAAACAACTTTAACATAAAATTTTTGAATACATTGTTTTTTGTTACATAGGGAAAAATGGTAGTCATATGTATATACTAAGCTAGCAATCACCGGGTCCTTTACAAGCCTACCCTTGCAACCCAACTCAATTGATTCCCTATTTACCATGGATATATTTAGGAGGGGTATGTTAACTAGGAAGTTTGTAGAGGTTATGTGGGGGTTATGTTAGATAGAGGTAAACAAAAATCCCCAAACTATCAGAGACATGGAGACCAGACTTAGGCTGAATTCCCCGTTTCCCAGCCATTGGTCAAGGTTACACTTAAATAGGGTTGGGGATGGACTTTTGCTCACCTGTATGAGGAACCTGTTCCAGAGCATGGGGATCCTTTGAGATGCACATCTGGCTCACCAGCGTGTCTAGTTTATGTTACAAGCAAAACTCAAATACAAAATACAAAATTAAATCTAGTGTTTCTGATGCTGCTCATTTTGCTGAAGTGTAAAAGGTCCATCAGAGCTGAATCCAAGGTTCCCTTGTATGCCAGGCATAAACTGCACATCAGCAACCTGAAGGAAACAGTACTGAGATAGGGCTTTAATGGGATCCATAAAGGACAATGTATTTATACCCTGGATTTTCCTGGTAAAGAAAAGTTGGGGGTATTCTAACTCTTAAATATGTCTGGTCAAGCACATGATGAAGGGACCTTATACTTAATGACTTGTCTGATAAGAGCTGAATAAAGTGGCACTAAAACTTCCTTGGACCTAGATGTCATACATTTACTTACAAATTGAGTGATACAGAAGGATTTGCTTACTACATGTTGGTCAAAGGCCAGATTACTCTATACGTATGTTCCTAGATCCATTACTACCAGGTCAGCTCGCAGGGCTACACCATTGGAGTAAATAGACAAAGTGGGAGTTTTCCCAAAAAGAACTACCATGCATTTTATGGCATTGAGTCTTAGACTCACTAGTAAGATGTGTGTTTCATGTGGGAAATCTACGATAGCTCCCAGTTTTCGGTCATCTGCATGTCTAGTCAGTCAAGGGCCCTTGACATAAGCCTTTACCTCCAAGTAGTTGCTGAATAGGAGTGGTCCCAGCATGGAGCCTCGAGGTACCCTGCTGATGACTGGTCTTTTAATGGAGCCAGTCTCATAAATCCTGGCTTCCTGGCTCCTGTCTGTGAGCCAGCCAGTAATCTAGTGAGTTATGTAGGGGTTTATGCCAAATTTGGTGAGGGTGTCAACTATACCTGAGTGGGGTATTGTATCAAATACCTTAGCCAGGTCTGGGTGAGTGGTATGTAGTTTTACCCATCATTAATTGGCTTGGTGACTTTCTCAAAGTCGTCCACCAGGTTAGGTAGGCATGATGTTCCCTTCATAAAGCCAAACTGAGTTGCATCCAGTGTCTGAAGATTCCCTATGTTTTTGTTGTTCATTTCCATGATATTTCACTCCATGGCATTCAGTATTAGACTAGTTAGTTACCAAGGTTGGTTGATGGTCTACCCTAGTGAAGTGTGATAACAGTTGCAGTACTCCATTTTCATGGTACAAATCTTGTTTTGAGGCTATAGTTGAAAAGCAACTCAAATGGTCTTCATAGGTCACGTTTCAAGCTATTTAGGAGACATCCTGGGATGTTGTCAGGTCCCAGTGAGGCTGTGTTTTTGGCCTTAGTGTGCACCACCAGGAGCTGCTCCCACATAGTAGCTGGGTGGGGGTTATGCTACACGCATTTCATAGGGGATTGGGGGGGGTGAAGTTTGAGCTGAATTTGTCAGCCAGTAACTTTGCTATGTCACTCTGCATAGTGAAGGTGGCACCACTGACCACCAGTTAGGCACACTGATGTGGCCTACTTTTGAAGTTTTGATCATATCTGTAGAAGGCCTAGCAGTGGTCTTTAGCCTCTGTGGATATCCTTGAAATTGGCATTATTGGACTTAATTAGCCCTCTTAGTTTCCTGTTTTGTGTAATTAGAGAGCTCCTATCATGATGGGAGTTGGCATTCCTGATTTTTAGCTGTTACTTTTTTCCATTTTGTTATATACCTATTAAGGTTAGAATTCCACTAGTGTGGTTTGTTTTTAGAGACTTTTCTGAGCTTATGTCAGTAGGTACAGCAGCCTCTATTTAGCCATTTACATGGCTGTACAGAATCTCTGTGAACAATTCCACATAGGTTGCTGTGAACTCAAGGTGGACGGGGCAATGAATTTTGACAAACTGTTGCTTATCTGGATGTAGTGTGCTTTGGAATAGTTTCTAACATTTACAGGTTTGCTAGGGTTACAGAATTATTTTTATTTTGAAGGCAAAAGCTTTGTTGTCTCCCTCACCAGTAAGGACGTGACACTGGAGGGGTGTAGTGCTCCCCCATATAGGGGAGTACTATGTCTAGTATGTCTGAACCTCTGGTAGGTGTGTGAACTATATGTTTAAGAGTATTTGTGTTAAAGTCCAGGAATAACTGTGCCTACTAAATGAGTCTACACAGGGGTAGTTAAAGTCTCCCATGAATAGGGCGTTTGGTTTAATGGTGAGTGTCTCCAGTCGGTCTAGGTATGAGCTAAAGGATTCTAAACACACAGGGGTGACCTATAGCTTGCTCAGATATGGTATGGGATTTTGTCAATGCTGATTTGCATGTACATAAATTCCAGGATATCATCTTGTTTAACCACCTTAGAGTTATGCTTATTGCTAATATAGACAGACTTCTTCCACCTTTAGTCCCTGTCTGTGCAGCTGATGGTCTAAATGTGTGGAAGAAATTGAAACTTTGCCCTGCAAGAGTACTTTCTGCAGATTTAAACTATGTCTCAGTGATGGCACAGATGTCTATATTCTCCAGAGTGAGGAGAGCTTGTTGGGTGTGGAGTTTTTTGTTTAGGCTCCTAGCAGTAAGTAGCAACACCTGTATGTTTCTTTGGATTTTATTTAGTATGTATGTCAGGTTTGTCAGTTTGGCATTACCTAAAAAAGGCACCAAGGGGGTCGATAAAGTTTGAGCCAATATTTAGAAGTCATGGGGAACATATCAAACCACGCACTGCAAAGCAGTGTGGTCTGTTAACCATGTCTTCCCATGCTGACAAATATCGAATCCCCCCTGGAAAGACATCAGAAACTAAGCCAAATATTGAAGTCAATCTTCTTTTGCTCATACTGTGGCATCATATGTGATGAAGGTAGATTTCTGTTTAATGCAAGGCATGCAACTGCCTTAAACAGACATCGACAATGTCACTTCATGTTGCCCAGGGAATTACATGTCAGGTCATTAATGCCCACACGGACTACGATAGAATTATACTCTTACCTGTGATGTAGTAACTTGAGTGTGTTCATAACTTGGCAGATCCTGGCTCCTGATAAGCAACTGTTACCTTTTACATGTTCACTCTGATAATTGGGGTATGTATCTGTGTGTCATAGAATGGAGTCCCCTGTGATGAGAGTCCTGGGTAATGCATTTGCTTGCCTTATGGGCTTTGCTCTTGGAGCTGGGTGTATGCATATGTCTGATGCTTGGCATTTCTTCTGGTGAGTGCTTTAGAGATTGTTCAGGATAGGCATTGCCTTTCATAGGCTTGAGGAGTTGTGAGGTTTGGGAAGATTTCTTTTTGTGCCTCATCCTAAGTTCATTTATGTGTGTTGTGGATGTAGTGTGTGTGTGTTCTTGACAATCTTATTTGTATGCAAGATTTTTGCCTCCAATTAAATTTTCACATAACCATTTAATCCAAAGCAATGCACCTGTGAACATGAGGCAATTGCTACACTGTCACAGGATGCCTATTATCTACCAGGCTGGCTAAGGAGGCATTTAGAAATTGCATGTCCATGTTGTCTGGACCTTTATTTGGGTGGGCTACTGTAGGTCATGGATGGGTTGTACAGAGGTCTCTTTGGGTAGTCTCACAGGTCTGGCACTAGATTAATTTAGATTGTGCTATGATTTGATACTAGTGCTGTTTAGTGTACAAACTAGCTGGTCTAAGCTTGTCTGCATGCAATGGCTTTGTTTTAGCCATATTAAGTTACACATTTCAATTTTAAGGGTAGTTTTATGAATAAAGGTTATTTTCTGTGCTTTTGTACCTGTACAGGGCACTGCTAAACTCTTGATGTAAACACACCAAGAAAGACTGCTTACCAGTGTAATGGTAAAACAAAACTTACCCTACCTTGTCAAACCAGCTTCAAGTAGTAGGAATCTTTACAATGATTTAAAGGCAAAAATCAACAAACGAAGGAGGAGCACTCAACATTTAACTGAAGTGCAAAACAATAAAATATATCTCCAATATGCAAAGGATGGAGCAGGATTAACCCAGGCCCCCCTTAAAGTGTGCCAAGCAGATGGGAACTCTGTAAAAATGAGCAGGCAACAATTTGTAGTAAGGCAGATTCACTCGAAACTCAAGTATAATACTGGCTTGCTGGGTGGGCACTTAGTATTATGGATAAATGGAACACAATAGGTGGAAAAGTACTTAAATAGGTTATACAACAGACAACAGCAATGAAGTAGGGGGTGGTACTTTGGAAATCAGACTTCCATATATGGCAGAAGTCAGAGACACAGCCTTTTAAAATCAATAGGAGATAAAGGTGGGAGGACTGGGAAGAAATTTAAACTGGAGGTCTCACCCTATGGTTAGAATTTCAGAAATTTTTAGCTTAATGATAGTGTTTTCACATCTCAGCAAGAGGTTCCCAGGTTCAATTCTTGGCTGGGGTGCATTCTGTGCAGAGTGTGCATGTCCTCCCTGTGTACAAGTGCATTTCCTCTGGGTGCTGTAGTTTTCTCCCACATTCCAAAGATATATAGTAGATGAGGAAAGAGGCAACACACAAGCAAAATTATCCAGACTCTAGGGTAAATGAAATATGCTGTATCCTTTGAAAGTTCAGTCCAAAAATTCTTGAATTAAAGGATTGAACTTTCAAGGAATACAGTGCATTTCACTTACCCTACAGTCAGGATAATTTTGCTTCAGGATGCTGCTTCTTTCCTAGTTTATTTCTTTACGTACAGTAGACGGATTAGACACTAAATTGGTCATAGGTGAGTGTGTGTGAATGTGTGTTATGGAAGAACAAACACAGCAGGGCTAGGTCCCAGGTTGTGTGAAACTTGGATCTAGATGATTGTCACTGCTGAATTTTATCCCATGTTCAAAAATGAGAAAAGGGATTGGGGATTAGTCTCACTGGGGACTGAGACAGACTCAAAGAACAGGGGAGAAAAACTGTATCAAGGTAAACAGAATGTACCGGAATGCAACTTTATACATCTATATACAGCTATAAAAAGTAATGAAGCACAAATCCTGGAACAGAATTCACAATAATGACACTACTCCAATCCTACCACAGATGAAGCTACCAGACTATCAAGAAATGTTTCAGTAATGCTGTAATAACTAATGATGCTTATATCTGGCAGTAGAGCACAATACTGCCACAATTTGAATGAAGCTACAAGATTAAGGCCTCAGATTGGGGTTGAAAATACAAAAAGCTACCCTTTACATGTAATTATGAAAATAAAAGTGTGGTAGAATGTATAAACAATGCTAACATCTTGCAGTAATAAACAATCTTCCCACAAGTGCAAATGAAGCTACAACACTAAGCTCCCAGAACTAAAATAATTAAAAAAAATCTTACTAAATCATGGACAAAAAATAGATGCACAAAAAAGTACCACTGCACAGATCAATATAAGTGCACCTTAAAATATTCAAGCAAAATTTAAATAAAAGTTGTTTTTCCCTTTTGCTGAAAAGCTTTTATCTCACACTTTGGGCCTTTCTACAGTTCTCATAGTCTTGAACATAAGACCCTGGGTGGATGTAGCTCTGTGCTAACCAGAGCAGACTAGGTGGTGAGGGATCTAATCAAATAAATACAATAAATTGAATATTGGACTGAATGTTTCCTTTCATTTTTATGCTCACTAGAATCACGAGACTGAATTTCAATTGCATAGTATTTTCTCTGGAATCCATTTGAATGTTCAAATGCTATTCTTTTTCTTTTCCATTATGTTTGCAATACATTCTCACTTTCTTTCATTTTAACTTTTATTTCTGTCCCAAATTTTACTTTACAATTATCTCTTTCCTTAGTTAATTCCTTTAACTGGGTACTAGTAAAGTAAAACAGAACCACTCTAAACCATCCTCAAGTTCAATCCAAATCAAAATTTATTGTTGCAAGTTAAAATTTCACCACAAAATGGCTTCCTCTGGCAAATCTAGAATCACAATTCAAACCTCCAGTTTAAATACTAGAACACTGGTCACATGAGTAAAATACTGTCCAGGTGATAGATTCTAAACCACATGACATTTTCAAAAACCTGTGATATTTAAAGAGA
This sequence comes from Protopterus annectens, assembly GCF_019279795.1. Classification (NCBI taxonomy): domain Eukaryota; kingdom Metazoa; phylum Chordata; order Ceratodontiformes; family Protopteridae; genus Protopterus; species Protopterus annectens. The sequence continues at coordinate 1,605,024,673 of NC_056741.1, forward strand.
CCACTTAACATTTAAAAGTCACATAACTTTCAAATATATGAAAAAATAACATAAAAAGCTTATATGTTATAAAATAGACATATAAAACAGTATATAAAATATTTAAAAAGAGAACTTACTAAACATTAAAAATTATTAGCAAAACAATGTTTAAATTTTCAGATGAAGTTCTTTCAGTAATGGTTTCAAAGAGACAAAGCCATTTAATCTAAGTAGAATATGTGCAATAAGTGTAAAATCCAGTAAAATTCATCTAGTTCAGTTTTGTTCACCCAATCATACGTCAATACTTTATGTCAAAGTATACTGTTCCTTTAATTTTAACTGTTAGTTGATTTGTGTATGTGACCTTTTTATGCTATTTAAACCATTCGCTGTTTGATGGGAATTGTTTCATACACCCGAGGAAGCCCTCTGGACAAAAGTTTTAAGCTTGCATATTTGAAATTTACTTGCGGATATTAAAAACATTTCAAAGTGCATTTACTCCATCCTGATTTCCAGTGATTTTTTTATTTTTTATTGAATACAGGTGGTGTGTCCCTGGATTTACCTACATGCTGGTTCACTTTTTTGCTGCCTGTAGTTGCTATAGCATGCAGGTAAGTTACCAACACAGTCTTTGGGCTTGAAGTCATTTAACGGGCAAACGAATGATTACCATCCCAGACTACTTGACTGTATCCTTCATGGTCAGAGCTCAAAGTCTTCTCTTAATGCCTCTTTATTTTGTAACCCAGAAACTCCTGTCTGCTCCTGGCAGATTATTCTCCCTAGGGTACATCCTAGTCCCTCCTGTCACAAGCCTTTGTTCTCTCCTCCAACCTCCTATCTTTCCCTCTTGATGTGCCCATGTATTGATTGATACACTGCAGCAATTGATTAACACTTCCCTGGTTCTCTACCCTCACTGCCAGGGTGCTTACTCTAGTTTCAGACCATGTCTGCTCCTTTGGCTCTCTCATGGATTGGTGTTGCTTCTCCTTTCTAACTTGGTATCTTATGTCCTTTATGTAGTTTGTTACAATATAACCACTTTTTCCTTAGTTATGCCTGAAGAACATATGGCAGGTACCTGCATATTCAATTTCCTTTTGCCACTGGTCTGATTTCTGGGATATGAGCAACGCTCCCACTTAACTTTTGCATCTCTGCTTGCAACTTCTCCATCAAATTCCATTCATTGCATGATTCTACAGCTAGCCTACGCTATATGCTACCTTTGATTGCTCCTCTGTTGTCTTCTCCCCACTTCCTCCCTTTTCTACTGCTTCATTAGCACTCCTTCTCCTCCTTTCATCGACATTTTAAAATATATGAGTGTGAAAATATAGCTTTTTCATCCAGGTTAAAGTAGTTTTCACCATTCTAGGCCAAGATGGAGCTTACCCCCAACCTGTAACTGGTGTTTTGGCCATATCTTCCCAATTTTCTTTCCAGTCTTAGGTTATCACTTGCCTACTGCTACAAACAGTCATTACATTCTATAATCCCCTTTCCTCACTTACTAGCTTTTTGTGCAGGTAAGTGCTTCTCAGAACACTACTAATACTGGAATCTCTCACTGCTGTTTTCCTAGCCTTGCTTCCTACCAGCTCAACTATCTCCTTTCCCATGTCTTCCATGCCTGCTTTGTATATACCCAACTTCCCACTGGTGACCATATGGGCCAGACCTTCCCATCTCTTCTGAAGTCTAAACTCTGGTACCAGCTCCTCTTTAACCTGCTGTCTGCTGGCTCCCTAGCTTAGATTTCTAATCCACTTAGTAACTGAGACTCTAGTCATCATATTTTATTCTGCCTCTGACGTGACTCTCCTCTCCTTCACTTTCATCATTATGCTACTACCCATACAGTTTACAGACTCACATGTTCCACCTCCTGTCCCACCTCAGTCTATGATGGTTGCTCCATGTTCTGAACCTGAATGATTTCGCATCCCTCTTACACTCTCCCTAAAATTTATCTTCACTCTTTTGCCAATCTTGTATTCTCTCCCTCTCCCCTATAAAACTGACTGCTGACCTGCACTACTCCTTTTCTACTATCCTCTGCTTGAAGCCTATATCACTCTCTTGGATTCTATATGCCTTTCATGGGGAAGATAGTCATTGTGGGAGTGCTGATGAAGGGAACATGTTTCTTAGAGGTTTTGAATTAGGGCAGTTGGGAAACAGAAGTTTGAAGGGAATTCTTCATACCTAATCCACATCAGGTTGGACTTGAAGCTGATCCAGTAAGACCTGAAGGGAAGATGATCAACAGTGTGCTCCATCTGGGAATTAAATTGACAGAATCATCTATATGAAAGGACCAAGTAGGTGGCATCACCATTCAAGAGCTTAGCAATTTCAGGAGTACTTTCAGAAGTGCTAGCCAGTATAAGGAAGCAGAGGATTATTGAAGCATTTTAACTGCAAAGTGAGAGGGCTGGATATGGAGTGGGAATAGGGGCATTGGGTGAGTGGGGGACAGCTTGAGAAGAAGCGATTAACCAGGAGTTGCATGTTGGTTCTCATATTACTGCATCACTAAAACAGAAACTGGACAAGAAAGACGGCTGTGCAAATAAGAGAGAAGTAAAAATAGCAGAGAGGGAGGAAAGTAGTAATCCCAAGGAAGGAAGAGACAGGGGTGAGACATATTACAGAAAAAATTAGCATTTGTGCAATGGGGCAAGAACCTAGATTAAACACTCAAGGCAATAATATGTTAGAACAGATGAAGGTTGCTGTTGAAGACTTAGCCCTTAGAGGTTACAACAAGCAAGAAGTCCAGCAGATATGTGAGAACATTAATAAGAAAAGAAATACAGTTGCTGCACCCATTTTCTTTAACCAAGTTGATAGGAACACAGAGCACGATACCCATGCTACCACTAAATTGAAGCTTAGATGTATCTTGACTTATATTAGGAATTCCTTAGCCACTGAAAATATAATCCGTAAACACTGGCACATACTACAGGACGTTCCATCACTTAGTAATTATATCACTTCACAATCCCTGTTTTCACATAAGATGCACAGGAACTTAAAAAGCATATTATGTTATAGAGAACAACCCAAAATGTGGTTTACATCCAACTCATGGAAAAAAGGCACTTATACATGTGGCAATTGTATATTTTTAAGTATACTGACACTAGGAAAATTATTACACATCCTGTAACAGCCACACATTTTGAAATTAGTCCCTATGGTAATTGTAACACCAGGAATCTGGTATATCTAGCAACAAGCAGCCACTGCAGTTCCTATTATGTAGGTAAAACAAACCAGAGACTTAAATACAACATCAGAAAATAATAGAGAAGCAGTTGCTAATGACTTAAACAAACATAAGCTGGAGAAGGAATCCACCCACAGTTTTAAGTTCTTGATTTTAGAAGTTGTGTATGAAAATATAAGAGGTGAAAATATTGTTCTTAGAACTGGCCAAGTGGAACTGAACTGGATTTTGAGGTTTAAGGCTCATATTATGCCAGGGCTGAATGGTATTGCCCCTCTCAAACCTATACTCATAACCAAGCATGAGTCTGTGTAAATACATTTGTTGCAGCACTATATGTATATTTCATACATAAGCCAGGTGCCTTTTATAAGCTTTATGCAAGTCTTTTACACCTATTTTTATATTATGTTTATACGTTTTTACAAACCTTTACGTTTCATATACTTGTTATTACATATGTTTCTCAGAGTATACTGTTCCTATAATTTTAATTTTAACTGGCAATTGATTTGTGCATGTGACCTTTTTATACTATTCAAACCAGTCACTGGTTGGTGTAAGTTGTTTAATATGCCTGAGGAAGCCCTGTGGGCAAATGTTTTATGCTTGCATATTTGAAATTTACTTCTGGATATCAAAGCGTACCTGAAATTTGTGGATATTAAAAGGATTTCAAAGTGCATTTACTCTACCCTGGTTTCCAATGATTTCTCATCTATTATATTATATTGTACTATATTATAGAAACCACAAACATAGTTATATTGGAAACGTGCCATAGCATATCCCAACACACAAGGGGGCAGGGGAGGTGAGATGAGGTTTACTCCATTTAATACAGTTTCATCAAAAGCCTGTTCACTGCACAGGTCTTGACTCTTATGTTTCAAGAGAAGTTCTGAATGAATTAACCCCCGCCCATGAAAGAATGCACCAGCCAGGATTGAATTGTTGATGTGGAAAGGGTCAAGGATGTTCAAATGAAGTTGTTTATATGCACAATGATTATACCACTTGAGTGGCTTACAAGGGGGGATAGTAAGAAAACAAAGATGGTGTGGGGTTCTACAGGACTAGCTTATGCTGAGCTATGACCAGGGACTTAGAGGATTTAGAGTTAGGAGGAAATTAAGAAAGTAAGTAAACTATTAGAATATATCAGGAATTAAATACTCTATGATATGCTGAGGATTAAGTAAAAGAAGAAAGATAAAGTCAACAAGGTTGCAAAGGAATGTAAAGCTAGTTATACATAAGACAGAGCATGCAAAGGGAGGGAAAGAAGGCACAGCGCAAGAAGGCATGCAGAATAGTCAGGTGTGAGGGGACAGGAGACGCTGTCTGGAAAGAAGTGGCATAAGGGAATAATGACATTTTTATAGATATAGCAACAAGGAGCATACTTCTTCAGAGTGAGCAGTGACAGGTGATAGATCACAGAAAACTGAGAAAAAGCAGAGGAAATAAATAAATATTTTGCTTTATTTTTGACAAGCAAAGGCATGCTGTAAGATAGAACAGAGTGGGGAACTGTGGACAGACACCAAAATAGAGGGGGAATATATTGCCTTCATGGAAATTAAAGTCAAGGTAGGCTCCCATCTATCATTCTGAAGAATCTGTCCAGTGTGATGACAGATCACCCATGTACAAAGGAGTCACATAAGCTGTACTCTAGTTCTGTGCCACTTCTGCACTCCCCAGTACTTTATCAAATATATTTTTAAATGGGAAGTATGAAAAATCCATGGAACAGTAGGCCTTTTAGCTTAACTGTAATGCCAGAGGAAGTCAGAGAGAATCCAGAGCAGAAGACTGGATGCCTGCCTAGAGGACAAAATTCTCTGGAACATCACCCACCATAGATTTATTTCCAGAAGGGCTGCCAGTGAGACCTGATGCAGTTTTCTGACTGGGTTACAGCAGAACCACACTTGGATTATCTGGACTCCACTAAGGCCTTTCAGTGCTGCGCAGATGGCTGCTAGGAAAACTTGAAAGGATGAGGGAAGAGCAAAACCTCAGAACTGGGTTGTTGCATGCTTGAAGAGTAGGGCATAGAGGAATGTAGCAAGAATAATTATATCAGGAGTAAAATAATCCCTGAGGATCAGTCCTAGCTCTGTTTTCCTTACTTATTTTTGACAAATGACTAGGAGTACCAGTGGAGGACCTCTGAAAGGGTTTAAGGAGGTCAAGGAAAGGAAAACCTGGAAAATCTGGTTAGAAAGTAAATGAAATTCTTAGAATTTAAGTACAAGTTACTGCACTTGGGTCACAAAAACTCTGGTGTGAAATATCAATGTATTATGAAGAGTGGGGCTAGAAATTATGACAGCGAAACAATAAAGGGATATTGATTACATATAGAGTGGATCATCATTAGTAGCAGCAGCAGATGGATGGGGAAGTGGCAGCAGTTAGAATAATGTTGGAGTGCAGCCCCATGGGAACAGACTATGGAAGCAAGAAGTATCTGGTCAGGATCTGGAAGTTATCCAGAAGAAAGCCACAAAATATAAGCAATTATGTTGGATGGCTGGAGAAATGAAATCAGGAGGGAACACTAATTAATTTGGTCTGGTAACTGGCCACAAACATTTTTCCAGACAAATAAACCCAAAGGCAAAATACTATGCCATAATATAGGCAAATGACAGCCGACAGACACTGGAAGAATAGCTTATGATAATAATTTTAGATGTTTACAATTATAAAACAAAATGGCAGTTGTCACCATCAGAAATGGAGGGCATGTTCCTGCAAATCACAACACTTCAAAAAAAGTCAGAAAAGTATTGTCTAATTATAAGCTCACCATTACTCCTTCAATGAAAATTTGCAAGGGACTTAGCTACACTAACATTGTAGGCTGTACTGTCATGCAACTAATATTTAACTCCCAAGATCTTTGTACCTTAGGTTATGGTGAATACTCCAGGACAGCATAACATTGGTCATGCTATATATTCACACACACACACACACACACACACACACACACACACACACACACACACACACACACACACACACACACACAGACACGCACGCACACACACGCACACACACGAACACACACGAACACACACACACACACACATATATATATATATATATATATATATATATATATATATACATACACACACACACACACACACACACACACACACACACACACATACACACACACACACACACACACACACACACACACACACACACACACACACACATACATACATGCATCCTTTTGCAATGATACATTAATTCCTCTACTCTGAGGATTAGTAATGCTCGTTGGAATTTCAGCAGGCATTTTAAATGATGGTTCATGCTAATAAGTAATTTGATCACAAAGCCATTTCAAAAAATATTACATTAAAAATCCTGACTCATCCGAAGACTGTGTACACTGAGTATTACTTAGGAGAAACACAACTGAAGTAGACAATGTGAGAAAACCTGAAGTATACTGGTAGCTCGTAAGATATGCCATCCAATGAAAGGACTTCTTCAGAAATGGTCATTTACAGCTTTTTCATTAGGAGTCTTATTCATCTTATTACTTGCTATTTATCCATTTGTTAACCTTATGAGTTTATTACATTACATTAAGATTGAGTAAATTTGGTAGATTAATAAGAACATATCACATTTACAATTGAACGGATGAATACAAAATCCATAAAAATGTCTACAAAAGTTTAATATATGCATATGCAATTAGAAGAATGATTCCTCATTAAAAAGCTGTAAATCCTGTCAGAAAAAATCCATTTGTGTAAGACAAAAGGGCTCTTGCGTTACAGCTATTAAATATTGATTGAGGTCATATACATGTTGTCAGGCATATGTGCAAATATTAATTTGAGTGAATATTTTGGTCATGGTAACTCCATATAGGAATGACTACAAATTGATAGTTTGATAAAGATTTGGAATAATGCCTAGGGAAGATTATTTACTGGTGTGTGTGTGTGCGTGTGTGTGTGTGTGTGTGTGTGTGTGTGTGTGTGTGTGTGTGTGTGTGTGTGTGTGTGTGTGTGGCTTTGAGAGTGATGTGCCTGTGTACAATTGTTTCAGGTTAGAATTATATTAAAGCCTAGGTATGATGTTTGCTTTGTGTGTTATGGTTTGTGTGTCATGTATGAATCCATAATAGTTGTGTTGTGGTACTGTTAGGGAAAGAGTTTTTAAAGTGGTAATGTGCAGATGTGGGGGTTAGCTTAGCATAAATAAGATACAACAGGGTAGTGAATCCCCCATCCCAACATCTATCCTTACTCATGTACAATAACCTAAACCTTAACTGTACTGTTGCCCCTTTCCCCAATCCCCATTACCTTAACAAAAAACATTTCCCTAACAATACCACTATTCAGACAAAGTAAGTTTGTTGGTATTGTTTCATTTAAAAAAATGGATGACTACAAAAGGAAAACCTTTGCTTTCCTGTCGCAATCTGTGTAGTTTTGGGGGCATATTATGTATGATCCTTTTATTCCTTAAGGTTTTTGGCCATTGCTGATATCATTTGTGGCCCCAGTGTAACTGATTGGATGTGTATGCAAGTTTTGTTAGTCAATAAATATTCAACCAGCACTTACCAGGAACATTCTAACTGCAATTTAGAAAATAAATACTTTTTTCAAACTGTTTTTTGCAAGTGCACCCACTGCATCCCCTTGATGATGTATATACCAACTCCAAGATCGTATTACAGTGGGAAAGGAATAAAACTTTCAAACTCACACTTTTATGGTCACATTCACCAGCATTACAATAATCTGATGTAACTGCTTGTCGAAGATAATATTTGGTCAACAAACTGGTACACTGATAAGGAAGAAATCCTTATAGCAAAACCTCTGTCATATCTATTAACCTTAAATATGCCAAATGCTCAACCCTATATACCACATTATGAACTACTATTCATACTATGCTTGTCTGGAGGCATATTTTGATCCCACCCCCTTGTTAAACAATCACAAAAAGGAATGGCTTGTTTTTTTTTTTTTTTTGCCATCATGTTTTTTTGCTGAAATGTACTGTCAATAAGCAGAAATTAATGATTTCTATAGTGATGTTATAAATAAAAATACACACAAAAATATGTGTGTGTGCATTCATGTGTGTGCATACACATTATACATACACACAAATATATAAACACACACATGTATATATACAGTTACATAAATATACATACAAAAATGTTGATTTAATCAATCTCAAGGACCAAAGGCAAGCAGGGACTCATAATGAAAGAAGAACCAAGAACCAAGATACAGTTATGAGAAAGGAGCATATGTCTCAACCTCTTAGAACAAGAAATCTGTACAAACCTATACATAAAAATGGGACAAAGTCCCAAAAAATAGGGCCAATTTTTAAATATTGTTTTTACAAACTTAAAAATTTGATAGAATAACAGGTTTTGCATTAGCATGAATTCTCTGAAGAGCAATAAATCTGAAACTCAAATGTCTGTCATTATTTTCTAACTTTAATCATTAATGATTTGCCATTAATTTGACAGAAAACCACAATTGTATGAAAAATAGACCAAAAATATGAGGCAAAAGTCTGGACATTTTGTGAAAATCTGTACATTTGAGAGGTATGGAGTCCACCAATGAGTGACGGCTTAAATCACAGTGTAATTGAGCACTATTGTCCAGTGAAATTAGGGCTTCATAACACCTTTACACTATAAATCCACTAACCATTTGGTCACAATCCACTCCAATTAGCCACTGATTAACAGTCATGGCTTATATTTAAAATAAATCACCTGTTTGTCCACACTCAGGATCCCATGGACCAAAAAGCACATGGATCATTTTCTGCTGTAGGATAGAGTATAACTGCATACTGTTTATCAGATGTTTTACATATACAGTATGCTCCCTGCATCCTCTAATACTGCAAGTTATTTGAAGTAATATATTTACAGATCTTGAGTATGTGAATAGAACCACCATATGGGGGGATGGGGGGGGTGGGATGATGGGTGCGCCAACACTTTTCCAGAATTTTCAGAAGGCATTTTTGCTAGTAATGATTTGCATGCACAAAGTAGTCCTCTATTTTGCATGAGAAAATGTTAGGTTATTACATTAAGCTGTCATTAGATTTTTTTTTCCTTAGGAGACTGGTATTTCTGGCAAAGCTGTTCACAGATTCAGGCTATGGTAAGAATTTATCAAAAGGTATTCTGGAGCAAGTTACCTGGGACAGGTTTACTAAATATGCTAAAAAATGTACTACGTTCAGACACCAATAATTGTGGTACTTTATTCAAAGATCTGTAAAGTACAATGTCATCTATGTCCTTCAAGCACAAGATACTTCAAAAGTTGAATTATTAGATATGTACCAATCATAAGTCACAGACCTATGATATACGATGGAGTGGAATTGGCCACTAGTTACGACTAAAGTCCAAGACAACTATAACACCTTGGTTTGATAACCTAGAGCTTTACTCACAGCATTGGTAGCAGTCCCCTCGCAGTGAACAAAAATTATACCAGAGACTGCTGCTACCACAAAATTATCTATAGTATTACCAAAAGTCAAGTTGGCACTTCTCATGGAACTTGCTGTCAGTGTAGTGTTATAAAAATGTATGCATCGCTGTTCATATTTTACAGGCACCCTTTTAGGTGAATGAAACATTTACATGCTTAAGCAGTGATATTTTCTAAGCTCAGAAAACTAAGAAACTATTGTAGTGCATTTGTATGTCTATGTATACTATTAGAAAAAAAAAGACAGCCATTGCCCTTTACAAGTATACTGTCGCATGTAACACACACACACACACACACACACACACACACACACACACACACACACACACACACACACATTTTTACTTTATGGAGTGCATAAAGGTAAGGCTCAAGTCAAGCGTGGTTACTTTAACAGCACAATTGCATTTTGGAGACAAGTGAAGTGGAGAGGTACACAGGGTGGGATGCAGGATGAATGTAAAATGGGTATTGAAATTGAAATGACCTTAGCTAGCTCATTAAGAGCCCTAGGCAATTCCCCCAGACAGACACCCTCGTAACCCAAAACAAAGATAAGAACAGGGGCTTCCATCTGAAGCTGAGAAACAAAAAAAATGTAATCTTCTCTTGCAACTTTAACATTGTACTTGTTACAACTCTGTTATTATAATGACTAGTATATCAAGCTTTCCTGCAAGAAGAGAGTGCAATATTACCATTCATTTATAATGAAAGGATATCCTCTTGGATTCATAAATGAAAAATGGTACGGCACTTCTGCCCCAGCAGCACAAGGTAACACATCCCCCCGGGGAGCTAACCCCTTTGTTCCACCTCATGTACAGCTCTTGGAACTGAGACCAATTAGACAGCCTTCCAAAGCTTTTACAATTTATAGTTATTAGAGCAAGCATTTTTTTGTTTTTATATAAATAAGAAAACTAATAATTTCTTTACTTTCTTATTTGTAGTACTTAAGAGTTTTTTTAAGTTTTTAACATTAGTTTTATCTATTCTTTCCATATTGCACAATATTTTAATTAAGGGAGAAAAATTTTTAATGGATATGTGTTTTTCCTTTAAAACTATAAAGTTTGAGATTGTACATTTTTGATTATAAAAATGGAAACGTGAGTTTACATTCTTTTGAAAATACATCAAAGAATGTAAACTCAGCAAAATACTTTGATTAAAAAATAGCCTCGAGCATTGTGGGAACTTCTGGCCTCCCAAAACCTAACAATATATATTACTTCAGGCCAGCCATCATGTAGCATTAGAAAGGAAAAGTAAATCTTAGAGTTGCAAAGTCATTTCCCTTAGGGTGTGCTCCCCACTGATGACAGTCAACTCATAGAACTGCTGAAGTAAAATATTCATTTCTGTAGACTGAAAGCTTGAGAAAAAACAAGTTTTTCAAAGTAAATCTAACAAGTGCCCACAAATTATGCAAGACATGTTTGTCCTATAAGCCCATTATGCATTTATTTGTTACACTAAATGTTCATGGAGAGTTGGTACAGAAATGTATACATTCAAAGGTATAACCGTCAGGCCTACAGCCTACTGGCCTTCAAACTACATGATTACCATAACCTCATTCAAATTATTTGGCTTCTGAGATATCTGTTAAGAGCATTGCTAATAGTTAATGACTGAGTTTGTCTAGTCATGAGGGAAGCAAATCCCATAACCTTAAGGGAGTTACATAATTTGTCACTTTTTAAGCAGCTGCCATCTGCTGACCATCTGCCATCCATTCCTTCCATGGAGCAAGAGCTGATCAGTATAGCTGCTCCCCAGGTAAGCAGTGATAGATTAAGTGTACCTTGGGCCCTTGGCTCTTTTCAAAGAATGCCCACTGCATACCATTTTTGAAACATGCATAAATGCATTTATCCTTTTGGATTCACTTTCCAGATTTTTTTTAATTATAGTTATTGTTTAATAAAGCAAACTTTGCTAGTGTTTTAAATTTGAAACATTTATGTCCAGTTAGAAGTGAATACATTTTACTTTACTTTTGTTTACCCAGAAAGTCTGACTGGGCAGAAGTGGCATAAGGAGAAAAGCTCCCTATCTACAGTAAAGGGAAGTAAATGCAGTAATTCAATCATAGTTAAAAGTATTACAGAGTAGTACAATTAAAATGACAAGAAATGACACATTCAACAAAAATTAACTGTATACAAGACGTGCAGAGAACAAACAAACCATGCAGAATAATTTAGTAGTAATTAATAACACTTCATATTTCAGATGGTTTCAACCATAAAAGGCCAGTCAAGCTGCTGTCATAATCCACCAATATTCACATTCATTAATTACAATTATATTATTGACTGTGGGTGTATTGTCTGTTTAGGATAAACATGGACACAGTAGGTTATTCCAGTTTGCTTAGTGAAAGTATACACTAGTCATGCAAAGACAGATGAATGGCTCTTTAATATTAAATTTTCAGAAGGAACAGTCACCTGAACCTGCAGCTATAGCCATGTTGGAGACTCTATGCTTCACAGATGTGTAATTGTGTTAAAAGATAATAATGACATAAGTAAAACATTTCAACTTTGCTTCACAAAAAACACAAAATATCCACTCTAAAGTATTCCAACATGATTCAAACCAATTCACTCCAACCTAGTAAAGAGGGATTAAAGGCTATTTAAAATGAGCAAAATGAGCAGATGACAAGAGCTTAAGTTATTTTCAAACATACACAGCCCCTTCCTGTCCTATCAGCAATTATAGCCAGTTTGACTGTGTACTCCTCTTATTATGAAGAAATAAATTACATTAATTTTGTTGGTAATACTGGATGAACTATGTGAAACTGTAAAAAGATCACTAGCATTACACTTCAAGACCCTGCCAAGTATAACACAGTTTAAATGGAAGTGTACTTATGATGAAGAAGCAAGAAGAAATGTTAACCACCTGACAACATATGCTATGTCAATATGGACAGTCTCTGGAGAAGTAGATTAACAAGGACAACTACTAATGCAAATAGTGTTGGCAGAAAACTTTGCATTTCGGTGTTTCATCCACACATGCAATGTGTGATGTATTTGTGCGGCTGATATTGTCACAAAAATGACAAAACTATAGCAGCTGCACATCAGGGAACATATTACCAGAACAGTCACAAAGCAACAACTAAAAACTAAATACAAATACCTTTCACAATTCAGTCATAAAAAACAGACTGAGCCATAGCAATCAATATGCGACAATGACTAAATAATAGATGCTGAAGACCTGGCAGTTCTGATCATCACTCAAATTGCAGATGCTAATGAAATGACAAAATACCTATCCATAGTTACTGGAAGCTGTAAAGAAGGTACTGCAAAAAATCTCCCTAAAATTGAATGTTTACATTGTAGTTCACAAACTGACCCAGCAATGAGTCCATTCATTAGTATAAATGGATAACGCAAAATAATTAAAGCCATTTAAATTTGTTGCAAAAGCTTTTGTTCACCAACACACAAATCATACAAAACTCAGAAATATTATAGGATAAGACAGATATGAGAATATCATTAAAAGAAGATATTGGCCCACTGCAAATGTATTCCACTTCCAACTGTTTCACATTAACAGTGCTACAGTAATCTGACTTGATTCACAATAAAAAAATCATTGCAGTCCTGCAAAGCCTGAATGATCACATGGTAATATTTTTATTTACAGCCAGACTCTGTACTCGGCAATTTATTTTTTAAGATTTGTTTAACGGGAAAGTCCAACTGGGACAGAGCCCATTTTCAGCAAACACCATGGGAGAAATGTTCCAGACACATGTATTTGGAATGTGGGAGGAAATCCACATGAATGCAGGAAGGACATGCAGATGCCACACAGAAGGCCCCCAGCCAAGAATCAAACCAGAGAACCTCTTGCTGTGAGGCGAAAATGTTAACTGCTGTATCACTGTGCCGCCTGATCATTATTAGAATTACTGCTACTTTTTCTATGCACATCTCATTTATCCTATGAAATAAAAGTTACGGGCAAAAGAGAACAAGATGGAGTTTTAAATGCAGCACACAGTTGCTTGCCAGCCCCCACAGCCAATATCTAATTACAAATGTGAAGAAATTAGACACTATCATTTGTGCTAGCACATCTGGCTGAAGTTTTTGTACATAATTTTGGATTAACCTGGGCATCATATGCCAACATGACTAGCTATGATATTGTAAGTAAATTCTTACATGTTGATTTTTAATCTGCTTGTACAGAATGTTTTAAAGACGCGAACAGTGTCCTTTTACATTTCTAACTGTGCACGTTTGTGAAGAAAGATTGTAAAGGCAAATTGCCCCATATTTAGCTGATCTGCAGATGATGTCATCAGAATGTTGGCAGTTGCTATGTGTTACTGGCAGAAGCTGAAAGAAAGGAAGGAACTTAAGTAAACAGCTGTTGGTTAATTTTCAAAATATGAAATGAAAATTAAAACTGGAACAGTTGTGATAGTTAGCCTAGTCTATAAAACAGCCTGCAGCTATCAGTTACAGTTGTCAGCTATAGTTGCTAATTACAGTTCACAGCTGTACTGTGCAGTGGATACCCAAAAGGACTCACCAAGAACTGAAGGCTTGCCCCTGCTATGTTGTAATAATTTAGTTTATATCAGGGATAGTGTTCTTTAGTCAGATAGGAAATTTTAACTAATCAGTTAGATCAGTTAGCTTTTCTAAACGTTGGATTTCTGTCCTTCAGTACTGATTTCATGTTCTTGGTGATTGAGTTCTGTTTGTTTGTTGGAAATTACTGTTTTATGTTTTTAGTCATTTTGCACATTATTGCATATTTTTATTAACTTACATTGTGGTTGGTCAATCAGTGTTTTCTTTGGTAATTTGAGAGTGCTTTTACTTGCTCTTATAACTTCCCGGGCCACTCCAAAAGCCTGACCACTTAAGTAATGTGTTACTATTTGTTTTAATATCTAATTTTAACAATTGGACACCCCTTTAAAAGGCCATGAAGGCACTCTGATTGGTGACAGCATTACCATATTATTTTGGGGAAGAGACAGAGATAGAAATCTGTGTCAGGCTTTTTCAGAAGTGTTTGGATTTGTGATATTTAATTAATTCAAGCGTGAGTGTAGCAAAGGTCTTAAAATGGGGCACATTGCTCTGAAGTGTATAATGAGTTACATTGGGGTGGACAGAAGCATACAGTCCAGTCAAAGATTATTGAGCTTGTTCCTTTTGTGCTCTTATGAGAAAATTGTGGAATATTCCTCCTGTTTATGCAGGGACAGCTTGTGCTATTACTCCAAGACTGCAGCCCCCACCTGTAAAAGGAATAAAATAAATTCCCCCACTGTAGGAAATAAAAAAATAAACTTAATTTTACAAATACTCCACACATATGTGCTTAGTTCCTGACTGCTGTGTTAAGCAGTCCAGAACTCCACACACACACTTAGCTGCAATGGAGGAGGGTGTGTGTGTGTGTGTGTGTGTGTGTGTGTGTGTGTGAAATGCCCCAGTTGCTACATGGTGGTGGGTAGAGAATAAGGCTTGAATCCTGTACCTTGGGCCCAAGTGACAAGAGCCTGAATTCCCTACCCACCACCATTTGTAAAGCATTCACAGATTTTTGCCTCATATTTGTTCTGTTCTGTTCCTCATAAAATCTGTGGTTTCTGTATTTTTGTTACTCAACACAGCTAGTAATGCAGTGGTGCAGTGGTACCATTGTTGCCTGACAGCTATAGGTTGCCTGGTTTGATTCTTGGCTGGGTGCCTTCTGTGTGGAGTCTGCATGTCCCCCCTGTGTGGGTTTGCTCTGGTGTCCTCAATAGACATTTGTCCCTATTCTTTGGACTGTATTCCCCCATTATTGGCTTCATCCCATTTTTTTGTGTCAAGGTTGAGAGTTATGGTGATAACTGAACTCACTGAATATGTTTGAGGGCTGTATTCCCCCATTATTGGCTTTGTTCAGGTGTTTTGTGCTAAGATGTTGACAGCTATGGTGAGGACTGAATTCACTAAATGGTAGCCATTTAAGTTTCAGTCTTCCTTTCTTTCATAAAACAGATGATTTGGCACAGTGGCATGTTGCTCTGACTGTTTTGCACAGGGTCCTGGGTTCAATACTTGGCAGGGAAAATGTATGGTAGTAACACAGCATTTTATTCTAACAACTTTCCAACATTATACAAGCAATGTTTAAAATGTGTCCCTATGTTTTGGTCTTTTGCCCCCCCCCCCAAATGTTGGATTTTTCCAGATTTCTTGTGCTTCAAAGTTCAGAGATGCAGCTAAGTGTCAAGTAGATTTTACAAGAAGCTGAGAGCTGCAGGGGAACAAAAGTTTAGTGCTGCTTATGCCAAGTCGGCTTGCATTGTTAAGAGCACAATAGGTAGACTAATTGCTTTTGATGCAGAAGGGTGTGGGTTCTACTCCCACAGCAGGTAGATGGATTGCTCATACTGTACTGTATTGTAAAGGGGGTGGATGCTGCAGTCCTTTTTGGAGAAGATACCTAGTAACTATAAACCTGTTATCAGTTTGCCATCCATTCTCTATTGCAATATTACTAGCTTATCGTTTTTTTTAATGCAACTTAGGCAATTTATTCCTCAAGGGCAACAGGCACTTTATTTGTAGATAAAACAATGAAATATAAAGTTGTTTGCTAGCAGCAACCTCTTCATTAGTTACAGATTCCTTTAATGTGGAATTATTTAGATGACTTTTACTTCTTCAAAGATTGTGCATATTTACTGGTACTGGTGGACTGTAGAAGTTTGAGTAGACTGTTATGATAGAAATGTTCTGAATTGGGCAGTTTTGCCGTTACTGGTGCATGCATTTTGTTTCATTGTTTACTGGAAAAATGTTCTGAATTTTGCGATTTTGTCATTATTGGTGCATGCATTTTTTTTCACTGTTTACTGGAAAAATGTTCAAAACAAATTTAAAACACCCTCTGACAACAGTACTATATTGTACAAGGAATATAATTTAATACAACCAGGAAGGTGTATCAAAGACCACATGTATGTTTCATGTGCAAGGGGCCTATGATATGAAAACAGCCCAAAGTTAATCTTTATCTGCCACTGGAAAATGTATTTTCTTTGAATGTGGGTTTCAATGCTGTTTCAATGAATGTGAGTTTCAAGGGCAGAGAAGTTTTAATGTTAAGTCTGTCTTCATTGTGAGATTGCATTACTTTATTTAGCAGATGTCTTAGTGTTTGTGCTGTAAAATGCAAAATAAAACTTCCAAATGAAGTCCAAATCATCAAAGAAGTAAAGCAGTATGCACATTAGTGTTTATGGTGAATGGGGTGAAATAGCCAAGTAATGGTTCATTGGAATGGCTGAAGGGGGAAGGCTCCACTCGACCATGATTTTGTGAGGGAGAAGGGCGGCAAACTCAAAGACAGACCCGGCTGAACTATACCACTCAACTGTCCAGATTTTCACAGAATGAATAGATTTTTGCTTCTTATTTTTGGTTTGTTCCTCATAAAATGTTTAGTTTTCTGGCAAATAATTTAGGAATTAAGTCACTAAATAATGACAGACACTGAGTTTCAGACTTCATAACCTTCAGAAAAATGCATGCTAAAGCAAGACCTGTTATTCTATCGTCTCAGTTTATACAACAGTTTATAGTACTGTTTATATGTTGCCCCAGTATATTTGGCCTTGTCCAGATTTCCTGCATTAACAGGTTGAGATGTATGTGCAAATAAATTGCTTTATAGAATTAGGCATATCGAAACCTCTCAACTGTCACCAATTTTGGCTCAAAATGTTGCTCTTCTCCTAATAATCCCACCGCAAAATGGAAATTTTGGAAGAAAACGTGGAGGGCTTACTAGAAATAACTGTAATAATCAGAGTTATAGATTACTTGTATTTCAGAAATGCATGTAGATTATTTTATTTTGTCAGCTGCTCAAGTTAGCAGTACTAATATTAAAAAAGTGTCCCTTCTTTGATAGGTTCCCAGCTGCATTGTGTGGCTATTTCATATTTTTGCATCACATTTTTGGTCCATTTTTCATAAAATTGTGTTTTTTTTTGGCAAATTAGTGGCAAATCATTAAAGACTGAAGTTATAAAATACTGACAGACATTTGAGTTTCAGATTTTGTACCTTTCAGAAAATTCATACTAATGCAAGACCTACTATTCTATTATCTTTCTAAATTTATAAGAGCAATATTTAAAAATAGTCCTTATTTTTGGGCCTTTGTTCCACTTCTATGTATGGCCCTGTCCATATTTCTTGTTCTGAGGTTGAGAGGTATGACAAATGTGTCAGGGCCATCACAGTCACCCAGAGACATTTCAAATTGTGACATACGTGTTGCACCCCACTCCCCCATGTAGTGACCCTGGATGTGTCCAAGCAAGGCAAGGAGCAGTTATGCAGAGTAAATGTGCAGAGTATTCCCCCCATTCAAGGTAGACACAAGTGCTACTTTTATACTGTCCTTGATTTTGCAGAATGTTCTGGTTTCTGTCATATATTTATACTGTTGATTTATGCTTATTATTACTCAGAAAGTGCCTGTTGCTCTGTGTTTAAGTAGCAATGACTTAATGACCATCAGGTAAGCTTGTCTGAGATTGTAAGATGCAAGTAAGCTTTAATAAGCATACTGTTAAAGAATTGCCAACATTGAAAGCCTTTCTATTGTTGCCATGCAGAGAATACTGACATAACTAGATAATATATAAGCCTTGGGTATTGAAATGCATATGATAGTATTTGTAATAAAGGACAGGATTATATTATTTTAAGAAGCTCATTACATTTGTTGGAGACTTGCAGTCATCTGTGCAGGCTTTACCTGTAAACCAAACAGAATGCCAATCTATCATGTGTGGTCCATTACCTGTACAGTAATCATGTAAGCAATGTATCTTGGGCTTGTTTCTTGTTTGCTTTTCATTTTTTACTTAGATAATGTTTTCCCCATGAAACAAGTAGATAGTTGTCAGGCAGCAGGTCTTTTTTGGATAAGAAATTTTTTTACAAGTGGGGGTATCACAGAGATCGCTACTTTCAGCATGTTACTTGGTAATTTAATAAAGCTGAATATAAATTATAATTAGAACTGCAGTGTTGAGTGAGTTTGAGTGCTGCTTGTTTTTCTTATACTTAATTTTGACTGATATTCCAGTAATGTATTTAAAATGTAATTTATTTTTTCATACCTCACAACCTTTTTGTTTCCATCTAGATATTAAGTAAGCTGTCATGCAGCCAATGCATTGAAATATTTTTTTCTTCTACACTTCATTTTGTCTTGATTGGACTCTCATAATGACGGTTTGGCACCCAGGGCAGCGTATTTAATTAAAGTTACAGTTTTTGTGGTTTTGAGCATAGTTGACCACACCCCTCCCATTGACCACACCCATTCACCTGTCTCCTGCAGCCCCCCCTTTGATTTGAAGTCACCAGCTGCCACTGTGTTTAAGTGACAGTCTCACACTGGAGTCAGCAGTAAGGATTGAAGCTTCTTAGTTACTGATCCAGGATAGTGGGAGACATCACATTATTTGGTGGCAGTATATTCATAGATTCATAGGTTCATAGATTCATATTAGGCTATCTGCCCTAGGGCATTTATAAGCCTAGCCAGAGTGTGTGTGGCTTTCACCACCCCTTAGGATGAGAATACTATACCCATTAGTTTGCTGTGCCTCTGTCAAGCAGTGATAAAGAGATGATTCCCGGGGTAAACCTACGATCTCCCATCCACTCGTCAAGATTTCTCTTGAACAGAGTCAGTGAGGGGCTCTGTCTCACATGGACTGGGATTCTGTTCCATAGTGTAGGGAGTCTCTGGGTGATGAATCTGTCCCTCCAGCACGTCCTATTTATATCCGTGTTGAGGTTTAAATCTCTTGCTCTCGTGGCTCTGGTGGATTTGGATTTTTTGAGGTGGAGCATGTCCATTAATTCCGGGTTGGACATGGCCTTGTATGTCAGGCACAGATCACCTCTGAGCAGATGGTATGCGACTGAATAGAGCTGGAGTTTCTTCAGTCGGGCATCGATGACATATGTTTGAGCCCCTTTATCCTTTTGGTGAGGAACTTTTGGGGTCTTTCCAACTGCTGCAGGTGTCGGGTAAGGTACATTCTGAATGGGGCGTTGTACTCAATCATTGGTCTGATAAGTGAAGAGTACAGGGGTACAATGACCTCTCCTGATCTGGATGTGAATCCCTTCATGATCAGGTGGGCAATGTAGAAGGTCTCCCTAACCACTTTGGCAATGTGAGTGTCAAAAGAGAGGTTACTGTCAACTTGGGTCCCCAGGTCCCTGATAACTTCTTCCGTGTTTAATGGATTACCACCTATGTGGTAATTAGGGGTTACCTTGTTTTTCCCAAATGGTATGACTATACATTTTTTGGCATTTAGCTTAAGGCCATGGCTCTGGCACCAGTTATCCATTTCTATGAGACCTTTCTGGAGGATGTCTGTGTCTGATGGAGTGTCAATTATGGTGCCCAGTTTGCAGTCATCTGCAAATTTTTTTCAGCCACAATCCCCCTATGTTTGCCTGCACTTCAGAAAAATAAATGCCGAACAAGAGGGGACCCAGGACTGAGCCCTGTAGGACACCGCTCGTGACCGGCTTAGAGTCTGACATGGCACCAGCAACTCTAACCCTGTGTGTTCTGTCCTTGAGCCAGTTTGCAACCCATCTTGTGACATATGGGTTTACATCTAAGCTGGTGAGCTTTTCTATGATGCCCGAGTGGGGTATTGTGTCGAACGCTTTTGCTAGGTCAAGGTAGGCTGTGTGAACTGCCTTACCCTCATCAATGGCCTTAGTGACTGTTTCAAAAACTCGACCAAGTTCAAGAGGCAGGATCTGCCCTTGACAAAGCCAAATGTAGGATCCAGTGTCTGTAGGTCCCCAATGTCTTTATTTATGAGTTCCATTATGATCCTCTCCATAGCTTTGCAGACAAGGCTCATCAAGCTTATGGGGCGGTAATTTACAGGGTCCGTAGAAGCACCGCCTTTGTGGAGTGGGACCACAGTTGCCGACACCATTCTTTGGAGTGCGATCCTGTTGTAAGGCTAAGATTAAACAGCAGCCTTATGTGTGGGTTTAGTTCCTCATTGAGTTCGTGTAGCACACAGCCGGGGACACCGTCCGGTCCCATTGATGCTGTGTTTTTTGCTTTAGAGAGAGCAGCTCTCACCTGGGCATCTGAGATGTTTGGGAGGCTAGACTCTGGTGGGATAGATATTTCTCCTTTTGGGGGGGAGGGAGGGGAGAAATTTGCACTGAACCTGTCTGCCAGTATGTTAGCAATGTCTGTGAGTTCAGTGATTTTTTTATCATTTTGGACTAATTCTGAGCATATCTGGGAGTTTCCACCCATGTTTCTAATATAGCTAAAGAAGGCTTTATGATTGTCTTTTGTGTCATTAGCGATTTTTCTCTCAAAGTTGGCCTTGGATGATTTTATGAGTGATCGTAGTTTTTTGCTAGTATTGATCAGAGATGCCTTCCCATTTAGGGATTTTGCTCTGTCATGTAGTAGCTTTCTCCTCTTGTTGTAGAGTTTGTTTATGGCTGGAGTCCACCAGACCGGGCGCCTGCCTTTGGTGGAAAGGGTCTTGATTTTATTAGGGATTGCTTGATCCATACATTCCTGGAGGTGCTCGTAGAAGGCATTTGTAAGGGTTTCAGCAGCGTGGGTTGTGGTTTCCACTGGCTCGGGGGCCTTGAAGGATACCACTCCAGTCTTAAGAAGTGTGAAGTTTGCTTTTGAGAAGCTCTTCACTGTGGTCTTTTTTGCTGGGGGTGGGGGCGGGATGTGGATCTCCAGTGAGATTAATTTATGGTCTGATCTCACCAATGAGGGATATACTTCCGGTGTAGAGCATTTTGTCCCCATGTTTGTGATGATCAGGTCTAGTATATTTTCTCCTCTTGTGGGATTGGTGACTAGTTGTTCCATAGCATTTGAGTTTATGAACTCAAGGAACCTTTGGGCTAGGGTGTTGGGGCTTGAGTAATGTTCCCAGTCTATGTTTAGGTAGTTGAAGTCACCCAATATGATGGTGTTTGGAGAGACATTCATACTCTCCAGTGTCTTCAGGAAGGCTGTGTGGGTTTCCTGAGTTTGAGAAGGTGGTCTGTAGCATGTTACAAACTGTAGGGCAGTTTTACCTATGGTTAATTGCACCTGGATGGTCTCCAATGCTTGGTGCGTTGCCACTAACCTGGAGGTGTGGGTATCCTTTATGAATATGGATACTCCCCCTCCTTTTGTGGTTCGGTCCGGATTTTGGGGCCGGAACGCATGATATGAGGTATAACCTGATAGTGCTGGGGTGCTCTCAGGAGCCTTGAACCAGGTTTCAGTCACAGCACAGACATCGATGTTCTCCATACTGATGTTATTAATGATATTAACTTTACATCACAACCTGCCAGGAAAAGTTTTGTACATCTCATATGTCCTACTGTGATAATCCGGCGGTCAAGATGGAGAGATGATAAAATCAGCAAACAAAGAAGAGTAGCATTGTTGGAATTGAATTCATCCTCAAGTCTTGGTACCTTCATGACGTGGACCCTGTTTTTACAAAATCTCACCAAGACATTGATATATAGACTGCCTTTTATATAGCATATATCATGGATAAAAGCACAATAAAAATCGACAGCTGGGTGCACAAGTCCCAGGATAAAAAAATGCCCAATCCTGGTAGGCACACTAATGCCAGGACTGGAGGAAAATGACAGTGTAGAATCCTCAAAACAGAGAAACATTCCTAGAATGGGGTTAAGCCAGGGTCAAGGGGATGATAGCCCCCCCCCCATTGTACAAGGAAATAGTCCACAAAAACTGGCAGGACAAAAAAGAGCCAAAAAAATGAAAGAGTGGACTACTGAGGATAAGAAAGAAATGATGTAGTGTTACTATTATGCAAGTAACCAGTGAACTTCTGAATAGAAGATATTCAAAAAGATTGAAAGAATTACAGGAAAGAAAAATACTTGCACAAGAAACACTGTCAAAAGCTTCAAATGCAAGTTTGAGATCATTAATACAACAGATTCATGAAAAACATTATATAGTCCAAGAAATCTTAGGCAATTTGTAAAAAGAAGCAACTGATGAAGTAGAAAAATGTAAACAAATCCTAGAGATTTTTGAAAGGTATATAAAAGAAATATGAACATTGGTAAGAAAGAAACGCAAAATTTATGCAAAGGAGAAAGCCAAACTCATCAATACAAAAAAGCAGTTTCAAAGATATTTGAAGAGAAATACAGGCAAAAGCACCCAGAAATGGAAAACTTCACATTATGAAAAAATAATATTACAAAGGGGGAACGTAAAACAGAAGATTAGTAAAGAAGAAGTTAAACAAATAGAAGCTGATGTTATGGAATACCTACAAAGTGAAGGATTTAGTGCAGAAAGTCTAACACAGGCCATGTCACAGCATGATGGAACAATGAGTCCTCAAAATATGGAGAAATAGGTGGAGCAGGAGACATCTGAAGAGGAAATATGAACATGGGAAAGAGAAAGATTTATTATGGTGCAATATTTGTGCAAAGGAGAAAGCTAAACAAATCAATATAAAAATCAGCATCAAAGATATTTGAGGAGAAATTCCACAGATGGGAATACAAATCTGTCCTGCCAACAAGTTCTATTGATGTCACAGACAAGGCTGAGGCTGTGTGTGTGTGGGTTACTCAAGTGGAGCTTGACTTGCAGATATGCAGCAGTCCCATCAAGGCAGGGTCCAAGATCACCCTGTATGCCAGAGAAAGGTCACCTCTGAGGAGTCTGTATGAAACTAAGTAGAGGGATAGGGCTTTTAGCCTATCTGTGTATGGTAGATTTTTGAGGCCCTGGATTCTCCTGGTGAGGAATCTTTACGGTCTCTCCAGCTGTTGCATGTGCTTTGCGAGGTACATGCCAAATGGGGCATTGTACTCAATAATGGACCTTATAAGGGAAGAATACAGGGATGTTATGACTTCCTTGTCCCCGGATCAAATACCCTTACTTATGAGGTGGGCCATATGGAAAGCTTTCTATAAAATGGAAGCAACATGGTGGTCAAAAGTCAAGTTGCTATCAATCCGTGTGTCCAACTCCCTCTCGACTGACTGCATGCTTAGGACATTGTTATTAATATGATAATTTGTGGGGATGTCACTCTCCCCAAAGGGGATGAAAATGCATTTTTTGGTATTCAGCTTGAGGCCATGTTTCTGGCACCAGTCATTTTGTTTGGGTGAGAACCTCTTGGAGGATATCCACGTCACCAGGAGAATTGATGGCAGCACCCAGCTTGCAGTCATCTGCAAACTTGGTCAATCATAGCCCACTGGTTTGGCCTGCACCTCAGAAAACTATATCCCAAATAACTGAGGCTCCAAGAGCAAACCCTGGGATACTCCACTCAATACAGGTCTACTGCTTCAGGTGGCTTCCCCTATTTTGACTAGGTGGGCTCTATCAGTGAGCCAGTTAGCTACCTGTTTGGTAACATATGGACTGATGTCTATTTGAGAAAGTTTATCCATTATGCCTGAGTGGGGAATAATGTCGAAGGCTTTGACCAGGTCAAGGTAGGTGGTGTGCACCATCTTCCCGTCATCCATGGCTTTGGTGACTGTCTCAAAAAAGTCAACCAAATTTAACATGCATGACCTCCCCTTAACAAAGCCAAACTGTGTGGGATCGAGTGTTTGGAGGTTGCCAATGTCCTTGTTAATGAGGTCCATGATAATCCATTCCATGGCCTTGCAGATCAGGCTAGTTAAGCTAATGTACCTGTAATTTCCCAGATCGGTGGATGCTCCACCTTTGTGTAAAGAGACAACATTGGCTATCCCCCACCTAGCTGGGACAAAGCCAGTACTCAGGCTTTGGTTGAATAGGGCGCCTAATGGTGCTGCAAGTTCCTGCCTGAGTTCATGTAGGATGCAGCCTGGGATGTTATCGGGCACCACGGCAGCTCTATTTTTTTGCATTTGAGAGAGCAGTGATGACCTGATCCCTAGATATAAGGGGAAGGGGGCAAGTACTGGAAATGTCCTGATTTATTGATGGGTGGGGCAGAGGGGTGACATTTTTGATGAATCTTTCAGCCAGCAAGTTTGCTATATCTACAGCATTTGTATATGTGGTGTTCTTGACCACCAGTTCTGAACAGATCTGGGTGCTTCCTTTGAGATTGCAGACATATGTGAAGAATGCCTTATGACTGTCTCTAGTATATGTGGACAATTTGGACTCAAAGTTTGCTTTGGAGGATTTCACTAGTGCTCTTATTTGCTTGTTCAGGCTAAGGAGAGATTGCTTCCAATTGGGCACCTGCTCCTTCTTGGTCATGGACAGCAATTTGTTTCTTTTGTTATAGAGTTTATTTATTGCACATGTCCACCAGACAGGTTTACTCTTCCTTGCGGAGGATGATTTAGTCCTGTCAGATATTGCTGATTCCATGCATCTATATAAATGTTTCTATAGTGCTTTGGTATAGTTTTGGATACTGGTGCCAGTTCCTAGAGAGTGGGAGGGGGCTGTGAAGCTGTTTATGACATCCCTCAGGAGGCTGTAATCAGCTTTGGAGAAGTTTTTTTTTTTTGTTTGACCCTAGCTGGGGGGGGGGGGGGAGACTGTGACTTCGAAAGTGACAGCTTTATGGTCAGATCTTACCAGGGAGGATGATACTGCACTGCAGTGGTTACTCATGATGTTAATACCAATTCCATGACATTATCACCTCTTCTGGGGGTATCAACTAGCTGTTCCAAAGTATTTGCATTGACAAAATTGAGGAATCTCTGGGCATTTGTGTTCTGGAATGAGTAGTTCTTCCAGTCTATGTTTGGGTAGTTAAAGTCACCCAGGATAAGGGTAAAGGGTTAAATCTTAATAGATTCTAAGAGGTCCATATAGGCAGATTGGGCATCTAGAGTCAGATTTGGGGGATGGTAGCTAGCTATGATTTGTATAGGGGTCTTCGCAATGGTTAACTGCACCTGGAGTGTCTCCTATGCATCATACTCTTTGACCAGCCTGGAGGTGTGCATATCTTTAATATATATTGAAACTCCACCTCCTTTGGCTTTACTGCCCACAGTTTGGGGTCTGAATGTATTATAGAATGAGTAACCAGTTAAGGCTGGGGTGCTCTCCACAGCTTTGAACCAGGTTTCTGTGACTGCACAGATGTCAGCATTTTCCAGGGTTAAGAATGCATGCAATGAGTGCAGTTTCATGTTTAGGCTCCTAGCATTCAGCAGCATAGGTTCATAGGTTCATAGACAGGTACTAGGCTATCAGCCCAAGGGCCTACATAAGCCTAGCCAACAAGGTTCCCTGGCTTACGTCACCCAAAAAAGTTATTTACCTGTGCCACTGTTGAGCAGAGACACAGAAGTGATCCCCGGAGTGTATTTCCTATTTCCCATCCACTCATCAAGATTTTTCTTGAAGAGTGCTAATAAAGAACTTTGCTTGACATAGATAGGTAGCCTGTTCCAGAGTATGGGAAGTCTCTGGGACAGGAATCTATCCCTCCAGCATGTCCTGTTTATTGTGGTGACAAGGTCTAGGTCCCTGGAGCGTGTAGCTTGGAGGGATTGGGATTTCTTTAGGTGTAGCATGTCCAACAGCTCTGGGTTTGACATAGCTTTATATGTTAGGCAGAGATCACCTCAGATTAGGCGATATGCTATGGAGTAAAGCTGGAAATTTTTGAGGTGGTCAGTGTAAGGCATTTGTTTGAGGCCAATAATCCTCTTTATGAGGTACTTCTGTGCCCTTTCCAGCTGCTGCAGATGTCTTGTGAGGTACATTCCAAAAGGGGCATTGTACTCTATAATGGGTCAAATGAGTGTCGAGTAGAGGAGAACAATGACCTCTTTTTTCCTGGATGAGAACCCTTTTATGATGAGGTGTGTCATGTAGAAGGACTTCCTGACTACTGTGGCGATGTGACTATCAAAGGAGAGACTAGTGTCCACCTGGGTCCCAAGGTCTCTTATCACACATTTGGTGTTAAGTAGATTGCTGCCTATGTGGTAGTTCATGGGTACAGAGTTTTTACCAAAGGGGATGATACTGCACTTTTTGGCATTGAGCTTGAGGCCATGGCTCTGACACTAGGCATCTGTTTCAGCGAGGCTCTTCTGTAGGATGTCCACATCATTTGGGGACTTGACTATGGCTCCTAGTTTGCAGTCATCTGTGAATTTCATTAGCTAGAGGCCTTCTGTGTTAGCCTGTACTTCAGAGAAGTAGATACCAAACAGGAGAGATCCCAGGACAGGCACTGCTTTGAGGTCAGATTTGGAGTCTGCAACTTTTACGGTGTGTGTTCTGTCAGTGAGCCAGTTGGCACCCCCATCTTGTGACGTAGGGATTTATACCTATTTTAGTGAGTTTAGCTATAATTCCAGAATGGGGGATGGTGTCGAAAGCATTGGCGAGGTCAAGATAGGCTGTGTGAACCACCTTACCCTCATCTACGGCTTTGGTGACTACCTCAAAGAAGTCAATCAGGTTCAGTAGGCATGAGCTGCCTTTCACAAACCCGAACTGGGTGGGATCCAGACTTTGGAGGTTACCAATGTCTTTGTTTATGAGTTCCATGATGATACGTTTCATGGCCTTGCAGACCAGGCTTATCAGGCTAATAGGTCGATAGGTCCCGGGATCAGTGGTGGCTCACCTTTGTAGAGTGGGATAACTGTCACTGTATGCCATTCAGTGGGCACAAAGCCTGATGCGAGGCTATTATTGAACATGGTGCTTAAGTGGGGGGCCAGTTCATTCTGAAGTTCGTGTAAAACGCAACCTGGGATGTTGTCTGATCCCATGGATGCTGTGTTTTTGGCTTTAGAGAGTGCAGCTTTTACCTGCGTAGTTGTGATTACAGGGACTCTGCATTCTTCCTGTATAGATATGGGCTCTTTAGGGGGGGGGGGTAAAGTTAGCACTGAAACTATCTGCCAGGATGTTGGCAATATCAGTTGGTTCTGTAATTTTCGTGCCTTTGTGCTGTAACTCAGAGCAGATCTGGGTGTTGCCATCGAGATTCTTGACATAGCTATAGAATGCTTTGTGGTTGTCCTTAGAATTAGTGGTGATTTTGTTTTCATAGCTAGCTTTGGAGGATCTTATAAGGGATTTCAGCTTCTTACTGAGGGTGACCAGGGAGCTCCTCCACTCATGGGATTTTACTCTCTTTTGCAACAGTTTCTTCCTTCTGTTGTAGTTTGTTTATGGCAGGGGACCACCAGATTGGCTTCCTTTTTTTTTTGAGGAAATCATCTTGGTTCTGTTTGAGATAGCATGATCCATGCACTCGTGTAAGTGCTTATAGAAAGCATTTGTGTAGTATTCATTTGTGTAACTGGATTGGCCATCTGCATGGGTGTCATGAAGTTCACCACTTCTGCCTTAAGAAGCATGAAGTTGGCTTTGGAGAAAATTTTTACCGTGGTTTCCTTAATGGGGTGTGGGGGCAATATGTGGATATCAAGGGTGATTAGCTTATGGTCGGATCGGTCCAATGAGGAGTTGACTTCAGGTGTGGAACACCGGCCACTCATGTTGGTAATGACTAGGTCTAGGATATTGTTTCCCCTGGTGGAAGTGCGGATAAGTTGATCCAGGGTATTGGAGTTTATGAATTCCAGAAAGCATTGAGCTAAGGAGTAGGTACACGAGTAGTTTTCCCAGTTAATGGTGGGGTAGTTGAAGTCGCTCATTATTAGGGTGTTTGGTTGAACCCTAATATTTTCCAATACATCAAAAAAAGAGGAGTGGGAATCCTGGGGCAGGGTGGGGGATCTGTAGCAAGCTACAATTTGGACTGCAGTTTTCCCCAGAGTTA
Source organism: Protopterus annectens (assembly GCF_019279795.1). NCBI lineage: Eukaryota > Metazoa > Chordata > Ceratodontiformes > Protopteridae > Protopterus > Protopterus annectens. Next base: position 1,605,053,348 of record NC_056741.1, read on the forward strand.
GTTGCACTTGGATAACCTCAGATGCATTATGCTGAGCAACTAGCCTGGAGGTGTGGATATCCATAATGAATATGGACACAGCTCCGCCTTTGGTGTTTCGGTCCAGGTTACATGGCCGAAAAGTGTGGTATGAGTTATAGCCTGGTAGTGCAGGGGTGCTCTCTGGAGCCTTGAACCAGGTCTCAGTCACTGCACAGATATCAATGTTCTCCATTTTAAAGAGTGCCTCGAGTGAGTGCATTTTGAGATTTAGACTTCTAGCACTGAGTATCATTACCCTCAGTTTTTGCTTGCCTGTTCCTGTTATGGTGGTGAATTTGTTATTTGAACCTTGCCTAAAAAAGGCACTATAGGGGCAGTAAGAGCCTTAGCCAGTATCCGGAATCCCAGGGGTGACAGGTGCAGGCCATCTGTGGCAAAGCATCATGGTCTGATGACCATGTCATGCCAAGCAGACAGATACTGGATCCCCTTAGAATGACACCAGAAACGTAGCCAGTTGTTGAAGTCAATCATTTTGTCCTTGTACTGCGGTATCATTCGGGGTGATGGCAGAATGCTACTCAAGGCTAGGATCATACCTGCCTGGGCTTCAAGATTGGAGAGCTCTTCCATGTCTCTTTTCATGTAGTCCAGGGAGGTACATCTCAGGTCATTCACACCAACATGGACAATGACAGAGTCATATTTGTACTTGTTGTGGAGTGACCTCAGTGCATGGGTTACGTGGTGGATCCTGGCACCCGACAGGCAGCTGACAGTAACCTTCTCCTTGTTTAGCCTGGTGAGTGGGACATCAGTGTGCCTGACTATAGAGTCACCTATGACTAGTGTGTTGGGTACATTGTTTTGCCTTATTGGCTGTGGTTGAGTGGCACACCGAGTCTGTGGGCTATGTGTCATTTGGGTTGTGTTGAGGGATGAAGGTTGCTTGCATTTCTTCTTTGGAGGTCTCTGTTGCTTAGACAGATTATTATTGAGAGCTTCTGTGAATGTTTTTGTGTTACTGTGTGTGGATTTTGGTGGTGTAGATTTATTGAGACTATGTGATGAGTGTGGTGTGGTGCAAATGTTTACCTTCTCCTCATGGCTGTCAAGTTCAGTCTTGGTTGGAGAGAGCTTTACCTCCAGTTTGGCAAAATAAGTGCATCTCTCACAGGTAGTGTTGGGTGGTAGGAGGAGAGGGTTGTCTGTGTACATGAGGCAATTTCTACATTGCTTCAAGATGCCCAGATTCGTCAGATAGACAGGAGAGAACACTGGGAGCTGACCCTTGGACACGCCTGAATAAAAAACTATTTTCCTCTAAATAAGTGAGGAAAGTGAGTACAATAGCTGTTTCTCTCTAAGCAAGTGAGAAAAGTAAGTACAAAAATTGTTTTCCTCTAGGTAATGAGGAAGACTGAGTGCTATAGTAATTAGTAGCTTATTTAGTGCTTACACGTTCTGAACAATTGCTGAGCATGAATAAGCAAATTTAAGAGCTAAAACTAAGAATCTGTATCTGCACTAGATGAGTTGCAGGACAGAAACAAGTGCAAATGCAGGCTTTCTAATCAGAAAGTTGAGAAAGATGGAAGAGATTGTCCAAACGGCCAGTAACTACAATTTCTGGGCCAGAACCACTCCTTATGTGGTAGACAGGTTACCTAGTGCTTACCACTCCCACTGATAAGCTATAAGCTAGCATGACCTTTAATTTGCTTTTTGCTGAAATGTTTATGTTGGTAGTTTTAACCTCATCACTTTTTTTCTAAAAAAGGCACTATGGGAAGGCAAGAGCATTTGCCAGAAGCCTGAACCCCAAGTGAGACATATGCAGGCCATCTCTGGCAAAGCATCGTGGTCTGAGTTTGTCTGTTGTGTTTATGGCATCCAACGGCCAAAGTGAAGACGAGGAAGTGATTCCTCCTTCGCAGAACACTGTAAGGAAAAAACCTTCCTGCGAAGATGATATGAACCTGACAGCCCTTATTTTGGCTCTAACTGAAAGGGTTGACAAGCTTTCATCCCGTCTCGATTCACAACTTGGTGCAGCTGACCTTCCTTGTTCGCAACTACCTGATAGCTGTATTACTTCGGATTCCATACCACCGGGACAACGTACACCAGCTACATAGGTTCATAGGTTCATAGGTTCATACTAGGCTATCTGCCCAAGGGCATTTATAAGCCTAGCCCATAGTTATGTGGCTTTCGCCACCCCTTTAGTTTGAATAAAAACTATGCCTATCATTTTTCTGTGCCTCTGTCAAGCAGTGACACTGAAGTAATCCCTGGGGTATATCTGCGATCTCCCATCCATTGGTCAAGATTCCTCTTGAACAAGGCCAGCGAGGTGCTCTGCCTCACATGTACCGGGATTTTGTTCCACAGCATAGGGAGTCTCTGGGTGATGAATCTGTCCCTCCAGCACGTTCTATTTATAACCGTGTCAAGGTTTAAGTCTCCCGCCCTTGTGGTTCTGAGGGATCTAGATTTTTTGAGGTGAAGCATATTCATCAAATCTGGGTTTGACATGGCCTTATATGTCAGGCACAGGTCATCTCTGAGCAAGCGGTATGAGACTGAATAAAGCTGGAGTTCTTTCAGTCGGGAACTAGTACTTTGAACTCTTTGCTAATCAATAACGGAATACAATCTATGCCGTATAACTCAAACACTTCTGCTTCAAGTGAACAGAATAATCAGCCGATAGTCGCTAATCATACTACTCCTGAACTCACCGTTGAACCTGGTTCACAGGGGCACTTGAGGTCTAATGGCGTTGGGGAGCTTATTGGAGCTCCCGTTTTTAAGGACTGGATTGAAAATATTAACTATCTCAAATTTGACAATTTTAACAACACGGAGCAACCGGCTCCCAACGCGGACACACAGGAGGTGAGTGAAAAAGAATTTACCAATAACCTTAAACTTCTCGATACCAAACTGCTGAAGATTAAAAAACTTCAGCTTGAAGTTAATTACTTTCAGGAGTGTTGTAGACAGCGCATTGTGCCTAAAGGTTTAAGGCACCATGTTTACCCAACTGGACTGCTACCTAACTCTTTATTTCATACTGAGTTAATGAACTTGTTCAACGAGCAGGGCTTTGCACTTATGGAATGTATGATTAAACACTATAGGCTTCAAATTTTAGAACTTAGTAAAGAAGTTGAGACACTTAACAGTTATGTTACGAACCATTTGGAATTCAACAGATACAGATTCGACTATGACAGAATCTTTTCATCTATTGAACAACTTTTGAACAAATTAAAGTTCACTAAAAACAAAAAGCTGACTAGAGACAGACTTGCGTATGATCAAGGTAAAGCATACCCCAAACCACCAGGAGGTAATAATGTACCTAATGACATTACAGTGAATGAAGTTAGTACCTTCGAGACTTTCATTGATGAACAAGACACCAGTCTTGAACCCAATTCTAGGCCCTCTACGGACAGACCTAACAACAGAAGTAATAACACTTGGGCTGGCCGTTTGAGAAACGGTAGACAATTTACACCTAATAGGAATTACCAGGACGACCTACCGACTACTTCAACTAACCAGGGTAACAACTACAACAGACAGAACTCAGGGGCTATCCCTAAGAAACATTATGTTAATAATTACAATCAAAATAATCAGCAGAACTTTCACCAATATCAACAGCCAAAAAACCAATTCGGTCCAACATACAAGCCGAAGAGATAGACCGAGTAGCTAACACTCCTAATATTGTATACAACAAAGCGGGGGACTTTGTGATTTATAACTTTTCTTGCATTGATATTGAACCTTCTTTGGCTGATGTCTTTTCCAGGGGACAATCTTTTGTACCTACTAAAAGTATGGATTTGGTACAGTGTATTAAGGATACTAAATTATTTGTTAGGAAACTTAATCTTAGCATTCTTTTAGAACATGCTCCATCAGTCAACCAACCACTCAAGCTTATGAGTGAATATAATCCTATGTTACACCCTACACTGTCCACATTTGAAGACATTATGGAATTAGATTTGCGTAGTATTAGTAATAATACACATTCTGGAATTTACAGGAAGAACAGGCAGAGAAGCAATATCAGCAAGGAAGAACGAATGTTATTATCTACTTTTAAAACACTAAATATTAGGGCTATTAAGCCTGATAAAGGTGGGGGAATTACTTTATTTAACAATTTTGACTACATTGATAGAGTAGAAAATATTTTAGCTAATGAAACTTACAAGGAAGTATCCTTAAATGAAGTAAATACAGCATATAGAATGATTAAAAGCTACTATAGTGATTTATTTATGGATGGTTACATTGATTTAGACAGTTACTATTATATTAGTACGAATTGGCCTAGGATCCCAATCATGTTTGCAACACCTAAAATTCACAAAAATATTTTTGACCCCCCATTTAGGCCACTCATAGATGGCCGAGATTCTATAACATATGCATCAGCTAAACTGGTAGACAGTATTTTAAAAAAATACTTAACTACTGAAGTTCAGATTTGCAAAGACTCTTGGTCATTTTTGAGAAATTTTAATGACATACCATACAATGAAGAATACAATTTTGTCACTGTAGATGTTATTGACTTATACTCATCGATTCCACATTTGGAGGCTATAGAGTGGGTCAATCTTTTTTTACTTAAAAAAGGCGCTTCAACAAATGAAATATTTACAGTGACAACCTTGATTGACATTATTTTGACCAATAATTTTTTTGCCTTTAATGACAAACTGTATTTACAAAAATGCGGTGTTGCAATGGGGTCGCCAGTTGGGGGCAGTTTGGCTAACACAGTTATGGCATATTGGGAACATCAGTTCATATTTAATAACGATACTTGGTTTCCTTCCATTAAGTTTTACACCCGCTTTCTGGATGATATCTTTATTCTTTTTGAGGGCAACCAAAGAAAAGCAGATGAGTTATTAAACTTTCTCAACAACACTACAGACTTTTTGAGGTTCACTTCTAATTTTCAACTAGTTTCTATTGACTATTTGGATGTGAACCTATCAAAAGATACTGTCAACAATAAATATTTTTCTAAAATACATAGAAAGGAGACTTACTGCAACTCTTACTTGCATTTTTCAAGCCTTCATCCCACCACACAGAAAAAGTCTATAGTTAAGGGCCAACTGATACGAGCAGCCCGAATGACTACTTACAGTAATGACTTTGACTCTGAGTGTGACTTACTTACTAACTTTTTCAGTGAGAGAGGTTACCCGCATGAATTTGTTGAAGAGATTGTGGAGGAAGTAAGGTTTAAAAGACTTAATGGTATTATTGTTCCCATTTTAAATCAGTCTTTTGATCAGGGATCACATGTTATATCAGATGTTTCAGTAGAAGTTAGCCAAACATACCCCTTGGTAGAGAGTGAGGGTCTAGAGTTTAAAACTCAGCTTGGCAACGAGTTTAGAACTAGTTTCATTACAACTTTTAATACGGATAGTGACCTTATTAAAAAGTTGTTATTTAAAAATTGGTCAGTTATCCAACAGGATAAGAGTATTTCACAGAAATTGTGTAACTTTCCTAGAGTTGTTTATAGAAGGGGTTACAATTTGAAAAATATTCTGGAAAGTAACCCTACTAAAAGCTTTAATAGAAAAAATGGAATGAAAATGTGTGAGAATTGTAGTATGTGTAAACATATGTATAGTGGAGAATGGGTTACCATCAATAACAAGAAGTATGAAATTAGATACAAACTTAATTGCTGTTCTAAATTGATAGTATATGTAGCTTTATGCTCACTGTGTCCAGCCTTCTACATAGGGAAGACTGAAAGACAGTTTAAAGAAAGAGTCTACGAGCATACATATGCAATACAGAACAACAAAATGGAAAATGCCCTATTTAAACATATATCTTTGCACCCAGGGCACAGCTTTACATACTCAGCACTGGATCAAATTCAGACTAACATTAGAGGGGGGCCTTATAACTTATTGTTAGAAGAACGCGAACTTACTTGGCAATGGCGTACTAATGCCTCTTGCCATCCAGGGTTAAATGACCATTGCAATATAGGCTGTCTACTTAAACTTAGGAGTCTGAATCGTAGTTAAACGATTCAAGTATTTTTACTTCTTGGAGCATAGTATACACGACTTTTTATGTTTAACACATGTGATATACTTGCACATACATTCTTCTATATACAGCTTATTACAAGTTGTATTTACTACTTTTTTACATTTAGGTTTCTATAATTAGCTGTAGACTAGTTTTACTTCTTTGAATAGTTCATCTCAAAACACACACCATACACACAACCCCCCCCTTTTCAGTAGGTTTAGTGTGTTACAGTTTTAGATTTTATAATTATATTTTAGTATTGAACTATATTGCTTAGGAATAACATCCTTGTTTTGAAACAGGTTTGTTCTGAAACATCTTTGTTTCGAACTATATTGAATATATATTCTGTTTCTGAATTGTATTTTTTATTACAATATTTGTAGTAATATATTTAGTAATTTAGTATTTGTCAGGGTATTATGAGAATGAGATATGATTTAACCTTACAGTATGTTACAGTACTGGATAAACGTGCATGAAATAAAATTAAATATTAAATATTAAATATTGAATATTTTATATTTTATACATTATTTTACTATTTTTACATGTTTACTTATATTCCTTGAGAGATAAGTATAAGTATAAATATAAACATTTTTATCTTATGTATTATACACTTGTTTGCTGTTGTCAGCTGTGGAAGTAGAAATGTTCTGTTAGTTTTTAACTTGACGGGTATTTTTAATTGAATGATTGCTTGCTAATTGATATTCCCAATGAATACACTTGTGACGTGAGAGTATAAATACGTTAATGGAATTAATTTTGTTAGTCTGAGGAAGTTGCTCAAACTTGAGCGACGAAAAGCGCTTCACCTGTATTTTATTAAACTTGAGTTTTGTCTTCAGCGGTGCGTTGGAACTGTTTTTTGATTTCTTCAGTTTGTTTTTGGATCACAAAGCATCGTGGTCTGTCAATCATATCTTCCCAGGCTGTCAGGTACTGGATCCCCTTTGAGTGACACCAGAAACTAAGCCAATTGTTAAAGTTAATAATTTTCTGTTTGTACTGCGGCATCATTTTGGGTGACAGTAGAATGCTGCTTAAAGCTAGGGACATACCCGCCTGGGACACATATTCAGCGATCATGGAAGTGTCAAACAGAGAAAACTATAAACCAATTAAGACAAGGGTCGCTGTTAGTAGAAAGAACAGCTCAACAAAAATATTTAGAAAGGCAGATGTCATAAAACACCCTGCATTATTAGAGCACACCAGGAGCTATCGTACACTGTTGTAAATAATAAACTAAGGATATCAGCACGGGTAGAAAAATTTACAAGACATGCAGATAAATATAAAGGAAAAGTACAAAATAAGCAATTAATTTATGACCAAAACAAGTTTTATAGAGAATTGGGAAACAAACCAAAATAAATAGAAATGCCACTAAAAATGAACAGACACATTTTGGAGAAATATCTATGAAAAATCTGTGAAACAAATAAGTTGCTGAATGGATAGAAGTAAAAGTAACAGAAGTTCAAATGTACAAGATATGAAATGGGATGAAGTAATACCCACAGAAATTAAAAAATATATATAAGAAAAGTTTTTAACAGGAAAACCTCAGGCCAAGATGCAGTACCTAACTTCTGGCTAAAACTATTAACATCTTTACACAAAGATTTAGCCCTGGGTAAGAACTACTTATATGCACACCCCAAATAGATACAAACTTGCTTAACAGGAAAAATGATACTCCTCCTCCTTGTGAATGAACCTGAAAGCTATCTTAAAAACTACAGGCCAATAACCTGCCCTTCAACAATGTATAAGCTATACACTGGAATTGATGCTGACAGACTTTATAGTCATTTATAAGAAAATGTAATCAGGGCAATAGAACAAACGGGAAAGAAAATTCTTTGTTTTGCCCTTAACCCATTAAGCTGTCTATTTAACAGATTAGATCATGGTTACAAAAGGACTCTCAGAAAACAAAGTGTAAAGACTTTTCTTTTTGTGGATAATTTAAAACTTAATAGTTCATCAGATGAGGGGCTACAAAAAGCAATTGGAAGTGGCCAAAACTTTCTCAGATGGTGTAAGAATGTCATTTGATCTTGAAAAATGTGACAAAGTAACATTTAAAGCAGGAAAGCTGCAGTACAAAGAAAATAGTCTAGGACAGCAATATGATATAAAGGAACTTGAGTAGGAGGGAGCATATAATTATTCTGGAATTGAAGAAGGATCAACAAAACATGAACAAATGTAATCAAAACTCAGTAAGGAATATTTTAGAAGACTAAAATGAATACTAAAATAAGCTATGAATAAAGTCCAAGCTATAAACAAAGTTGATCTTGCTCTAACTTACAATTTTGGGGTGACTGACTGATTCCAAAAGGTACTGGATCAGATGTTAAACAGGAAACAAGAAAATGTTTTATATATCATTTTATAAGCATGAAGGGCAGTGTAGACCATGATTATATATTCCTCTTTCTGAAGGTAGAATGGGCCTCCTTGAAATTGATTGTGTGTACCAATTTGCAATCGTAGGACTCCATATGTATCTGCTGACCTCACCAGATCCGAACATAGTGAAAGTTTTAAAACATGAAGAGAACAGCTCTAAGATGACTTTCCAGTTTAATTTAGAAACATATCACTGTCAAGTGGGAATGGAAATCAAACTAGAAGAAAAAAAATCAGGCAGCAAATGATTATGCCAAAAAAAATGAAATAATATAAGGGGAATGATGGTATGAGAAGGCAAAAAATGTGGAAAAGGCATACATATAGTTGCAAGTTCAGAAAACTGCTGGAACATCCTCATGTTGCTCAAGATCTGATGTAGGAATGGCTGAAGAGAAGTGAATTTAAACAAAAGATGAAAGGTTAATATTGGTGGCCCAGGACGGTGGACTATGTATATGTTGGTTTACAAATTCCATTGAGTATGTCAGAAAAACAGACAATCCCTGGTTTGGCACCTTGTAAATGTTTCATCTCCCAAGCCCCTGCTTCCAATTATCAAGGGCATTAGAACTTGTCAGAGATTTGGGATGCATGGCTAGGCTTAAAGGCCCTTGTGGTCATTAGCCTAGTAGAAACCTATGAACAAGTGCAGGTTCTGTAAACTAGAACTGTAAACAGTCACACATCTTATTTCTGGGTGCGATACGCATACTACACATACTGAAAGGTATAATAATGTGGCAACACTGTTGCATTAGGGATTGTGCAAACATTACAATATTGAAGTAGCTACGAAGCATTGGAAACATGAGCCACAAAGCATTATAGAGAATGATGAGGTTTATATCACATGGGAGCACCGATTACCAACAGTTCAAAAAATATATATGTGAGAAAACCAGATATAGTAGTCCATGAAAAGACAAAAGTAGCATTGATCATTGAATTTGCTACACAGAGTAATTACAGTGTCTTATTTACAGAGAGAGAGAGAGAGAGAGAGAGAGAGACAGAGAGTTAAAATGCCAGGATTTATAAGCAGAAATGAGGGCAATGTGGAAGGAGGATACCCAAACATTTCCAATAGTAGTAGGAGCAATGGGTTCTTAGATATGCTGACGATACATGTAACTCCATATGAATTGCAGGAGGAATCAGTTCAGGGCATGTTGCAGATGCTGCAAAGAGCACTTTTGGCTAACATCAAAGATTGAAACAATACTAATTTCATGAACTTTAATCATACATTGACGTAGGAAAGGGGTTCATTCCCATCATGGCATCAAAAATCCAAGAGACCATATAAATGGCAATCAGTACTGAAAAAAAAATAAACAGTCACCCAATGTATTTCAGACACTCTTTTATACACAGTTTCTTACCAGCCCCATTATTTCATTACCTAGTTGCCTGCCAGAAATAAAAACAATGGAAAAAAAATGGCTCACTGTACCATCACTGTTGCTCTTTTGCACTGTGGTCTCTCCGTTTATATTTTTATAAGTTTTCTGTTCCTTGCTGATACTTTTCCATAATGTTTGGGAAGGCAAGGGAACATAAAAGCCCATAAAATGATTCTTCAAGTGTATCAAATTAACATCCTTATAGATGCAAGTAAAAACCACAAACAGCTAAGGAAAACACTACTACTATCAAAACAATTAAATTGTTAATCCAAATACTGTCAAAGAAAATCAGTATAGTTCAGTTGATAAACGCAAGCACAAAAGCCCAAAATGCTCAACCATCTCAAAATCGGGAACACTGCCTCTCACACTGTGAAACAAAAGAGCAAAATGTGGAATACAAATGCTTCTAATCTTCATCTAAGAGACTGCAAGCATAGTTATGGTTTCTTCATATTTATAAAAAGTTATTTTGGTAAGTTAATGTGATTCAGTACTATTAAGCCTGAATATGCATTGCCATACATTCTTTGCCTATTTCCTTTATTAATACTATATGCATGTAATGTACTTATACACTTCTTAATTAAAGGTCCACTGCCTGAATGCGCTTTGCTTAATATACTTATAATATAGCTCACTTGTTTTTATGCTTGTCGCACACATACCTCCCAACCTGGAAACATCAAAAATCTGGACAAAGGCCTATGAAAAGTAGGTAAAACTGGCCAAAAATCTGGATGCTCGTTAACATAAAATTTGCATACATAATCATGTAACCCCACCCACTCCACTAGATTTGTGGGATGCTAACATGAAGATGGAAGTCACTAAATAACAGTAAATAATGGCAGACATTTGAATTTCAGACTTCATATCCCTCAGAAAATATGTAATAATGCAAAACCTGTTATTCTAGCAACTATCTGGAACAATATTTAAAATCTGTCCCTATTTTTGGAACTTTGTCCACCGTTATTTTTTGGCTTTGTCTAGATTTCTTGCTCTGAGAGATTGAGAGGCATGAAGGAAACAAATAAAGCTCGGCAAAAAATCTGATACTTCAGAAGCTCTTTAAGCCTTCTTCCTTTGATCAGTACTGAAGGGCCCAACTGCCCAGTTTCTTTTTTTCAGAATATAAGGAAATCCACAGCTTACACAATGATTCTCCGGATCCACCAGTAAGTGCTCACAACTGCCAGTAGTAATGAATCCACGATTTAATAAAGTCAAAAAACACAAATTAATAAAAACGGACTAATACGACAAAACACTATGAGCATAAACAAACAAACAGAGCGAACTGTAGAAGTATGTTAAGCGCTTTCAACCAAATCAGCTGGTCTTCATCAGAACTCTGATGAAGACCAGCTGATTTGGTTGAAAGCACTTAACATACTTCTACAGTTTGCTCTGTTTGTTTGTTTATGCTCATAGTGTTTTGTCGTATTAGTCCGTTTTCGTTAATTTGTGTTTTTTGACTTTATTAAATTGTGAATTCATTACTACTGGCAGTTGTGAGCACTTACTGGTGGATCTGGAGAATCAGTTTCTTTTTTTGCCATTTTTGGTCTAGAAGAAAGTTAAGAAATAGAAATCCCATTCCCAATGTACAACAATGTACGGACATAAGTAGAGGAGGTAAACAAACACTGCATTATTGATTTGGTATAAACCTCCATGATTTACTTCCCCAATTAAAAAATAAAAATAAAAATCGGGGATGGAAAGGGCAAAAACATGGGTCAAAAATCAAAGACACCTGACATGTATGTGGGCTTAACCAAGACTCTCATATTTCCATACTAAAGAGAATACAAACACCTACTGTCTGATTTGAATGTAATCCTTATCAATGTCCAGATTTACTCTAAAATATACAAACGTAAATTATGGTGTAGACCCGTGAGCTAAAACTTTGCTGTTCCCCTGCAAAAATGAAAGTCAAGTACATATGTATGCATGAAATCCTACCATAGCAGCGGAGCCGTGATGACCCAGTGAAGTAGGAAAGCTCATACCAAATACAGAGAGATTAGTAATTTCCCCCTTTGCCATGTTATAAAAATGTTAGCTGCCACAATCCAACAATAGTAAGCACTTCAGTTCTGGATGCACAAGATAAACACACAGTTAAAGTCATGAGTACTTCAAGCTACTTGTACATAAGAAAGCTTGGAAACTTGTTTTTATCGCTAATTGTTTAATACATTATTTAGTCATGCCTTCACCTTCCATTATTGGACTGGTAAGATTGCATGAAATGTTAGTCAAAAAAAATGGGTGACCTTCGAAACGCTGTTCTCATTGCAAAGGAAGACAACAGTTGTCTCCTTAATGTTCTATTATGCATCATATACAACGCACATAGCTGATTGCTAGAAGGCATTTTCCCCTACTAACTATAGCTGTGTGTGGAGAAGAGGGCAGAAGTTCCATGCGTTTTAGAACTTCAAGTCTGAACATAAACCTTTTTTTGGCTTTTAAAGCAATATTACGTTTGAGGTATGCTAGAACTGTAGACATGCGAGCCCTCAGCTTAGCTAAATTCCCACTGGCTGGCAGTTTGCTTCAAGAAGCTAACATCATTGTGCACGTCCACATGTGATGATGTCAGCAACAACTTCAGTGGGGGGGAGGTTAAAAAAATAGGAAATAATCAGGAATTATAAGGGCCACTCGGGAATTCATGACACTCCATTATTTTAATCTCAAAACCAGCAAATACCGAGAAATTTGCCATGGTTGAGAGGTATGGTCGCACAATTTGTACTTCTGTGCATTTTATTTTCCCTTGTTTATTTTTCCCCAGACTAAGCCTGAAATTGGTCCATATGGATATGTGATCTACCCTGTTAAATGTAAATAAAATACAGTTGTTAAATTCTTAACAGTGAATGTAGAACAGACCCTTCCATTGTGGAGCAGGGTGGGCAAAGCATGGAGTTTTTAAGACCAAAAATGAGGACTGTGCCTTGTACTTGAGAGGCTTGCACAGAATATGGGAACACACACGCACGCACACAAATGTACACAAATGCGCACACACACACACACACACACACACACACACACACACACACACACACACACACACACACACACACACACCAATTTATCTTTATGCTTTTCTGCCCCAGGCTAATGCAGAGAGAACAGTATCTCACTAGAATCCCCCCCCCCCTCAAAAAAAGACCATTTCCTCTACTGACTGAGCAACTAATCTCAAGTTATCTGGGATCTGTTCAAGATTGTATCCTTGTGTAGCATGAAACCAGATTATATTTTTGTAATAGGCTGTCCAAGGAAGTCTTAAGTCCTGCAGCAAATGGTGGCTGCTTATACAGGAATTGTTTGCATCTCTGTGAAAGATAAAGACACTGAAGGAAGCACAATACATATTTGAGCAGTATGCTGTTAATAGGAAAGTAGCTTTAAAACGAAAAAGAAAAAATATGTGTAGGGAGAAGGGCAGGAGAGATAAATTTACCTCGTTTTGATTACAGAGTGAAAATCATGCCATGGACAAGTCTAGAAATGTTAATTTTGAAAAAATTAGGCAGTGAAGACCACATAAATCAAACTTTTAGTAAAGACACTGGGTAGAAATCAAGCAACATTACTATTTATGTAAAAATATATATACACACACTATATATATATATATATATATATATATATATATATATATATATATATATATATACACACACTGAGCTTGATCGAAGGAAGGACACTGAGGAAACTCGGAGCTATAATATATAACATTAAGTATCCTGTTTTTTGTTTATTTTGTTCTTTATTTCTTTGTTATTTATAGCACTTTGTGTACTGTGTATTTTTCTAGCTGTTTCACTGTGTGTGAGGTATTAACTGGAAATTGTCCACTTTTATTAAGCATCTGTTGGGTTGTTTGTAATAACTTGTTGCAGTTAAACTCTTTTTCTAGAGGCTCCTTTAGCTGTTTAAAACTTTCATTTAAAGGCTCACTGCTGCTTTTCAGGTGTGAGAAACAGTTCTGCAGTTTGTTCTAAGTAGTGGGGATATTTGTAGCATTTCCATATTCAGGCTTGTATTTGGGCCTAGTGTTTGTGGAGGCTGTGTGTCTGAGCACATATTCAGGGACATCTTGGTTTAGCCAAAGCCATCAGGCATTTCAGTGAGAGAGAATTGTTTGAGGTCACTGGCTGACTGAGGTAACCTGGACTTCAGCTTAGACTAAGCACCTCATTGGTTCTTTTGAGATTTCTTTCTTAAAAACTGTCTCAGGTTTCAACTTTCTGTTACCTAAGAAGTTCATTTGTGAGTGTTCTGCCATTTCACACTGAGCTTGATCGAAGGAAGGACACTGAGGAAACTCGGAGCTATAATATATAACATTAAGTATCCTGTTTTTTGTTTATTTTGTTCTTTATTTCTTTATTTATAGCAATTTGTGTACTGTGTATTTTTATAGCTAGTTTCACTGTGTGTGAGGTATTAACTGGAAATTGTCCACTTTTATTAAGCATCTGTTGGGTTGTTTGTTTGCAATAACTTTTTGCAGTTAAACTCTTTTTCTAGAGGCTCATTTAGCTGTTTAAAACTTTCATTTAAAGGCTCACTGCTGCTTTTCAGGTGTGAGAAACATTTCTGCAGTTTGTTCTAAGTAGTGGGGATATTTGTAGCATTTCCATATTCAGGCTTGTATTTGGGCCTAGTGTTTGTGGAGGCTGTGTGTCTGAGCACATATTCAAGGACATCTTGGTTTAGCCAAAGCCATCAGGCATTTCAGTGGGAGAGAATTGTTTGAGGTCATTGGCTGACTGAAGTCACCTGGACTACAGCTTAGACTAAGCACCTCATTGGATCTTTTGAGATTTCTTTCTTAAAAACTGTCTCAGGTTTCAACTTTCTGTTACCTAAGAACTTCATTTGTGAGTGTTCAGCCATTTCACACTGTTAAGAGAAAAAGTTTTAAAAACATACTGTTATTTGTCTTTTTCCTCTTCTTGCAAAGTGAACATGTTATTTGTTGGGATATGCTTATCAAAGATGGGCCTCATCTGTGAACAAAATGCAGCATTGCTTATGAACCTGAATAATAACTGTTTTCTGCATTTCAGAATAAAGAGATTTGGTTATAGCTTGGTGAAGCCTGGGATAAGGACGCACGGCCGAGTAAGAGTTAATTTACTGAAGCAGGCTGTGTGTCCTGGAAAATTTGAGCTACCATTGTTGAACTGAACATTCTGTACTTCTTGAACATTCTGTACTAACTGTTGGTTTGAGGTGATTTGTGATAAACATGTTTATCCTATGTTTTTTATAGCCAACTGTCAACAGTCAGAAATGTAACAAAAAGTTGTTTTGCTTGCAGTATAAAAGTTGATGTCAGTAAACAAGTTGACCAGAGGAGATCATCTTGGCCAACATGCTGTGTAATCTGGTTAGCTGCTAATAAATAAGTTTTTCATCACCTGAGGTAGATGCGTCTCGTTTGAATTTTTCTTCTGACATTTTGGTCCTTCGGACCGGAAACCTCTATGAAGATACGGATCAGACTGACAGAGAGACCGAAAAGCCTGTGCAGGTGAGGGTTTCTCATCTTAAGATTCCCTCGACTGAAAGCCCTCCAACTAATTTGTTGTTGAAAGGAGGCCGGCCGCTCTCTGATCCCTATCTGAAGGACGGTTTCTGAACTAAAAGGGGAAACAGAGTCTCATCTGGTTCAGGTAGGATGAAAACTAAATTTTCTTTTAATTTAATTTAATCTTGTCGACAAGGGTTTTGTTTTTAGTTAAGGGTGGGTAGGATTACTTGTTAAGATTCTTTTGTTAGGATCACCCGTTAAGATAGCCCCACTTTATAACAAGCCCTGTAAAATAACTTTGATACAGTCCTAAAATAAGAAATTTAGGGGAAACATGGGTTTGAGTTGCTGCAAGTGTGAGAGTGATGTCTGTTTAAATGTAGATGCTAAGTATATGAAAGGTTTAAACAAAAATAATGTTAAATTTTTGAAAAAGTGGAAGTTGAAATATGATTTTGATGGTACACTGAATAAGAATGCTTGTGCAAAATTGGTTAGAGATTTGAAAAGAGATGCGGGAACTAGAACTAAAAAGCAAAGACAATTGGGATTTCCCCAAGCACAAAGATGGTTAGAAGAGTCAAATAAAGGAGCTATAAAAGAAAAACAGTGCCAGGAAAAAGAAAAAATAAATCAGAAGGGATCACTGGTGCCAAGTGGAAAAGTAGCTTTATTTTTAGATAAGGAGGATGAGCATACAGTTTGTGCATTACAAAGGCAGGCAACTGCCCCACCGTATGGGGAAATTGCTGCTGCCGTACCGGCGGAACCTCCTCAATATCAGTCTGAAGATGTGGGATCTGTATAGCAGGGTGGGTTATTGGCTGCTCAAGGAAATGTTGTGACCCCTCCAATTTACTCGCAAATTCCCGTAGTACCCAAGGTTGCTTTGCAACAGGTAGACCAACTTATGCAGTTAAGGTCAGGACCAGCAGGGCAAGGACGTTGGGCCATTAAACTTTCTGACTACTCAGAAGCTCTTCCCTTAATACAAGTTGCAAACCCACAAGCAGGGGATGTTGGACAAGAGCCAACTATTTTAGTTTATCATCCCTGGGCTAGAGAGGATATAAAATGAGCTACGGATGGTATTCCTCATCCCAAGGTTAATTTTCAAAAGTTTTATGAGGACATAGTTGGTATGCGTTTAAGTTATCATCTAAATGGTTTAGAAGTAGAACAAGTAGTGCGACAAATGCTGAGTCCAGATTGGCACTTAGTTTGTGGTACTTGGACATGTAAGGCAGATGACGGCACTACATTAAAGCATAATTCTGGGGTGTCACTGATCTGTTAAAGAGAATTTCTGATAAGTGGCATCCAAGAGCAGATTGGACAGTAATAAATCAGTGCATCCAAAATGATGATGAATCTGTAGATCACTATATTGTAAGATTGACAGAAGTGTTCAATAACCATTGTGGAATGATGATTCCGCAGGATCAGACCAATGATAGTCCGTATGAACAGCAATTGAAAAATGCTTTTCTTAAGGGTTGTAGGGCTCCGATAAGTAGTTTTATAACTAAGCATATGGTAGATTATAGAACATGTAGACTGCAACCTTTGTTTGAATATGCACGGCATGCTGAGTGACATTTCAATTTAAAAAAGAAAAAGAAAGTACAAGTGTTAGCAGTAGGGGCTGATGGTGGTATATTCTTGGTACAGGACCAAAGGGGGCAAGGGCACCGTGGTGGCATAAAAAATGTGGGGGCCTGAAATGGGACACGTTAAATAAACCAGGTGGACATTCAGAGGAATATGAGGGGAGGTTAAAACGTCGAGAATGTTTTAAATGCGGTAGACGTGGGCACTTCGCTGCCGACTGTGAAGAGTGGCAACATCCCCCACAGCTTATGAACAAGGGCTCCGCATGACTATATGATAGTAAAGGAAGGCGCCAAATTCATTATTGTGATTATTGTAGAGAAGAAGAAAGCGAGAATGATTGTGATGATGATGAAGCAGACACTCTTTGTGATGAATGTCAGAACACTCAGAAGGAAGGGCGGGACTGTGACTGTGAAGTCATAAACCTGGCAAATTTGGGTATTGCTATGCATCTAGATCAAAAACCCATGATAGAGTTTTTGGTTGCGGGACAGAAAGTGGAGTTTTTATGTGATTTAGGTGCATTGCGTACACTTTTGGGTCCAGCAGTTCTGCCTCTGAACTGCGAGATGGACGAGTTTGTCCTTGTGAAAGCGGCAAACGGGAAAATCTATAAGGAAACACTGTCTCATCCTCTATTGTTCACAGATCTACAAACAGACCAAACTGTTAGGTGTAGGGTAATTATATCAAAAGTTTGTCCAGTTAATTTGCTGGGAAGAGATTTGATGCATTCGTTTGGAATAGCGGCAATTCCCACACCTAAAGGCATTGAGGCAAAAAGGTTAGCGGATGGCTTGGTGGTACAGGGAGTACAAGACTTGTTTTATTGGTATAGCCAGGACTTGATTTCAAACGGCCCAGGGAGGGTTGATACAGATTTGATCAACCTAGCTTTAAGTAAATCTAGGAGCGGGTCACCGCAGGTTGTGGCGCACTTACATTGTACAATGTTCTACAGAAAGGCCCCTGGTCCGGATAAAGAATTTGAAAAAGAATTCTTTAAGCACAAACGTGCAAGGATAATTTTGAATGATATGTTTTGGGATATGCAAGGTAATACAGTAGTGACCTGTACTTTTTTCCAAGGAAATGAGTTCTTTATATAGCTCAGATTATAGCCCACATATTTCAATTACTAAAGCGGTGGGGACACATTGGGTAGATTTGGCGAAAAAGGTAACAGGTTGGGACACAATGTCCAAAAGTCAATTGAAAGATCAACAGATCCAGGTACAAAGATTAAATTGGGTGACTTGGGCACAACCAAGTGTGCACCTCAGGGATAACAAAACAGAAATGGCATGACAAATCCTTCTAACTCAAGAGGAAGATAGTGCGTTAAGTGCCTTACCTGTAGATTTATGGTCAAAAGGTAAAGGGGATGTAGGACTGATGAAAACAGCAGGTGAAGTTTGTATAACTCCAAAGTCAGGTTTTAGACCTTTTAAGCACCAATACCCGCTAAGTAAACAAGCAGAGGAAGGAATTAAGCCAGTCATTGAGCAGCTAAAACAGGTAGAAATTCTTGTTGAATGCCCAGATTCACCCTGCAATACTCTGTTGTTTCCTGTAAAGAAACCGGATGGGTCATGGAGGTTGGTTCAGGATTTACAAGCAGTTAATTCGGCTGTGATCCCAAGAGCACCAGTGGTCCCTGACCCCTATACATTACTTAATGATTTACTACCTCAGCACAGATATTTTTCTGTCATAGATATAAGCAATGCTTTTTTCTCCATACCACTACATAAGTAGAGTAGATTTTGGTTTGCATTCACTCATCAAGGTAAAAGATACACCTACACCAGATTGCCACAGGGTTATTGTGAGAGGCCGACAATATTCGTACAAGAAATGGCTGCGAATTTAGCTCAGTTTGTTCCCCCAGAGGAAAGCCAGGTTCTGTTGTATGTAGATGATATTTTGTTGGCCTCACCCACACAGGAAAGTTGTAAAAGAGATACCCTTGCCCTTCTTAATTTTTTAGCTGACCAAGGACATAAGGTAAATAAAAAAAAAATTAACAGTTTGTTGTTGCACTGCACTTCATATCCTGGTTTACAAGTTTTTTCAGTGGAGAATGAGGACAGTTCTTCCCCGATATGCTCGAGCGCTGGTACATCTCAAGGGGATCAACTCACGGCACTTATTGGGCAACTGAGTCAGTTAGTTGCACTGCTTACTCCTGTTTGCAACACGCTGGTTAGTCAGACAAGTAACGCGCTACCTCCAGGGAACCAGAATGCTTTACGTACACATGGAGAGAGTAATAGAGGGATAACAAGCAATGTGACTAACCGAGAGAGTGTGGTTTTTGCAAACACTGGTCCTAGTGGAGCTAACAATTTTCCTAACATCGGGAATCAAGATAGCAGTCCTGTTTTAGAACAAAACAACTATGGTAACATTCGTAGGCTGCCTGGAAATCAAGGTGACTGTTTTATTAACAACGATATTACACTTAATGACTGGCTTAAACGGAAAATAGCGTTTAAAGACATTTCCTGTATTGACAATGATAGTACTAGTACTTATGCTGAACATTTACATCAACTTAATGATTTACTATTTAAGTACAAGATTTTGAACATAGATAATGCATATTTAAAAGAGTGCCTGAAGGAAAAAATTGTTCCAAAAGGTTTACGTATATACAAATACCCTAACAATGTAAAAGAAGGCACTAAGTTCTATGACAAGTTGCTTAACATGTTTGATGGATGGGGCTTTGAGCTCCTGAGAAGTATTATCAAGAATAACGAAGATGATATTGAATGTCTAATGAAGCAAATTGATGTTATAAATGGAAAAATTACTAATGACCTTTTATTTACTGTTGATTTAGAGAGAAAGAAATATTTAGGTTTGAGAAAAGATATAGATGTGAAATGTGAGAGAATTTTAGAAAAGAAAAAAAAGAAAAATTTTAAGGGACACGTTTGAATATGAGAAGGGTATTCAATACCCAAAACCAAAAATTTTTTTTAATTATAAAAATGAGAGATTTTTACACAACGACACATGCAGGCATGACACTATTGAAGATTACGAAGAGGGACAGGCTGACTATGGGCATGATGTGTTTGACCCTTTAGAATATCCCCCCCCCCCTCCGAAGGTCAGAAAGGATAAGAAATCAAAGAGAAGAAAACTATCAGAAAAAAGGATGGAGGAGAGGAGGGAGAGGCAGAGGGAAGAGATACTAGTCACTGTCCCTGTAGAAATATCTATCAATGAGAGCATTTTGAGTTTTGATACCAACAACATTGACACCAATATTCAACACATTGGTGACACCTCAGTTATTTGTACATGTGCTAAATACAAGAATTTTAATATTTGTAACTGCACAGAACTTGAGATTGATGACTTATATTTTGAGTTGTTTTCCAAGGGACTCAATTTTGTACCAAAAACTAAATGTGACACCACTAGAATGATTATTGACATGAAAATGTTTTTGAGAAAAATGAACCTAGAGTTAATTTGTGGGGGCACTTCAGGAGAAGTAGGTTATTCTGATGAATTAAAGAAAAAAAGTATATGGAACCCTCCTATACACCCACAACTAAGAAATTTTGAAAAAAATATAGAGAATGAACTAAGAAAAGCAGTTAAAATTAATCATTTTGCCCCAAACCTCACAGTTGAAGAGTTTTCACTGCTCAAGAGTTTAAAAGAAAACACTAACTTGAGAATTATGAAACCTGATAAAGGGGGTGGATTAGTTCTTATGAGCTCTATTATGTATGAAGGCAAAATGTTGAATCTTTTACTGGATGAGTCTAAATATGACAATATCTCTATCAACGAAATTAATATTGGGTATAAAAGGATTTACACAACACTATATGACTTATTTTTGGATGGACTCATTGATTACAATATGTTTGAATTTTTATACAACAGCAAACCTAAAATCCCTTCAATCTTTGGGATTCCCAAAGTACATAAAAATTGCAGTGACCCCCCCCCCCTCTACGTCCTATAGTGGCTGCAGAAGGTTCAGTGATTTCCCCTTTGGCCAAGTATATAGACACTAAGTTAAAGGACACAATGGTCAGGGGTATTTCATATTTAAGGGACTCATGGGATTTTTTGGGCAAAGTGAAGAATATCACTACTATGAAGGACATCATTTTTGTGACCATAGACGTCGTTGATTTGTTTGGCTCAATACCTCACAACACAGGAATGGATTGATTTGAAGAAGCTATTAGATCTTTCAAATCATTAACAGATGATGAAATTCTTGTATGTGTCAATCTTATGGAACTAGTTTTGAAACACATCTATTTATTTTTTCAAGGGGAATATTTTCACCAAAAAAGTGGTGTGGCCATGGGAGCAAGGTGTGCTCCAATATACGCTAATATGGTTTTAAATACATGGGAAGATAAATATATTTATAATCGGAGTTATAAAGATTGCTGGGTTCTATATAAATGTTTCCTAGATGATATTATTATATTTTGGAAGGATGGTTTTGATAGGCTCTATGATTTTATTCAGTATATCAACCAGACTACTACTTTTTTAAAATTTACTCATGATATCAATGTTAATAGTATAAACTATTTAGACATCACATTAGAAAAAGAAGGAGACCATTTGAAGTCAAGGGGGTATAGGAAAAAAACGTTTTCCAACTCCTACCTACACTATAATAGTACACACCCTTTACATCAGAAGAAGAGCATTGTAAAAGGTCAAATGGTGAGGATTTCTAGAATGACTTCTAACAATCAAGATTTTAGTGATGAAATTGATTTTTTGGTTAATATGTTTTTGGATAGAGGTTACCCCTTAGATTTGTGTAATTGCATTAAAGTAGAAGTCGTAGGAGGGAGAAAAGATAGATTTGCACCTATATTGAGCTATCACCATCCTCCCATTGTTGCTAATGCTCAAGCATTAGGTTCATTAGAAAGTAAGAAAACAGATAAAATGTACACTCATTTATTTGTCACCCAATATAGTGGTGACACAGGTATTGTAAAACAGGTGTTTTTTAAGGAATGGGACAAATTCCTTAACATTACAGACCTGAGTTTTAACAAGTCAATTGATTCTTTTAATATTATTTTTAGAAAAGGATGCAACATTAAAGATTGGTTGACAGTTCAACATAGGGAAAACAAGAAAAGTAATAAAATTAAGGGTACCTATTCCTGTGGAATGTGTTTAGAATGTGTTCACAATGTTCATTTATGACTAATACACAAAAAATTTTGTTCAAGTAAGAGAAAAAGACATTGTTGGTAAAACATACAGCAATTGTAATTCTTTTGGAGTTGTATATATTGCTCTATGTGATATTTGCTCGGCCTTCTATGTTGGTAAGACCGAGAGAAAGATTAAAAGAAGGATTTATGAACATTTGAATGACATCAAAAAGAAGAACGAACACAATGCACTATATAAACACTTGACAATTTGCCCTTTGGCAAAATATAAATTTTTCATTTTAGATGAGGTAGCGAAAGATGAAAGAGGGGGCCTTTGGGAGACATAGATAGAATATAGGGAATTATTTTGGCAAATTATTTTGGAGGCAAATAAATTCCCTGGGTTAAATGACAATATTTCCCTTGCCCCAGTTTTAAAATTAAGGGCAGCTAAATTGTAATATTGTCCACATTTTATTTGTATTTTCATTTTTCACGTCATGCAATATCATTTTTATATATATATATTTGATATAATACACTTATATTTCTATTCATATTTACATTTATATTTATATATTTCTTATATGTTTAAATTTTTATATAATATACATTTGATACATATATTTATATTCATATTTATATTTATATTTATATTCATATTTACATTCATATTTATATTTATATATATTTATATTTTCCTACCTGGCACATTTCTGATAGTTCATTTTGCATTAATACATTTTTATAAACTTTTTTAGATGAAATTTTAGATTCATACCACATGTTTTTTATATATTTGATCTAGAGGTGGTATAGAATTCTGAGGTGTTTTTTTATACATTTGCTCTATCACACGTCATGCCTGTACATATATATACATTTATACAAATATATCATTTTACATTATTATTATATTATTAATTTATGGTCTGTCATTGTTTTATGTTTGGTGATTATCCATTTTTACATTTTTACATTTGTGTACATATCTAACTCATTTACTACAACATTCACTCATATATTTAGAATATGCACATTATATATAATTGTTATCTATTCCATATATATATATATATATATATATATATATATACATATATTTTTATATTTTATAGATTCTTATATGTATATTCATCATTGATTCAGATACTATGTAAAACAGTCACTATCCATTAATGGAGCACTAAATTTAAGATGAAAATTCAGTGCACATCCAATTTTGACCACTAGATGGGAGTACTGTTGGTGATTTTTTAATACAAATTAGTCTCTATTTTCAAACTAGTATAGCCACAAAGTTTTTTATTATATATATATATATATATATATATATATATATATAAACTGGTTTTACGACATCATTTGTTACTGTACAAGTGGTATATATATTCATATATACATTCTATATATTTTACATCTGTGAATCGCAGCATTTCATTTTGCTTGGTTCAATGTCATATATATATTTACATTTGCATTCAGTACATGCGCACATTCATTCATATTCTATGAGGATTGCTAGATTCCTATTGGATATTTTAAACAAATGGTCAGCATATATAAATGGTTGTTTGCCATGTTTTTTCTTGTCTGATGAAGTCTAATTCAAGTGACGAAATACGTGTTATTTGGCTACTGTTTAACGTATAATAAAGCTGTTTGTGGAAGCAAGGTTGTCCGGTGCAGTCCGTCCTCTTCACAGTGCTTGTTTTGTTTAACAGCTTGTTTTTGCACTGCGCTTCATATCCTGGTTTGTAAATAAAAAAAAGTTACAATTGTGGAAAGCACAAGTAAAGTTCTTGGGTAATTTAATTTCGCAGGCAGGTAGACAATTGGAGAACAAAAGAAAACAAGCAATTCTTGAGGCACCTATGCCCACGACTAAGCGGGAGATTATGTCCTTTTTAGGTGTGACTAATTTTTGTAGAAGTTGGATCCCTAACTATGCTGAGGAAGTAGGGCCATTGACCGCACTGATCTATGACACTCCCATGGCAGCTAAAAATGATATACAGTGGACAGATAAGGCAATACAGGCATTTAATAGAATTAAGCAATTGATAGCAGGATCTTCTGTTTTGGGTTTTTCGAACTATTCTAAGCCGTTTATACAAATGGTTGATTGTAAGGGGGATATATGACTTCGGTTCTGGTACAAGTACATGGGGATAAACAGAGACCGATAGCTTTCTACTCCTCCAGATTAGATCCTGTTGCAAGGGCATTGCCGCATTGTGTTCAAGCTGTAGTGGCGGCCACCATGGCAGTACAAGCCTCAGCATCATTAGTTTTGTTTCACCCATTACAATTGCGGGTTCCACATTCAGTAGCTACTATACTTTTGCAAGATAAGATAACCTTTTTATCTCCTAGTCGACATTTGTCATGTATGACAGTGCTGCTGACACAGCCTCATATGTCCAACAAAGCAGCAGGTGCCCGTGGAACCCTTGCACGGCAAAAGCAAAATGAGCAGCAACCAAAAAAGAAGCCAGCAAGCGTTGATAATCACCATATCAAAAAATATTTATTGACAAGAGGGAAGAAAACCCCCCTCCTAAAATACTGCTATAGTAGAAACCATAGCAGAAAAAATAGCATCAATGCTTTCCAAACCGGTTTCGGCTCCTCAGAGCCTTCTTCAGTGAAGTACAAAAATGAAAAAACAAGGTATCACAATACATACAAATATATATGGATTGGTCCAACCCACGGTCCAATCCAAACACAGAATTCATGATTGATCATTAAGACCAGGTGCAAACAAAGCTCCAAGTTTGATGATCCATTTTTTCTCCTTGGAGCTAAGTAAATCCTGCCAGAACTGTTTGTCATTACATTTCCCCCTAATACAATCAATAACAACAAATTTGTATGAAGCAGATGCATGTTGTAAACAATGTTTATACAAAGCATTACTGGTACGTTTCTTTTTGATGTCACTTAAGTGCTCACAAATTCTTAAACGGAAAGCTCGAGAAGTCTTTCCCACATAAAAAGCAAAACAATGTGTGACCTTATGTAGGGTCAATATCTTGCTGGTTTTGTTTTCCTATGTGGATGTGGCCATTTTTGATATTGGTTTGATATTTGGGCTTTCTTGTCAAATTGTTGGTTCATATTTTTGGGAGTGTTTGGTGTACTAAGTGCATTTGTCTTATGTGTGCTTATGGTGGAGAGTTTGTGTGAATACTGTATTGTTTGTTGATTGACATATAAGTAAAACTCTTGCATGATCATATGTTTTGGATCTGATATAATATTACTTTTGATGGTTCTTTAGTTTAATAACTGTGTAGATGGGATATATATATATCCATATATGGGGTCTTACATAGTATAGAACTCTCTATAATTATTTTTGATGTCCAGGACTTATACATATATTGTATGGGTCAGTTTTTGGATGATTTACCTTTATTTAGGGTAGGACCAATATTTTTTAATATTTGGTTTTTCATGTTTATGATATAGATTGTTGTTACTATGGAATGATTCTGTGTTTAGTTGGATATTTTGTATTTTTATATTCATTTTTTAGATTCATTGACTATGTTATTACCAACATATGAGTCTAGTTGGGTTAGTGTTGGTTGGGTCTTAAATGGAACCATGTTTTGTTCATTAGCTACAATTTGGTCTTTTTTGGATTCATACTAGTTTATTTCAACATTCTAGTAGATTCATTGCTGGCTGGACCTATCCAATTGTGCTTGAAATGAACATAATCTAGCTCAGATTGGGTCATTTTTTATGACAATAAAATTTTTTTGATTGATCTATTGTTGGATAGACTGGTCCTTGATTATATTAGGGGATTTCATCTATTTGATTATATACTGTACTTGATATATTTAGATCCATGCAAATGTATATGTAACCATAGCTTATTGGCCTTTTTTGGAAATATTGAGACCTATACACAGTAATACGACCTTTGGTTGTTTTGGAGGTCGTTTGGGCTGTTTATAGTATTGGTCCACTTGATTGGCTATTGATCCATCAGACTTATACATATACACCAGGTCATTTATTTATGATCTGTTTTCTGGTATTGATTGTATAATGGTCTGGTTTTGGATCCTATTTTACTATGTAACTTTTGACTAATATTGGACCAGTTGAGTGTCTATATTTATACCATTTTTTTGAATTTAAACTAACGTTTGCTCTAGGTGTTCTGATTTTGAAGCACAATTTGACTGGTTTGGTTAGGGTACAAAAAATTGTTGAAATTATGAACATGGCATTGTCACCGATAATACAAGGTTTATCATCTGACATGCATGATTTATCTGTGTTTGGTTTGGACAAGCATGGTTCATCTATTGAGACAGATGTGGTTGGGTCTGATTTGGATGCACAATGTGATATATTTTTTAACAAATTGGGCAAACAAATGAAGATGGTTAGGACTAATGTGTGGCATTTACGCTTATTTAAGGCATATCAGCAGAAACATATTACCCCGCGGGGTTTAAGGGTCAAAATACAACCTTTGGTCTCTGATATTGATGACCAGCTTATTCAGGACTGGGGTCATATTCAACAGTTGGCCTCATCCCAATTTGTGGATGCTTTGGCCGATTTTTATGGGCGTAAGGTACAACAGGGTATCAAGGATTTGGATACTATTAGTCTACAGACGAACAAATTTGAAGCTTGTGATTCTTTCACAACTCAGGTTAAGAAACTTACCACAGATTTGTCCAAACTGGAAACCACTCTCAAAGATAGGAAAATCAAAAAATTTCTTCGGGATGTGGGTGATTACGATAGGGGGAAACCTTTTGATAATTCCAAGAATGTATCTTTTAAATTGCCCCGGGATGATCAAAAATATGACAAAAGAGCATCCACTCCAAAAAGAAAAAGGCCTAGGTCTATTCTTAAGACTAAAACTGGCCTGTCAAGTGGGACATCTGGTGACGATAATTCGTCGAATACAGAAGGAGAATGTGATTCACATTCAGGTGAGGGACTACCCACATCTAAGAGACACAATTTATATGGTGATTATCAACGCTTGCTGGCTTCTTTTTTGGTTACAGCCTCATATGACCATAGAAAGATGTACTACTCTTAATCCGGCGACACTTTTGCCGACTCCAGAAGAAGGTACTCCACACGTTTGTTTAGAGAGCATTCATGACAAAGTGCTTCCCCGACCAGATTTAGCAGATATTCCGTTGGTAGATTCTGATCTCATTTTGTTTGTAGATGGATCAGCAAAGAAGGACACTGTAGGAAAAACACTGGTAGGGTACGCAGTCACCACAGAAACTGAAGTTTTGGAGGCAAAAAGATTGTCAAACATTTATTCTGCACAAGCAGCTGAGTTGGTGGCTTTGACTCGAGCTTGTACCTTAGGGGAGGGTAAGAAAGTGACAATTTATACAGATAGTCAGTATGCTTTCTCCACTGTACATGTTTTCGCTCAACAATGGAAGAATAGGGGAATGGTTACTGCAACAGGCAAACCAATAAATCACAGAGATTTAATTTTACAGTTGTTAGATGCAGTGCAACTACCACTTCAGATAGGGATATGTAAATGTTCCGCACATACTAACAAAAAAGATCCTGTCTCCAGGGGAAATGCTTTTGCTGATATGGCTGCAAAAAAGGCAGCTCAAGAAAATGATTTGCTTTTACATGACAATGATTTAGAGCCCGAACACCTCTTAGACTTAGAGACACTAAAAGTAATGCAAACATTGACAACACAGAAGGAAAAATGTTGTTGGGTAAAATATGGTATCACTCAACAGGATGGGTTGTATAGGGCATCAGATGGCAAAATGGTATTACCCTCAAATCTTTTTAGGTATGCGGCATTGGTTAGCCATGGACCTGCCCATGTAGGAGTACAGACGATGATTCAAATAGTGTCTAAGGTGTTTTGGTGTAAAGGGTTTTCAACTTATGCAAAACAATTCTGTTTATCTTGTTTATTATGTGCGAAGTATCATGCTCAGGGGGGAGTTAAAAAGTCTCAGCAGGCATTCCCCACCCCTCCATATCCATTCCACACACTCTGTATGGACTTTATTGAATTGACAGCCTCAGAGGGAAAAAGGTTTTGTTTAGTCATTATTGATACTTTTTCTAAATGGGTAGAAGCCTTTCCAGTAAAGCACCCGAATGCATAAACAGTAGCAAAGCTTTTGACTACAGAAATAATTCCCCAATTTGCTTTACCAAGACACATTTACAGTGATAATGGGTCTCATTTTGTTAACCAGATTGTTCAGAAGTTGGGTCAAGTGTTTCAAATTGATCTTAAATATCATTGTGCTTACCATCCCCAATCAGCTGGACTGGTGGAAAGACACAACGGTGTCTTGAAGAGTAAGCTCCACAAACTGATGGCAGAAACACATAGATCATGGACTGCATGCCTTCCTTTGGCACTCCTGTATATGCAAATCTCACCTTCCTACAAAGGACTTACACCATTTGAACTTTTGTTTGGGAGACCATATTACGTCCTGCAGTGGCAAAGATTGTTGCCAGCGGAATGTGAGGGGGGTGAGGATCTAGTGGATTATATGAAGAAGCTGCTAAATGTCAAATCTCTTGTAACCAATGACTCCTTTGCAGATTCCAGAAATGAAACCTTGTTAAGCGTGGCACCCGGGGACTGGGTGTGGATCCGAATTGTGAAGAGAAAGAATTGGTCATCCCTCAGGTGGGAAGGCCCATACCAAGTACTTATCTCGACACCTATGGCTGTAAAGATCGCTGAGAGGACTTCCTGGATCCATATCACCCACTGTAAGAAACTCAAGGCTCTTCCCACTGCCATTGATATTGGTCAAACTCCACTGGACCTCTGAGCGCAAAGTCTGGCTACAAAGGGGGATTAGCCCAATAGGGGTTAGTTCGTCTCAAACCCAGTGAAGAAACCAATGGCGCGAGGTAGTCCTTAGGGAGGATGGCCATGTTCAACTGGTACTTGAACTGTCACATGATGATGATTTTGGTGGCGAAAGTAAATATGTCCATACGAGAAGGAACAGTTGCAAGAGAAAAAGGAATGGTGGTGCTTCAAGTGCAAACAGGTGTTACTACTGTGTTTAAGGTGAAATTTTGTGAAGGAAATTTGGACTGTTCTAAATGGAACAATAATAATTTCTTGACTCGTGCAAAATACTTGTGCAATAGAGACTGTACGTCCTGGTCAAATGTTTGGTGGTCAACAGATGTGAATGGATGAGAAACAAGTGGTGCAGTGATACCAGAGAAAGATAAAAGCAGGCAACAAAGAATAAAAATTGCGCATTTCCAAGGTACGGAAGTAATTACTATAACCATTGTGTCACCACAAGAAAGTGATTCAGGAGTTTATGGAATTGGAGTGTCTCTTCCAACTAGAACTGATCCTTTGGGGACTTTCCAACTTAAAGTACAAAGCCTTAAGAATGCAACAAGTAAAGCAGATTTTGCCTTCACAGAAGAAGAACAATTGTTACTCGTGATGGGATTCGTACACCATAATGAATGGTTATCTTGGGTTAGAAATAGTACCCGAGAAGCACATCGTGAGAACTGTATTTCTTGTGCTGAAGGTAAACAGCAATTAACAACAGTCCCATTGATGCGAGATGAAGGTAACCTAACGTGTCTGTTGAAATTATTCTTCAACAAAACTGAAGATAAATGCAAAAATGAAACTCAGCATTTTCCAGTCATAAGCAAAGTTGAGAAACCGCCTTCAGCGATTTCCTATCCGGGTTCGTATATGTGCATTTCCAGAGATGGCACAGGGAAGAATTATGGCAATATGAGACAGAACTATTGCAATGTTACTGTGAATGGCAATGAGAATCCATTTCTGGAGAACCAAACTCATAGTTTAGCAGACGTATGGTGGTTATGTGGAGACAACAAACTCAGATCAAGGCTTACAATTCCCTGGAAGGGAACTTGTGCACTTGTAAAGTTAATTCTGCCATTCTACATTTTCCCAGTTCCAGCAAGCAATTTCGTAAGAGAACTTGAAATAAAGCCGAAGTGGTTGAGTAGGAGAAAAAGAGAGGCACCGAAGCAATCCTTCGATAATGGTGAATACATCGATAGCATTGGCGTACCAAGAGGCGTGCCTGATGAATACAAAGCAATAAACCAAATAGCAGCTGGTTTTACATCCATCTTTGTCTGGATTCAACCTAATAAGAATGTGGACTGGATCAACTACATTTACTATAACCAGCAGCGTTTTGTGAACTATACCAAAGATGCAGTGAAAGGAATTGCTGAACAACTAGAGGCCACTTCGCAGGTGGCATGGCAGAATCGAATTGCATTGGATATGCTCCTTGCCAAAGAAGGAGGAGTTTGCAGGATGTTTGGGACTTTCTGTTGTACACATATTCCAAACAACACTGCGCCTGATGGAAGTATCACTCGAGCTTTGAAAGGTTTGGAAATGTTATTTGAAGAATTGGCAGAGAACTCTGGGGTAAATAATCCCTTTACAGACTTTCTACAAACGTGGTTTGGAAAATGGAGTCATCTCATCGGCAGTTTCCTGGTGTCCGTTGGAGTCGCTGTGGCTATTGTGGTGGTATGTGGTTGTTGTTGTATACCCTGTATCAGAGGTCTTCTACAAAGACTGGTTGATACTGCTGTTACGAAGACGATGTACCAGCAATTGCAACAGACGGGTGAAAGTGAATACATTGAAATGTTAATTTTTGCAAATGTTTTTGAAGTTTAAAAGTTTGTCTTGCCAATGAAGTAATGTATGCAAAGAAAAACTTAGTTTTTACCATATATTGCTGAAATAAAAGACAAATAAAAGTGTTTTCAGGAGGGAAATGTTAAGAGAAAAAGTTTAAAAAAAATACTGTTATTTGTCTTTTTCCTCTTCTTGCAAAGTGAACATGTTATTTGTTGGGATATGCCTATCAAAGATGGGCCTCATCTGTGAACAAAATGCAGCATTGCTTATGAACCTGAATAATAACTGTTCTCTGCATTTCAGAATAAAGAGATTTGGTTATAGCTTGGTGAAGCCTGGGATAAGGATGCACGGCCGAGTAAGAGTTAATTTACTGAAGCAGGCTGTGTGTCCTGGAAAATTTGAGCTACCATTGTTGAACTGAACATTCTGTACTTCTTGAACATTCTGTACTAACTGTTGGTTTGAGGTGATTTGTGATAAACATGTTTATCCTATATGTTTTTCATAGCCAACTGTCAACGGTCAGAAATGTAACAAAAAGTTGTTTTGCTTGCAATATAAAAGTTGATGTCAGTAAACAAGTTGACCAGAGGAGATCATCTTGGCCAACATGCTGTGTAATCTGGTTAGCTGCTAATAAAGAAGTTTTTCATCACCTGAGGCAGATGCGACTCGTTTGAATTTTCTTCTGACACACACTGAGCTTGATCGAAGGAAGGACACTGAGGAAACTCGGAGCTGTTTCCCACCCTCCCTCCCTGTTGGTATAGTGTTTTTATAGTTGATGGCTTTGCAGTTGCCCGCCCCTAGTGTAAATTTGATCTGGGACCCTCCTCCCAGTCTAGTGTCATTACCTCATTCTACCCAGTACAGGGAGAACATTTGAGAAGGCCAATCAGCTTAGTTTCTGCTACTCCTTTCTCTCTTTCCACTTAAAAAAAAAAAAAAAAAAAAGTTTATCTGCTTTTACTGTATTTGTGTTTCTTCCTACTTTATTTTGCTTTTGCGTCATCTTAAAAGTACTCAATTGTATTTATTACTGCTTGGTGTAACTCATTCTAAGCCTTTTAGTTTAAGCACTTGGGCTTCAGACGAGTTGTTTTACATTAAGAAGGTTTGTGGCCTGCACTGTGGTGGCAGGACAGGTAGGTTACATCTTTCTAAGTTGGAAACTGCTGATTGAGGGCTCAATGTCTGTTATTCTAAAAGTGTATTAGTTCTGGTTTAAGCACTTGGGCTTCAGGCCAGTTATTTTACATTAAGAAGGTTCGTGGTCTGCACTCTTGTAGGAGGAGAGGCTGGACTCTGCCCTTCTGAGCTGGGAATTTCTGGTTAAAGGCTTATAGTGCCTGCATATTTGAACTGTTTCTTACTGAAATTGGTACACCTTGTTTGCTGTAGCATAGACTAGATCCAGGCCTGCTGAATCTAGCTTTGTTTTTATGCTTGTTGTTTGTTTGCTTATTTCCCTGAAATGCTAATTTCACCTAAAACGCGGCTTTTCAGTGCTTCTGTGGATCCCTAGTGATATCAGCATTGCTTACTGTACTTATTTCCTTGTTTCACTTGAAAGAAAGTTACTGTTTGTCGTTTTTGCATTTAAGTTACCTGGCACTTGCTCACTAAGTCAGCACTAAAACATTAAAAGCACTACACCCTCACAAACTCCCATTGAGTACTTTGTTCCCCATTGGCCCTTTTTTTCAATTATAAAGGAACTCCCAATACTATTCTAGCATGTCCAAAGGTCAGTTGTCAATCTCCTCTCCGGACCAGCTGGTGAATCTGGGAATCTTGAGGCAATGTTACAACTGCCTCATGTACACAGACAACCCTCTCCTCCTCCCAAAAAATTCCAACACATGTGAGAGATGCAACCATATAGCCAAACTGGAGGCTAAGCTCTCTCAACTCAGTACTGGCGTAACCAGTCAGGAGGAGAAGGAAACCACACTCACTACAATTCCAGTCTCACATAGACCTACCACGACAGCAAACCAAACACATAAACACACAAAAACATACTCGGAGGCTCTAAATAAAAATCTGCCTAAGCAGCAGAGACCTCCAAAGCAGACACCCAAGCAACTGTTACCCGAAAACAAAACACCTGCAACACATAGCTCACAAAGCCAGTGTGCCGAACAGTCACAGCCCTTAAGGCTAAACAACACACCTGATACACTTGTAATAGGTGACTATCATTATGCACACTGACGTCCTGCTCACCAGGCTGAACAAGGAGAAGGTCACGGTGAGCTGCCTGTCGGGCGCTAGGATCCACCACATAACACAAGCACTCAGGTCACTCCAAGGCAAGTACAAATATGACTCAGTCATTGTCCATGCTGGTGTGAATGACCTGAGACGTACCTCCCTGGACTACATGAAAAGAGACATAGAGGAGGTCTCTGAGCATGTAGCCCAGGCCGGTATGACCCTGACCTTGAGTAGCATCTTACCCTCACCAAGAATGATGCCACAATATGAAGACAAGATGATCAATTTCAACAATTGGCTTAAGTATTGGTGTCATTCAAAGGGGATCCAATGCCTGTCAGCCTGGGATGACATGCTCGACAAGCCACGATGATTTGCTAGGGACGGCTTGCACCTGTCACCCCTGGGCTTTCGGATATTGGCAAAGGCTCTTGCTACCCCCATAGTGCCTTTTTTAGGCAAGGCTCAAAAGACAAACCCACCTCCATAGGTATCACAAGGGATAAGAAACTAAGAGTAATGCTACTCAACGCCAGAAGTCTAAACCTCAAGATGCATGCACTCGAAACTCTCCTTAGCATGGAGAACATAGATATCTGTGCAGTAACAGAAACCTGGTTCAAGGCTCCCGAGAGCACCCCAGCACTACCAGGTTATACCTCATACCATGCTTTTCGGCCCCAAAACTTGGACTGAACCACAAAAGGAGGGGGAGTATCAATATCCGTCAAAGATACCCACACCTCCAGGTTGGTGGCACAGCATGAAGCATCAGAGACTATCCATGTACAACTAACAGTGGGTAAAACTGCCTTCCAGTTTATAGCCTGCTACAGACCACTCTCCCAAACCCAGGAACCCCACTCGGCCTTCCTGAGAACACTGGAAAATATGAAGGTCTCTCCAAACACAATTATATTGGGCGACTTCAACTACCCAAACATAGACTGGGAGCATTACTCTAGCTCCAACACCCTAGCCCAAAGGTTCCTAGAATTTATAAACTCAAATGCTATGGAACAACTTGTTACCACTCCCACAAGAGGGGAAAACATACTGGACCTGATCATCACCAACATGGGGACTCTATGCTCCAGACCGGAAGTGTAGCCCTCACTGGTAAGATCAGACCATAAACTAATCTCACTGGATATTCACATCCTGACCCCACGCCCTGCCCAGAAAACCACAGTGAAAAACTTCTCTAAAGCAAATTTCACACTCCTCAAAATCGAGGTGGAATCCCCGGGCCTGTGGAAAATAGGGCCCAGACTGCAGAATCCTTTATAAACGCATTCTATGAACACCTTCGGGAATGCATGGATCATGCAATCCCAAATAAAACCAAGACCCAATCCTCCAAAGGCAGATGTCCTGTCTGGTGGACCCCAGCCATAAACAGACTATACAACAGAAGGAGGAAGCTACTACATGATAGAGCAAAATCCCAAAAAGGGAAGGCATCTCTGATCAGTATTAGCAAAAAACTACGGGCACTCATAAAATCGTCTAAGGCCAGCTTCGAGAGAAAAATTGCAAAGGACACTAAGGATAATCACAAGGCTTTCTTTAGTTATGTTAGGAACCTGGGTGAGAATTCCCAGATATGCTCAGAATTAGTCCAAAATGACAAAAAATACACCGAACCCACAGACATTGCCAACATCCTAGCTGACAGGTTCAGTGCAAACCCCCCACTCCCCACCAAAAGGGCAAATATCTATCCCAGCAGAGTGTTGCCCCCCTGACATCTCAGATGCTCAGGTAAGAGCCACCCTCTCCAAAGCAAAAAACACAGCATCAATGGGACCAGACGGTGTCCCGGGCTGCATCCTACATGAACTCCAAGAAGAGCTAAACCCAAACATAAAACTACTGTTCAGTCTCAGCCTTACTACAGGATATGTACCCAAAGAGTGGCGTACAGCAACAGTGGTCCCTCTCCACAAAGGTGGTGCCTCAACGGATCCTGGAAACAATCGCTCCATAAGCCTGACTAGCTTGGTCTGCAAAGCTATGGAAAGGATCATCATGGACCTCATAAATAAAGATATTGGGGACCTACAGACACTGGATCCTACCCAGTTCGGCTTTGTTAAGGGCAGATCCTGCCTCTTAAACCTGGTTGATTTCTTTGAAACAGTCACCAAGGCCATTGACGAGGGGAATGTGGTCCTCACAGCCTACCTGGACCTCGCAAAAGCCTCCTGCCTCTTAAACCTGGTTGATTTCTTTGAAACAGTCACCAAGGCCATTGACGAGGGGAATGTGGTCCTCACAGCCTACCTGGACCTCGCAAAAGCCTTCGATACAATACCCCACTCAGGCATTATAGATAAGCTCACCAGCTTAAATATAAACCCCTATGTCACTAGATGGGTTACAAACTGGCTCAAGGACAGAACCCACATGGTTAGAATTGCTAGAGCCATGTCAGACTCCAAACCAGTTACAAGTGGCATCCCACAAGGCTCAGTCCTGGGACCTCTCTTGTTCGGTATATATTTCCCGGAGGTACAGGCCAACACGGAAGGACTGTGGCTGACCAAGTTCGCAGATGACTGCAAACTGGGCGCCATAATCGACTCTCCAGCCGACACAAGCATCCTTCAAAAGGGCCTCATAGAAACAGATAACTGGTGCCAGAGCCATGGCTTCAAGCTAAACGCCAAAAAGTGTATAGTCATCCCCTTTGGCAAAAACAAAGTGCCCACAAATTACCACATAGGTGGTAATCCATTAAGTACAGAAGAAGTAATTAGGGACCTGGGGACCCAAGTTGATAACAATCTCTCAAGTGACAACCACGTGGCCAAAGTGGTTAGAAGAACATTTTATATAGCCCACCTAATCATGAAGGGATTCACATCTAGATCAGGGGAGGTCATCGTGCCTCTTTACTCATCGCTCATCAGGCCCATAATTGAGTACAATGCCCCTTTTGGGATGTACCTTACCAGACACCTGCAGCAACTGGAAAGACCCCAAAAGTACCTCACCAAGAGGATCAAAGGGCTCAAACAGATGCCATATGCTGCCCGGTTAAAGAAACTGCAGCTCTACTCAGTGGCATACCGCCTGCTCATAGGCGATCTGTGCCTGACATATAAAGCCATGTCCAACCCAGAATTAATGGACATGCTGCACCTCAGAAAATCCAAATCCCATCGAGCTACGCGCTTGAGAGACTTGAACCTCAGCACTGAAATAAATAGGACATGCTGGAGGGACAGATTCATAACCCAGAGGCTCCCTTCACTCTGGAATAAAATCCCAGTCCAGGTTAGGCAGAGTCCCTCATTGACTCTCTTCAAGAGGAATCTTGATGAGTGGATGGGAGATCGTAG
This sequence comes from Protopterus annectens, assembly GCF_019279795.1. Classification (NCBI taxonomy): domain Eukaryota; kingdom Metazoa; phylum Chordata; order Ceratodontiformes; family Protopteridae; genus Protopterus; species Protopterus annectens. Next base: position 1,605,089,893 of record NC_056741.1, read on the forward strand.
GTTTACCCCAGGTATCACTTCTGTGTCACTGTTAGACAGAGGCGCAGTATACTAACCTCGAAAAAGGGCATAGCAAAATTAATTTAAAATGGGTGGCGAAAGCCAAACACACTCTGGCTAGGCTTATAAATGCCCTAGGGCAGATAGCCTAGTATGAGCCTATGAACCTATGAACCTATATATATTTTACATAAGTTATCATTCATACAAATGCCTAAAAACTGAGAGAATATTATTTCTGTGGTGGTAAGTGAATGAATCGGAAAAAAGAGTGAATGCTCTGGGTGAAGGTCTGCATTGCAAAAATATGATGAGAGAGAGAGTTTGGTGGTTAGGGTTAAAATACGGGAAAGGGAATGGACTGGGGTAGATTTAGTGGGTAGTGTATATAGTTTTGAGTGTGTGCATTAGAGAAAGGGCTAGAGAAGGTAAATGCAGTCTTTGTTTTTGTCATTTTTTTCACTTCCTGTTTGCTGTTTTAGGTTTTCATCTATATGTATATTTTGCAGTGTTCATTTTCATGTAACCAGAATGTTTGTCTATCCAAGTTGATAGCCATTTTACATAATGTGTTGGGGAAAAGTGAACATAATTAGAAATGCATCACTCTAAAATACAATGAAGGAAAGGAGCTTGAATGATCTCATTTTTTCCTCCTTTTGATTTTATAGGTTGGTACTAAGCTAACTGCCTTTGTGAGCCATTTTAAGCCTAGTTAGTTATCCCTTGTGAGAGTCAAACATTGCACCTTGTGCTTGTAAAACAAGCACTTTAACCATTAGGCCACCCTCCCAACCCTATTGTGTTTAAAGATGCATTGGAAGCATGTGGGGAAGAACAGGCCTAATGATAACTGAGATCCACAATGAAGACTGCTTGGTATGATAAAGGGACTCAATGGATAAAGAAAAGGAAAAAAGAAACAGGAAAATGGATGGAATGAAGTGAAAACTTTGAAGATGCATGAAGAGGTGATGGTGGGTGGGAGGAAACACAGCCAACTATGACAAAATGAAAACAAAAAAAACATTTTTTTTATTTTTCCATAAAAGAAAATATTTTAAAAGTTTTGAATGAATTCAACATCCACATTTACACATGAGATGTGATCCCCCTCCATAAAAATATGAAGAACAAACAAAATGAGAATGAAGCAAACAGTTTGAATGTGTATAATGTTGTAATAAAATAGGTGTGCAGTGGGAATAAACTACATCATTTACTGCAACTGTGTAACACAAAGAAGGTATGAGAGTATAGAGCAATTTGTGCAGTGCCAAAGTAGTATCTACAACACAGTATGTTTATTTACATTAAAAAGGAAAAAGTGGTTTAGAGTCCCTGAAATGATTGTTTACGAAGTGGTAGTTAATAAGGAAAAAAGCAAAACAGATAATCAGTGAATGCTGAATTGTAAAAACATAGTACTGAACAATTTGTTAAATGTCTATGCTCTAATTGTATTTGAAAGTAGAGGTGTAAAATGTTACTGGTGTATTAAAGTTACTAAAAACAATGCATTTTAAAGAGATACTTATATTTTATGATATCAATGGGTCTTTATCTTCCACCTCAGCTACAACCAATTTTGGCAAATGGGAACTCCCTAATAACTTAACTAAGGACAGCACTCAGGAATGCAACACATACTTATGCTGCACTACACTTTCAGATGGTAACAAAAATGCAAATTCCCCATGGGGAGGACAGAACCTGTGGCCTTCTAATATCTTCAGTATCAGTGGTACCTGCTGAGCTATTAACTTAGCTTTCATAATTCAGAAAAATCAGCTCAAGAGAAAATCAGCTCAAGAGAAAAATTAGCAGAAGATATTACACTTGACAAGTTCGAATTTCAGCATAAGAAAGGCAACACCATACAGTGTGATGGACTAATACAATAATGGATGGCCTTCTGTCTGTGATTAGTCATCTGGCTGAAGACAGAACCTCAGGATAGCTATACAGTCTGCAAGATACCTCTCCCAGGGAGTGTAGAAAGTTGCACTCACTCGAGGATGAGGAATCAGGTCACACCCACTCTCTTGCCACCCTCCCTACCTGGTTGCACCAGTGCAATGGCCACTAACTGAACCCTGGTCATTCGAGTTAGTGTCAGACCTCAATCCCTGTGCTACATACACAACCAGGCTGCAAACCCAGTACTTCACTTTTAAGCTATTTGAAAATGCCTGAGTTCCTCCCTTCAAGTTGGATATTATGTATTCAAGTACTCCTGACAACCTGGGAACCTTATGGCTTCAGGAACATAAATAGTTTATAAGCGACACTCTCTATTGCCCAAGGAAGGATTCTTAAGACTCAGTGGAGTTTTTCCTTGTGCTGCTTTTGTGCAGACCACTTTCTATCTGACAAGGAGAAAAATAACTATTACGGTCTTCTTTTATGAACAGCCAAGGTTATGTATTTCTGTTGCAAGTGAAGACAGTATGATTTAAGACCTTTGCAACTTGCTGGGGGCACTCTGTATATGTACAATGCTCGTAGTCACTGCAGTAAAAGCATGCTATCTAATAACAGAACAGTGAAATATTACTGTAAAATAGTTTAGATCCCAGACTGCCAAAAATATTCATACTGTCAAAGTACAATATGTACAGCAATGTTACACTTTCTTCAGCATATCTGGTCTAAATACAGTAGAAGTCTTACATAATACAATCCATATTTCATAATATTTTTTGCATACTGGTTTGCTTTTTTTTTTTGTTTTGTTTTCAAGTTTCATGTTCTTTCAGAAAGTTAAGAATCAAATGAACAGAGACCACAGCAGTAGCATGCAACTATAAATAGAGTCAGACTGCCTAATTGTTTGTAACAGGAACAGGACAAAGACAATATAATAGAGTCTCTATTCATAGACATCACTAGGGCTTTCTGTTCTGTGATCAATAAATCTTCATGATCAAACAGTTAGGCCTGGGGCTGTCCCCAGAATGTAATATGATTTTGGCGTCACTTCTCACAAAGAATTTTCAATGAAAAATAAATGAGGCATATTCTCACATCAAAACGTTGTGTTAGAAGGCTTCAAAGATCAGTCTTTGGTATTTCATTAACTCATGTATATACTGTTCTGCTTAGATAAATTTACTGTATATGAAGAATCTGTTCATCTATAGCAATAAATGGTAACAATAGCTAAGTAATGTATTGCAAAATATATACACACACATTATACATGTGTATATATATATATATATATATATATATATATATATATATATATATATGAACAACTCAGCAACCAAGGACAAAAAACTAATACTTCAAACACCTTGAGGCAGCCATCCAAAAATGTAGATTTGAAGAAAACACCACACACTATTTAGTGAATTCATTCCAGTAAAGTAAAGTGGAACGAAAGCGCTAAATAGTGTGTGGTGGTTCCTTCTTATCTACATTTTTGGGTGGCTGCCTCAAGCTCAAGTATATATGCATATATATATATATATATATATATATATATATATATATATATATATATATATACGGATCTAGGACATTTCACTGGAACTCAAATGACTGAACACAAATCATTGAAAGCACAATTCACTGAAACACATTTCACCAAAAGTTGTATATGGCCTTGTACCCACTGTAGTGCAACCCTGGAGTTAGTATATAGTAGGGGGGTGTGGGGGGCACCACCCTCCACATCAGGGGTTGTTTTAAGTATATATCATGTTTGGAAAAGAATAATATATTGCAATTGCAAGTATGCATGAATATAGTTCAAAACATTTAAAAATAAGCAACAGGCATCAAGCCGTTCTTTGGGACAATCATATCTCTTCACTACTGCCTGTTTCTATTGGAGTCCCACAGGGCTCTATTCTTGGTCCACTTCTCTTCTCCCTTTACATAAACGATCTCAACACTATCATCCCACAAGCTACCTGCATCCAATATGCTGACGACTCCACAATTATTTGCTCAGCATCTACCTCCTCAGAGCTACTCACTCTAACTCAAACCACCTTCAACACTGTAGAAACTTGGTTCACTAGACGGCACCTCCTTCTCAATGCAAAAAAAATAAAACTTCTCCTTTTCAATCCTACCACTCGAGGGTCCCCATTAAATTTCAACATTTTATCTAATGACACCACTGTTATCTCTCCTGACACATCAACTAAACTGCTAGGAATAACCATCGATAACAATCTCACTTTCGATCAACACATCAATAACAGCATCAAAACTGTTAATAAAAAAATTGGATCATTATACCGTATCAAACCTTTTCTCACACCTTCTACCAGAGCTACCATTGCCCATTCCCATCTGATTTCTACCCTCTTTTATGCCTCACCTATCTTCACTAACCATAAGAAGGCCAACCTAAATAAACTAGCAACTTGTTACAATAGCATTGCCCGCTTTGCCACCAGTAACCCTTTCAGAACACATCACTGTCAAAACCTAAAACTCCTAGGCTGGCTGGAGCTACAAAACTGTCTTTTGATATCCCAACTTACCATTGCTCACAAGATACTGTACCAACCTTATAATACCCCTATACTTTCTCAACTTTTAATCCCTTACAATAATCTTACCTCCCTTCGATCTTCTTCTAAACTCATGACCAAATCTGTAAAGTCCCATAACTTAGCTGGTGACTCTCTGTTCTCTAATACTGGAATCAGCTACCCACGGATATCACTCTAATCCCCTCCTTACCACTCTTCAAACAAAAAATCAAACTGTACTTCCAAAATCACTGGCTCTGCTCCTGCAGGACTCCTGACTGATCTAATTCCTTCCCCCTATACTACTAATATCTTTACACTATACTTATTTACTTTACTTCGTCCTTCTTCCTATTGCCCTGCTACTCTCCTCCTATCCTCCTACCCTCTCCTCCTTTTTCTCTCCCCCCTCCTCTTTTCCATCACAACACTCTTTTCCACTCTATACTTTTGCCTCTTTCTCTCTTCTGCCTTTGTATTTCTTCTGTAATTCCTTTCTGAGTCTCCCATTCTACTTTTTTCTCTCCAACGGATTATCAAATATATGTTGCTAATCATAATTGTTTTGCAATGTTTTACTGAATAATAATATTTTGAGTGTGTTCCTTAGAAATTTAGTTTTTTTTTTTGTGTTACTAAACGTATATTCTTTTTGTACTGAATTTATTTTATAATATGTCTACTTGTAATTTAGTATCTGTGGAGCTTTTCTCCCCGGGCCTCTACTGAAAACGGACATATATCCAGCTAGACTAGCCCGGTTAACAAATGTAAAATAAAATAAAATAAAATAAATAAAATGTGGGGCTTTCTGTTCTGTGATCAATAAATCTTCATGATCAAACAGTTAGGCCTGGGGCTGTCCCCAGAATGTAATATGATTTTGGAGTCACTTCTCACAAAGAATGGTGCCCCCCACACACCCCCTACTATATATACTAACTCCAGGGTCGCACTTAAGTGAGGACAAGGCCATATACAACTTTCGGTGAAATGTGTTTCGGTGATTTAAGTTTTCGGTGAATTGAGCTTTCGGTGATAACTGTATACTAATTTGACTTTTGGTGAAATGTGCTTTCGGTGAAATGTCCTAAATCCATATATATATATATATATATATATATATATATATATATATATATGTGTGTGTGTGTGTGTGTGTGTGTGTGTGTGTGAGTGTTTATATATATATATATATATATATATATATATATATATATGTGTGTGTGTGTGTGTATATATATATATATATATATATATATATATATATATATATATATATATATATATATATATATATATGTATATGTGTATATATGGGTCTACCTGACAACGCCAAAAGCTGACAATGCCGATGATGAGAACATCGACACCAGAAGATTGACAACTGAGATGACCGACGGATGAAAACCCCGACGCTGAGAACACTGACGTGAAAAGACTGTGTAAGTACGCGGTAGTGACGGACGTTAGGGTTAGGGTGCGAGTAAGGTAAGTGTACGATATTGATGGACTCTAGGGATAGGGGTGGGTTAAGTGAGTTAGGGTTAGGGCATGGGTTAGGTGAGTGTGCGATAGTGAGAGTCTTTAGGGTTAGGGGCAGGTTAAGTGAGTTAGGGTTAGGGCGCAGGTTAGGTGAGTGTGCAATAGTGACAGTCTTTAGGGTTAGGGGTGGGTTAAGTGAGTTAGGGTTAGGGCGCGGGTTAGGTGAGTGTGCGATAGTGACCGTCTTTAGGGTTAGGGGCAGGTTAAGTGAGTTACGGTTAGGGCGTGGGTTAGGTGAGTGTGCAATAGTGACAGTCTTTAGGGTTAGGGGCAGGTTAAGTGAGTTAGGGTTAGGGCGCGGGTTAGGTGAGTGTGCGATAGTGACGAACCTTAGGGTTAGGGTTTGGGTTTAGGTTATAGATAGTTGTGTATGTAAGGTTTAGTGTGGGTTTGTAAGGATTTTGGTGTGCTTGTGTTGTGTGTGTGCTTTTTGGACAGGGGATTTGTTTTGTTTGTTGATTGTCGGGATTGTGGTGTGTCGGGCATGTGAGGTTTCGTGTTTGTGAACTTTTGGTTATGTGGTGTCGGCGATTTCATTGTCGGTGTTGTAGTGCATCGGTGTTGTCAGGTAGACCCGTATATATATATATATATATATATAGATATATATATATATATATGTATATATATATATATATATATATATATATATATATATGGGTCTACTACTAAACACCGACACGACGATTCCCCGACACAAAACTCACCGACGCCAAATAACCGACAACACACAAACCCGACAATGCAAAACACCGAACACCATTACACCGACACACGGAACGTAAACAACACGCGACACTACATAGCATACACACTAGCCCTGACCCAAACCCTAACCCTAAGGTCCGACACTATCGCACACTTCACCTACCTGCACCCTAACCCTAACTCACTTAACCCACCCCTACCCCAAGCTCCGACACTAACGCACACATCACCTACCTGCACCCTAACCCTAACTCACTTAACCCACCCCTAGCCCAAGCTCCGACACTAACGCACACATCACCTACCTGCACCCTAACCCTAACTCACTTAACCCGTCCCTAAACTACAGTCCCTCACTAGCACACACTTACCTTACCCAAACCATACCTCCGACACGAACACACACTCACCTTTCCCACAGCCTAACCCGACATCCCACAATCTCGAGCACTTACCTGACCGCTCCTAACTCCGTCACCATCGCACACTTACCGCGTCGCGATCGCACATTCCCTTGTCGGTCTTTCCGCTGTCGGCAAATCACCCTGTCGGTACACTTACCTGTCGGTCATCTGGCGTCGGTGAGTTTTCTGTCGGGGAATCGTCGTTTCGGTCATTAGTAGTAGACCCATATATATATATATGTGTGTGTGTGTATATTTTATGTGTGTGCATATGAATTAAAAATATCTGTTTCTATAGACACATTACACACAAACACACATGGACACATACACACACACACACACACACACACACACACACACACACACAAACACAAACTATTCAAAGTTTCTTTAAATAAGAAGCAAATTCCAAGGTTAATATAGATAGGAGTCCCTTAATCCAGACTATTGTGTCTACTTTTAACTGTTTTATTAATAATTTTTGCACCAGACATTTGTCTGTTAGACCCTCCTGTAAAACATTAGTATCTTGAAAGGTTTCTATGAGTTCTCTCTGATGGTAATTGTTAGATAGAATCTAACTTTTATATTATATATTATATACTTAATATGTACCATGGCTGTGTAAACCCTCAATATTACTCTTGTATTCTAACATGTTCATTTATAAGTTGTATTCTGTTTCTCCTGTGTATATACACTTGTATGGTAATATTGTATAATGTTTTGTTTTTACATTTGTTTATCTGTGGAGCTTTTCTCCTCGGATCTCTGCTGAAAAAGGGCTCTACTGCCCAGTTAACAAATGTCAAATAAATAAATAAAAATAAATATGATTGCTCCCACCTTGCTTTCATCTGCAAAGGTGGCAAGCCAGGGCCTTGACTCCAAAAAAATAGATGCCAAGAGCAGCAGAGCCAGCCCAAAGCCCTTGCGGATGTCACTTACCTCTGCAGAGGTGGTCTTTACTGTCCTAACCTCCTAGGTACTGACAGCCAGCTGTTGATCAACAAGGTTAAATAGGGGTTTATGCCTACTTGCACAAGTTTGGCTACAATACCCATGTGGGGTATTGTATCAAATGCCTTAGCTGGGTCAAAGCAGGCTATGCTTCTATAGACATGACCTGACTGACAAAAAAAAATAGGTTGAGCCCAGTGTCTGATGGTTTCCTGTGTCCTTGTTAATCATTTGCTCAATTCTTTCCATGACTTTGCATATGACACTAGTCAGACTAATAGGTCTGTAGCTTCTAGGATCTGTTGATGGCCTGCCCTTGTGCAAAGGCATGACAGTAAGTGTTGTCCATTCATGTTGCATGAAGCCTATTCAGAGACTCTGGTTAAATAGTGATTCCAGTGGCCTTGATAGGTCATATTTCAAGCTATTAGGGAGGCATCCTGGGATATGAGTAAGGTCTATCAAGGCTGTACAGTAGGCCTTAGAGTGCACCTTTAAGACCTGCTCCCTACTGATAATTGGAAGGGTTATGTTAGATGGTATTTCCAGGGGGTGCCTGCAGGTAAACTTGGAGCTGAATTTGTCAGCCAGAAGATTTGCTAAATCTCCTGGTTCCATTAATATGGATCCATTTACCAGCAGTTTGGCATAATGCTGTGAGCTGCCTGTGAGATTTCAGACATAGCTGTTCCTTCTGCTTATCCTTGGCCTGGGACACTAAATTTACCTCAAAATTTGCTTTGTTGTACTTGATTAGTCCTCTTAGATGTCTATTCAGTTTGACAAGGAAGTCATTTTTGGTGTTAAACTTCCTAATTTTGGATTCCACCAAGATGGTTTAAGTTAGTTTTGAGCTTACTTCTGGTAGACACAGCCATCACTATGCAGTCATCGGTATGGGCATACAGAGCTACTGTGAATAATTCTGCATTGACTGTTGTGTTATCTGGATTTGGAAGGGCTTGAAATTTGACCAGTTACTGCTTAATGAAACAGTTTGTCTTGGACTAGATCTTAACTATGGGAGCATTTGCTGGGGTTACAGAACTGAGTCTTACTTTGAAGAAGACTCCTTTGTTTTCCGAACTTACCAGAGAGGACATGACACTGGAGGGTGCAGCGTTCTCCCATATTTGAGAGTACCAGGTCTAATATGTTTGTACCTCTGGCAGGCATATGCACTATCATGCACAGAATGTTTTTTTTTTTTTCAAATATCATTTTTATTGTTTTTTCCAAACTTTATAAACAATAACTCATAAAAAAGAGAAAATAAATCATTGTTATACAGAATAGGTAATAACATTGTGAGTGATTATACATACTGTAATTTCAGCAACAACAAAAACAAAAACAAATTAAAAAAAAACCTACTAATTATGGTAAAACATCTATCTGAGAGATATAGTATAATACAGAAACTCCCCTATATAATCGGGTGCAGATACAGTTTATTTATTTTTATTTTATTTTACATTTGTTAACCAGGGTGGTCCGACTGGATGAGGTCCATTTACAGTGGAGGCCCGGGGAGAAAAGCTCCACTTAATTAATACAACAGACAATGATAATAATACATAATGTGAAGTAAAGACTTTGTTATTGAGCAGTATTTTGTGCATAATAGAACAGTATGCAAAGAAAGATCATATCAGGAATATATACAAGTGAACATTAAGTTAGTCATCAAAATATACAGACAGAGATCACAACAACATTTCCAAATGTCAAGGGATACCATTTGTTATTTCCATTTTTACTGAGGGTCTGATAGTTGGAGAGAAGAGAGAAAGATGGTGGTAGCATACACTAGGATTAAGTAACACATGGACATAGCCAAGAGCTAATAAGATGAGCCTTAAGGGAGTTTTTGAATTGTTTGGTATTAGGTACAGAAGTCACCGAGGGAGGGAGATTATTCCAACTTTTTGCTATACTGTGAGAAAATAGAACTTTACCTGCTGTGTTGTTGGCTGTGGAGATAGAGAGGAGTGATATGATGGAAGAGCGAAGTGGTTGTTTCGGAATGTAGTTTGTCAGTAGTTCCCTAAGGGCTGGAGTTTTTTCAGGATATTTTAGGTTGTTATAAGGTATGATTAGTTTGTGGTAGTTTAATAACTGTGGGAGCTCAAGCCACTGAAGTTGGCATTCATGTTGTATAATACTGGTAAGACATACAGGATATAATATAGTCCTCTTTAGTTAACAAAATAATAAAGAGAGGAAAGGGGAAATGTGTATGTCTTACCAATATGGAAATCAAGAGAGAAAAAAGGGGGGATTATTACTAGATTAACCCTATATACACTATATACAATGTGAATGCCATCTACAATGGAGAGAGATGTCTCAGACTTGTATATTAAGGACTAGTGTATTCCATATTCATCAGGTAAATAATTGAAAAGTTGTAGCATACAGGCCTTCACAAAAAATACATATAGTAGTGCACATTTTATAATAATTAGTTTGCTTGAATTAAGTCAAAGTGACTGTACCAATATATCTGGAAATGGTCTTTTTTTCTTTTTACTGTTTTACCTTTTACTGTTAGAGCAAAGTTTGTGAGCTGATATATACTTAATTCTCATTATTTTGAAATTCTCCCAAGAGATTGCTGAAGAATTTACCCAGTTTCTAGCAATGAAGAACCTGATAAGGGCACACAGGGTAATTAGGATGCGTTTACAGACATCAGTTAGACCCTTAGGAGTTATATTTAGGATTGTTGTTTGCCAGGAAAATGTAGTCTTTTCATACCCCATTTTCTCCAACTGGATTCTGAGGGAGCACCATAATTGGTATATATTTTTGCAACTCCAAAAGATGTGAAGTATGTCTGCATATTGTAAGGAACCAAAAGGACAGGTTAGGTTTTTGTTGCAACCAAACTTTGATAAGACTGCTGGAGTGCAGTATGAGTTGTTATTAATCATAAGCTGGATATAGGTCAAATTTTTGAAGGGGGTTAAATTTAGAGTGTTACATATAGCTTCATATTTGGACTTTATAGGGCTTTCACCATGTATGTCATCCAAATATTTTGAGTACAGAAGCGACTGTTGGTATTTGATATTGATTAAACGCTTATATGCATGAGAGAGCATTTTGTTTCTAAGGCAAAGGGTTTTAAAAATTGAACGTGTCAGGGTTACATCTTGTTTCTTTGTTTTAATGTTAACAAATTTTTGTTTTCTTAAGGAGTGTAGTTGTCTTAACATAGGGTCATATCTGTTTGGAGCCCCAAAGTGTTCTTTGACTGCAGTGAAATTCGTTAGCTGATAAAATTGCCAGACCGTGGCATTTTTAATAATGGGAAAATTGGACAGGTCTATCATTTTGTTATTAATTTTAATATTAGGGTTTAAATTAATAGGTTGAAGGAAAGAGAGAGTGTCCTGGAGATTAAGAGAACATAGCAGTGCTTGAAAAATGTTTATTTTGTTTTATAATGCAAGTAGAATTTTGAACTTATTAACATTTTCAGGCGTTAAGTATGGAATAGAATGAGGGTTTAGTTTGATTGACTGTATATATTTGTGGCAGATTTTAACTCAGGTTGAGGTCCATGTGGCTTCAGATGGTTCATAGCTCACTATTTGGATTAAGCGGTTTGCATTTATTATGTTATGGCAAAGATTAAAGTCAGGAAGACTCAATCCACCTTTCTCCTTTGGGAGTATTAATTTTTTGTATGAGATTCTGGTTGAATTAGGAAACCAAAGGAATTTTGAAATGGTGGTTCAATTTTATTGAAAAAGCTTTGAGGTATATTAAGGCTAATAGAGTTCAGATGGAATAATAACCTAGATAAAATGTTAATTTTAACAATGGCAATTTTTGATAACAGGGATAGGTTGATGTTTTTCCATCTGGATAGGTCATTGTTTATTTGATCCAAGACTTTAAATAAATTTGCCTTCATTAAATCTTCATGTGTGTGCATAAAGGTTATGCCCGAATATTTGATTGTGTATTTGACTGAAATGCCAGACAGGGGAAAGTAAGATTCTAGGTGATTATGAGGATTCAAAGGAATGATGGAAGATTTTGAGGAATTTAATTTGTAATTAGCTGCTGAGGAAAAGAGACATTGATTTACAAATTTTGTGTAAATCAATATTCGGGAGCTCAAAATAAATATTTAAATTATCTGCAAAGGCTGAGTATTTTAGCTCTATGTTAAAAACTCTGGGTATATGATATGTTTTCTGGCTGATCAAAAGTAGGAGAGGTTCAAGATAAATATTAAAAAGATATGGTGAAAGGGGGCAGCCATGTCTAGTGCCATTTGTGATTTTGATAGCTTAGGACATTATTTTATTAATATATAGGGAGATAGTTGCATTCTTCTATAGCATTTTTATAATATTAATAATATATCCAGGAAAGTTGAAATAATGCATGGTTAAATATAGAAAGTTTAAGTCCACATTGTCAAAGGTGGGTCTACTTTATATGCTCGAAGTCTAAGAATATCGAATACGATATTCTCGACATGAGTACACCAAAAGCGCAAAACATCAAAAATGTTAACGGAAATCTCTGTAGGTGGAGATTTCCATTTACTTCAATGTAGTGCAATCTCGGAGTAGGGGGTGTGTGGGGGGCATATCCTCACTGCCTACACTAGTTACATTTTTTTTTTTGTGTGTGTATTTTTTTTTTTTTTGCAATTCGATTGTTTAATAGTTTGATGCATATGGTTCGATCCATACGCATTCAAGCTATTAAGCTTTTGAAGTCTTAAGGTAGACCCGTGAAAGGCTTTAGTGGTGTCTAGCATGAGTGTGTATCTCGGTTGGTTATCATTTTTTAGAGTAAATCCAGAAGACAGCTTCGGGGTAAAGGTACTAAATGGTGCAAACACAAAAATGCAGAAAATTCTTCAGCAGATCACCAAAGTACCACCATGACTAGGAATAACAAATTATAAGTTGCAGTCCATTTATTGATCAAAATAGTAAGTGCTTTCGGGTTTTAACCAAACCCTTCATTAGACATATAACAAATGACACTACCAAGACATTTAAAGGCAAAAAAGGCGCCAAAAATACATTTAAAATCTCAATACATATCATTCTTGCCCACTAGATGGTGTTAAAGACATTATTTATTTATTTTTTTATTTATTTTACATTTGTTGACTGGGCTAGTCTAACTGGATATATGTCCGTTTCCAGTAGAGGCCCGAGGAGAAAAGCTCAGAGACAATAAAAAAAAATTATACAAATAGTCCACAAGAACAGTAGAAATACAAAATAATTACATAGTCCACAAGAAAAGTGGAAATACAAAATAATTACATAAGTATACAATTGATTGGCAGAAATAATTATAGCAAAAGCAAAATTTTTACTTTTTTTTTTTCTTTACTACCATTTAGGAAAATAAACAAAGAAAATCGTTCTTGTTCAGTTTATATAAATATAAAATATATATGTATATATATATATATATATATATATATATGTATATATATATATATATATATATATATATATATATATATATATATATATATACATATATATATATGCAAATATATATATATATACAGATATATATATATATATATATATATATATATATATATATATATATATATATATAAGAAAAAACAAAAAGATATTTAATGTACATAAAAATTCACTCAGCACAGTAGGGAGTTATAACAATAAAAGAGAAAAAAATGTTTAATCACGTCATATATAGAAGGTAGAGAAGTCTCAGCAAAAAGAATTCAGTTAGTGAGTCAGAATAGAAAAAAAAGGAGAAAAGTATCAGTCAGGCTCGGAGCAGGGCAAAGCCATTGGGTTTTAATGATGTTTTTCAATTGTTTCTTGAAAAGGTTGATGGAAGTAAGGGATGTTATTTCAGTTGGAAGTTTGTTCCAAGTATTGCCAACTGCATTTGAGAATAGGCAGTCCCCAGATTTGTTAATGGATTTAGTGGTGGCAACTTGTAGCTTTTTAGCAAATCTTAGGGTAGGAAGGTTTTTATAAGAATTAACTAGGCTACATAGTATGGGAGTATTTGTAGGATGATGTAAAATCTTGTGAATAAAAATGAGTTGCTCATCAGTTCCCTCTACCTATCCGGGAGCAGAAAAAATGGACTCCCATCAAGAGCAGCAGAAAGCGGAAAACATCAGGGGGCGCCATAACATCTCAAAACAAGATACAGAGACAAGTGAGTCTGAGTTAATAATTAATCTATCTCAGTATGAACTTGGGGTATTTGAAAAATCACTTTTAAATAAAGGGTTGTCCTTTATACCCGACAGGAAAACTGACATTACTGACTTTATCCTTGACATTAAAATGTTTGTCAGGAACATAGCATTAAAATTATATTTAAAGATAAACAGGACAATGAACAAGTTTCCTGTAAGAAACCCAGTGTGTTTGTACCTCATTTACACCCCCTCTTAGAAGCATTTGAACAAGCATGTGAAAGGGATTTCATACACATGTATAGTCAATCAGCATTCAAAGGTAATCAGAATTTTTATAATTTAAATCAAGGGGAGCGTGAAGCATTAATTAAACTAAGCAACAGCAATGACATTATAATCAGGCCAGCAGATAAAGGTAGGGCAGTTGTTGTATTAGATCGACTTTATTATGAAGAAGTCATGCAGACAATGCTTAATGAGAATGAAACATATCGGCTGATAAATTCCATGCAGCTAAATAAGGTTATTAGTAACATGCACAGTAACTTGTATGATTTACTAATGTGTAATATCATTGATTCTGATCTATATAAGTATTTTCTGGTTGAATTACCAACTGTTCCAACATTTAGAGGGCTTCCAAAAGTCCATAAAAAACATCAAAATCCCAAGATGAGACCGATTGTCTCGAGTAGAGGGTGGTTAACAGAACCACTCTCTATTTATGTTGAAAAACAACTTAAAGGGATAGTTCGAACAACATATACCATAATTAGGGACACTCAATATTTTCTTGAAACTATCTTTGAATGCACGAATAACAGCAATGGGTTATTTGAAACTTGGTTAGTAACCCTGGATGTGAAATCATTATTTACTATGATACCTAATATAGAGGAATGGAATATTTGAGACAGATCTTATATACAAGAAATATCAATAAGGGTGAAGTGTTAAAATATATTCTGTTACTTGAGCTCATTTTTGGAAAACAATGTTTTTGTATATGTTGATAAATACTACCTGCAGACCAAAGGTGTGGCGATGGGAACACCTTTTGCCAACTCATACGCCAATTTGGTCATGGCCCAATGGGAAAAGACATTTATCATTGATACTGACTATGCTAGGAACATTAAATACTACAAGAGGTTTGTAGATGATGTCTTTTTCCTATGGGAAGGTACGGAGATAGACCTATGTCTGTTTATTGAGTATCTTAATCAAACTACTACTTTTCTGAGATTTGAGGGCAAATGGTCTAAAAAAGCCATTGAATTTCTTGATGTATTGATCACAAGGTAAGGAAAAAACTCACAACATCATTATACAGGAAGAAATGCAGGAAGAATTGTTTACTCCATCATACAAGCATGCATCCTACACACATTTATCAGAACATGGTCATCAATCACGGACAGAGAATATCTAAATTAACTAGTGATGACATCAAATGTAGATCAACCTTGAATATTTTGAAGGATGAATTTACTGTGAGAGGATATTCTAAGAAAGAAAGTGATGTTATTAATGATTTAGTGGTAATAGAGAAAAGAAGGGAAGACCTTACTTTAAGAAAAAGAATACCAATGAAACTGAATCAGTACAAATGACGAGGCACACTAATTCAAATAGTGCATGTGTTAGGTTAAACATACAGTATTCAAATAATAATAGAAGTATATGTAATATTATCAATAGAAATTGGGTTATTTTAACTACAAATGAAGAAATTCAAACTTTGGTTGGCTCTAGGCCTAGATATGGTTATCGTAATAACAAATCATTGAAATAACTGCTCTGTTATGAGGAAGGCAAAGGTAACAAAATAATGTCAAAAAGATAGGGGACTTATCCCTGTAGAAGTTGCAATCAGTGTTCATATATGCAAAGTTCTAATGCTTTTATACATCCTGATAATAATAGAACTTATACATTTAAACATTATGCTGACTGCAAATCTAGAGATCTTAAATATTTGGCCAATTGCTCAAAGTGCACTAGTTTCTATATAGGAAAAACTAATAGGACTTTGAGGGAGAGAATGAGGGAGCATGTTTATGCTATAAATTGTTAAGATGAAACAAATGCATTAGCGAAATGTATTAAACCATGATATAAGTCATAAGTTTAATTTTATGGTGATAGAGTTGATTGAAAGAAATAAGAGATTATGAAATATAAAGAATTATACAGAAAAACAAGAAATAAAATGGATAATAATGCATTCTATATATAAATAAAATTTATTATATATTTGTATGTTTTGTTTTGTGAAGGCATTTGATTTATTTAATGTGCTTTGCAAGTTTTTTACACACATAATTTTAAGTGTGAATAGTAGTATGTTTATATGTATATATGTGAAATTTATTTATATCCTTGCATATTGCACACATATATATATATATATATATATATATATATATACATATATATATATATATATATATATATATATATATACATTTTTAGAGTATATATATATATATATATATATATATATATATATATATATGTGTGTGTGTATATTTTTAGAGTGTATTTATTATTTTTAGAACAATGTTGATTTTAAAGTTTATTAGCGTTTTCCGTATTCATACTGAAAGATTTATATATGTCTTTAACACCATCTAGTGGACAAGAATGATATGCACTGAGAGTTTAAATGTATTTTTGGCACCTTTTTTGCATTTAAATGCCTTGGTAGTGTCATTTGTTATATGTCTGATGAAGGGTTTGGTTAAAACCCAAAAGCGCTTACTATTTTGATCAATAAACGGACTGCAACTTATAATTTGTTATTTCTAGTCGTGGTGGTACTTTGGTGATCTGCTGAAGAATTTTCTATCATTTTTTTAGAAATAACACTGTTGTGTCCAAGGTGAGGGTGTTGTCACAGAGTTGTCTTTGTTTCATGAAGCCAATTTGTTCTGGGGAAACAAATGAAGCCAGGACTTTCTGCATTCTATTTGCTAGGATGGACGCCAAAATTTTAATATCTATGTTGATAAGGGCAATGGGTCTATAACTAAGAGGGTTGTGTTTGTCTGAATTAGGTTTCAAGATGAAGATTGTTTTAGAGTTGTTGATATATTTGTCAGTAATTCAATTAAGGATGATGTAATTATACAGGTTTAGCAGAATCTTGAGTAGTTGGTCATTAAAAGTTTGGTAAAATTCACCTTTGAATCCATCAGAGCCTGGCACCTTTTTAGGTTTGAGTTTTTTTATAGCTAACTTTATTTCATTTAATGAGATAGGATTAGCTAAAGAGTTATATTGTGTGCTACTTAGTTTGGGAAGGGACAACTTATCTAGGAGTTCTTTATAAATGTCCTTATGAGTTTGATTTTTAGGGTTATATATCTCACAAAAAATATCCGTGAAGGAATTAATAATATCAGAGTTACTATATAGGGCATTCCCTTTGTAATGTAGTTCTGATATATAACTTGGGCCATCTTTTATGTTTATTAACTTGGCTAGTGTTCTGGAGAAAGTTTATGCCCATTCAGAATATCTATGCAGGAGTTTTAGTTCCGCTAAAGACTGATTTTGTTGATGGAAGGAGTATATTTGCTTTTGAGTCTCATGAAGTTTACTCTCTAAGTTTATAGAATATTTATTTTGGATTTGTAGATCAAGCTTCTTATATTTGTTAGTGAGGTCAGAGATATATTTTTGTTCCTTCTTTTTATAGAAGGATGCCTTTTGAATAAGTATCCCTTTAATAACAGACTTGGCAGCAGCCCCTTGAACATCAAAGGGGATGGAACACCACGCACAGAATGTTTGCATTTGCAAAGTCTAGGAATCTCTGCACCTGTAACTTCGGGGTCATGTAGGATTTTTAGTCTATACAGGGATAAAGTTCCCCATGAGTATGGTATTTGGTTGAATTGCAAGTACCTCCAATAGCTCTAAGTCTGAACTATGGGCTTCATGAGACATAGATGGTGACCTGTAGCTTGCTAGGACATTGTATGGAATTTTTGTCCCTGGTAATCTGGACATAGGATAAGCACATTATCCTATTTAGCCAACTTAGAGGTATGATTGTTACTTACGTAAATTGAGACAACTTCACCTACAGTCACTGCTTGTGTAGCTGCTGGTCTAAATGTGTGGAAGGTACTGAAGTTTTGCACTGCTGGGTTATTCCCTGCTCTCAATTAAATATTTGTATTAAAGCAAATGCAAAGACTCTTTTCCACACACATTTGTTCTCCTAGCACTTCAGCAAACAACCTTCAAGGAAGATAAAAATCATCAAACCACAGAAATTTTTATACACACTTACAGTTAGGATATCATAATAGCTTAACTTAACACTTCCAATTACAACTCTTATTTAACCCATTAAGTGTTAGTGTGTTTAATTTCAATATATAAAAATTCTTTATATTCTAACTTTTTTTAAAAAGTGGATTATAAACTCTTTCCACTATAGAAACTTTTAAATTCATCAAAATGATATGCCAACAAACTCTGTAGAACGCTATTTTGTATATTCCGTAAATGTTCCTTTATTCCAGTAGCTAATGCATGTTTTGTTTCCCCTATATATAATAAATTACATGGAGACTTAACTGCATAAATTACTCCATCTAAATGTTTTTTTTTTATAAATCAAAGAGTAAATAGTACAATCACTACAATGGGTAGTACCCCTATTACTAGATCAAATTGTATACACTATTGAAAAATTAAAATGATTGATTAAAATATCTGCTATACTTTTACCTTTGGAGTAGGAAAATAAAGGAGCATTAAACAATGTAGTACTCAGTCTAATATTTTCAAACATCCTCCAAAGCGACTATCGGATAATATATTACACTGCAAGACAAGTGACCTGTCTTTTGTCACAGTCACCTTCACTAAAATATTATTTATAATTCCTATATGAATAAATTTCATTAGACTTATGACAATTTCTCTAAATCAGAAGAGGCCACCTTACAACAACATGGAAAACTACTTCAGTTTTTTAGCTACTATTCAAAAACATCATAAACAATATACAAGATTCTCTTAAAGTACTCTTTATCTTAACCTCCTAATTCTTACAAATTCTCCTTTAGGAAGGGAAGATATAAGATGTGTAGGATGGCAACTTGTGCCATA
Source organism: Protopterus annectens (assembly GCF_019279795.1). Taxonomy (NCBI): domain Eukaryota; kingdom Metazoa; phylum Chordata; order Ceratodontiformes; family Protopteridae; genus Protopterus; species Protopterus annectens. The sequence goes on from NC_056741.1 coordinate 1,605,109,314, forward strand.
AAAGTAATCCAAATTGATAATCAATTTACAATAAATTTAAGTACATATAGATTCAGCAGGCTCTGCACTCAATTATCCCAAACAATTAATACAGATAGAATTAGCTATAAAAAATTCTAAGCCAAATCAACTTGTCTTAAGATCATGACAAAATGTTAGAACCTGACACCACCCACCTTTACAAATAAAAATCAAATCATCTCTAAATCAAAAATAATGTAGAATGTGACCAAAAAAAGAATTAGGACAAAGATAGTATTTTTCAAGTAAACCCATAAACAAAGTAACATAGCCAGGAACCCCCATAGCTGTACCTCTAATTTGCCTTAAGATTTAATCAAATATAAAACAAAATTATGAAGACAAAATTCAAAACGTTCCACCAAATACAGCTGTCTCTGGAGTATCACCTACATATGTAATGGCTTGACTGTCAAATGTGTGTTCTATACTGGTGTAAAGACTAACCACATCAATTATCACCCAAAACATATCCTGTTCCCAAATTATATCAGAAAGCCTCTCAGTTAGACAAATAGTATCTCTAAACCTTCATGGGCAAAAAGTTGACAGGTAGACTGTTTAGAGTGCTTATATATTGTTTTTTGCATTAATTAGTAAAAAGTAATATAATGCCAACTGTTTCATATCTATGCTAATGTAGACAACTTCAAAACAAAAACACAATAGCAAGGCGAGGCAAACAAAATTAAACATAAGACTGCCTATAAAATTAGTATGTTTATGCAAATGCCATGCATTTTTTCTGCAAACTGGCAAACATACAAAATGTCAGTCTCCCCATATTTTTAAAATAGAGTAAGACAAAAGCAGATGTCACTCTAATACTTCTGCAAATGTTGGTCTTTTATATATTAAAAAAGGAAAAGTTTTATTTTACACTTTCTTCTACAAATGCAGATCCTTACAAATTTTGAAAACTACAAAGCTAAAAGGAAAAAAAAAAAGCTTGAAAATGGAATATGTGGGGCCCAGGGTTTGTCTGTAACATAAATGTACACTTGGGGATTGTACTCTTAAATCATTATTTGATACAGCAATCTGCCAGTATAAATGGAAAGACTGAGTTTAGGTCATACGTTTGAAGTATAAAAACCTCAAATCCCTGTCAGTGATAAGTGTTCAATCACAAAGATTGAACACACAAAAAATCAAATCATTTAGATTTAAAAATATAAAATCTACTTCTTTGCAGGGGGCAAGCCACTGTGTACCCCTAAACTATCTAATTTGATTCTCTCTCTCTCTCTCTATATATATATATATATATATATATATAGAGAGAGAGAGAGAGGAAGACAAAGTTATAAACTTGGAAATCACACTACAGTGGGGAAAAGGTATATTGCCAATCCTGGAAAAAAACAAACAAAAACAATAAATAACAAGACAATGTAAAGTAGGAACTACAGTCGAAACACAAAACCAGGTTAAATGTTATTAAAAATATAAGCATTTTCATTTTGTAAAATACAAAACTTCTTCATACTAATAACCAAGTTAAAAGAAAACTCTTAAAATAATCCCTTTAAAAGTCATGTTAAAAATAAACCAGTGGATATTGTCCTAGGATGCCATTATCCACAGGGGGTGTGTTAAGCAAGCTATTGAATCCTATGGCAACCACTGCTAGCAACAAGAGGAGTAACAAATAAACAATCTAAATAATCATCCCTTCCTGTTGATGGCTTTAAGTTTTAAAAAAGGTGTCATTGTTACCAATTCATTTATGAATTCCAAAAGATCTGCCAGTATGCTTCCCTGGCTTCAAGGTTCACTTTCCAAGGTCTTCTTCTCTGATCAGAAATAATTTGTTCCAGGGCTGTAAATTTAAATGATTGCCCCGAATAATCTACAATATGCTTGTAAAGTGCATTTGTGCTTTTACCTCTCCTTATGTCATATAAATGTTCATAAATTCCTTCATGGAACTTACATACCATTTTACCAGTATAATAACAATAACATTGCTGACATACGGCTATATACACCAGCCCCTTACTTTCACAGTCCACCCTAAAAGTCATTCAAAACTGTTTCCCTTTAACCGAAAAACTGTTTCCAGTTAATAACCATTTGCACCGTGTGCATCTTCTGCATTTGAATGTACCAATAATAGTTGTTCTACGAGGCCCACTTCTTTGTAATAAATTAAGTGCATTCCTTCTTCTATATACCACTAAGGGTGCCTCTCCAATTCTTTCTCTTAAGTCCTGATCTTTTTGGAGTATACCCCAATATTTATTCAAAATATATTTAATAATATAACTGTCCAATCCAAAACTAATAACCAAGGATGATGAATATGATACAGAAACATTCTGTTGTTTCTGATTATTTATAAGACCAGACTGACTTATCCCATTCAATAACGGGATAAAATGATAAATGCTCCTCTTTTGGGAGACCTCATACACCACATCATTCACTAAAGATTCTGGATAACACCTATTAAGAAATACATTTTTTATAAAATCACATTCTTCTTTAAAGTGATGTTCCATGTTGATCATTCAGGCAGCCTGAACTAACTGTCCCTTCACTATGCCTTTCATCTGGTGGTAAGGCTGGTAGCTAGAAAAATGCAAAGAAGTATTTGAAAATGTTTATTTCCTGTAAATTCATTACAAGTACTTATTTTTGTTGAAATCTTCAATCAATAGAACATCCAAATATGGAATTTCAAAATAATTACTGTTACAACTGAATTGCAAGAAAGTTGTAGTATTATTAATGTATTCCACAAATCCTTCAATTTCTTCTTCAATCCCCATCCAAATTATGAATATATCATCCAGATATCATTGGTACAGTCTGATTTTCACATGGAACAGAGAGTTAAAGATGTATCGTTCCCATTCAAGCATCACAATATTAGCAAATAATGACCCCACTAGTGACCCCATAGCCACTCCTTCCTTCTGAAGGAAATATCCACCATTGAACCAGATGGAATTATTCTTAAGAATTATCTCCATAAGTGCCTTATACAAGTTAATTTGCTGCTGTTCAGCTCCTTTTTTCATCAGATATTCTATAAACCAAGCAAGCCCCTCAGAATGAGGAATGACCCTGTAGAGATCTCGAAAATCTATAGTCACCAAAAAATCTTCTACACGAAACTCCACTTGATTGATGCGTTCCAAAAATTGCCAAGAGTCCTTACACAACTATGGTTCGGTACTAAGAACTGATTTTATTTTGGAATCCAAAAACTTAGCATTAGTGTATGTGATAGAACCCCTCCCGTACTGGACGCATATTCCCAATGCTCATTGTACAACCATCTTGAGCACAAGCAAATGCCAAAGTTCAAAGTTAATTTTTGAACACTACATCTGATCATTCATGTGCTTGAACACTTGAGAATTGAGGTTTTGAGTGCTGAGCGCTTGAATGTACCACATATATCTATAGAGATACACACATGCACACACACACACACACACACACACACATTATATACATTTATTTAGATTATACACACATACAAATACACACACCCATGCACACACATACACAGACCAAAAGCACAAGTTAATGAACCACAGAAACTAGTAACCAAGGCTCAGACCACCAGAAAAATCCCCCAGCACTTTAATGATTTAGCACTTCCTGTCTTGGTCACTATATACAAACACAAGTACATACATTAAACTCATAATATGTTGCACGGAAGAAGATAGTGTTGATTTTTTTGCCTCTTTTCTGTGATGGCAGTTCTACTGCTTGCTTTGTTTTCTTGAAAAACTTTCAGTGGTAACTTTGGAAGTTTCTTTTTTCATCTGATCTGTATGTATTTGTCTCTCATTAACTTATCTTGAGATTCTTCCCATCTTTCTGGCTTTTTTCTCCCAAATTAGTTTCAAGTGCTATGCTTTACTTCTTAGTTTTTTACATATAAAGTAGTTTGCTTAACCTGTTATTGTTGCTTTCTTTTTTCAGTTTTTATTTGTCCTCTGTTTCATTCCTTTCTTTATAGGTTGTGTTATTTGAATAGTAGTGTGATTAGTTAAATATTCTGTACTAAATTTATTTTTGTATAGGCAGTTCTAATTAACTTGGGTTCTTTTATCTATGGATGGGTTAGAACGCAGATGTCATGATTTGTCTTTTTCTACAGCTATGCAAAACAGATGGAGCATTAGGTTTGTTGTAATTTATATATTCTCCTGTTTGTAGGTTTATTTTCATATTGGATTATTAATTATTAATGTTGGATTATTTGTGGCTCTCTCTGGAGATAATAAAGTGCGGTTACCCTGGTGCGCTTTTCCTTTTTTTTTGTGTTTATTTTCATATACCTAGCTTAGAATGATGGTTTGTAGAGGTTTGTGACAAGCTGTAGGTTGCATTTGGCTAGTTCTAGTGGTTTTGAAATCTGTTATTGAGCAATTAAATTTGACAGGATTTATTATATCAATGATCTCTGTTGACAATCAGCATTTTTGTGGCAGGATATCTACATTACTTGTGTATTCCTTTGCTGTTTATCTTTTCGGTTTATCTTAGGTCTTAGTTTATCTGAAATTCTAAATAATTTTGGCATCCTATTCTGTTGGGGGTTGTGTTTATGATTCTGTCTCCCTAATTTAGTTGTCTCATTTCCACATAATCCAAAGTACATTTCTATAAAACCCAGAGTAGAACCTATAGCTTATTTACACAGAGGTTTGCAATATTGTACATGTGTCTGTGGTCCCAATATTTTTCCATTATATAAAATGCTGTTAGCATCTCCTCTTAGTTCACTTCCTGTGTGTAGCTTGTTTCTTTTTGCCTTTTTTTGTTTTGTCTATTATGGCTGCATTTGTAGGAATTTTTGGTGTTTTGTAATATATTTTTCTTTATATTCTAGACGTATGAGAATGCTTTGTGCAACATCTATTATCATTAATAGCTCATACTGTGTTTAGCCTTTTTTAATGCATGTCATGAAGAACACACTTTGCTAGTTATTTAGTTCTGCTGCTATTTTATATTTCTTCTTGCAAGTAAGCTTCAAGCCTTACTATGTTACTGATTGTTTTAAGCACAGGGTTTTGTGTTTCATGGACCTTGTCCATATTGCAGTACACGAAATGCTTAGTGTAATTTCAGTCATTTTGGTTTGTGCTCATTGCCTTTTGGTTTCTTCTGAGTTTTTCTGACTGTGTGTTCATGTCTGATATATGGTATATTTTTTCTGTGTTCAGTGTTTTCCTTTTTGTTTTGCTATAGACTGTGCTCGATGTTACATATATGTTTATTTTAAGTTGATATTCATTTTCTACTTTCTTCTCTATAGTAAATGTTGTTAGTATTGTTTCCTTTTTAAATGGTTTATTTGCTATCCTATTACCATTATCTTTTTGCATAGGTAGCTGGCTTTCATTGACTTCTGTAATACTTTGGTGTCAAAGTCTTGTTTATGTGGTATTTATTTCATCTGTTGTAGTACACTGTTGCCTTATGTTTCTTCTAACCTTTGTGTAGCTTATTTTGAATCATATATTCAACAATTCAGAGTGTACCTTAATGCATGACAACTTTATAATATGCACAAAAAATCTAGAAACAGTCATTCTATTCTAAATGTTAGACTTTAGAAAATTTACAGACATAAGTTAATATGGTAAACAGTATTTATGCTTCAAGGTCAGTTGTAAAGGTATCTGTCTAGTGCCAATTTTAGCTAGTCCTGAGGGATCAGTCCTTGGACCACTCCTTTTTGGCATTTACTTCTCTGAAGTCAAGGCCAGTGTCAGCGGTCTCTGGCTGACTAAATTTGCAGATAATTGCAAATTAGGGGCTGTCATTAAATCCTACACTGACACAAATTTCTCCAGGAGGGTCTGACACAGACAAACAACTAGTGTCAGTGCCATGGACTAAAGTTAAATGCCAAGAAATGCATAAAGCATCCTTTGGGAAGTCATCCACCCCTGGTAACTATCATATTGACAACACACCCCTTAGAGTTGACCCAGTAGTCAGGGACTTAGGGACACACAGATAGTAATCTAGCCTTTGACCATCACATGTCTACAGTAGTGAGGAAACCATTCTATATTGCACAACTTATAAACAAAAGTATGGCATCCAAGTCCAAGGAAGTCATTGTTCCACTGTATTTGGCATTCATCAGACCTATCATCAAGTACAATACCCCCTTTTTTATGTACCTAACCTGGCATATCCAACAATGGGAGCATCCACAGAGGTGCCTCACTAAAAGAATACAGGGTGTAAGTAAAATGCCCTATGCAGACTGCCTCAAGGCCCTAGTCCCATGTTCTGTCTCCTACAGGCTTTTGAGGGGAGATCTATGCCTGGCATACAGGGCATTGTCGGACCCCACTCTGATGGACCTCCTACATATCCACTTAACAAATAGCACCAGACTTACCCATTCTAAAGACTTAAACCTTGCCTATGATATAAATAGGACCTGCTGGACAGACAGGTATGTATCCCAGAGACTACCATGTATATGGAACAGGCTCGCCATCCATGTGAAGCATAGTTCCTCCCTAACCCAATTCAAATGCAACTTGGACAACTGGATGGGGAACAGGAAATTCATCCCTGGTTTGGCATCTATGTATCTAATGGACACAGACAATCTGTAAATGATTCATTTCCCAGGCCCCTGATGTAAAGATTTCATCTCCCAAATGCCTGATTACACTTATCAAGGGTATCAGAAGTTGTCAGAGATTTTGGGATGCATGGCTACACTTAAAAATGCCCCTGTGGTCATTAGCCTAGTAAACACCTATGAACCTATAAAATAGCCGTCATGCTTGATAGGCTCTATAATACAAAAGAAAATGGACTAAGTACAATGTTTGAGGATTTAAATCTATAGACAACAGAGAAAGGTTTCATTTGCTGCAATAGAGAGACATCATGGTGCAATAAGGCACCAGTTTGTAAGGTAAAATTAGACTGTGTATTGCCTATGTTTTTTTCATCATTACAGCATACAGAGATAGGGAAGAAAAATAGGCAGGCTTAACAGTGCATACTCTGTCTAACTTAAATGAAGACTCACAGAGACAGGTTGAGGATGTTTATGGCATTTTCTTCATGCTGTTTCTGGAACAGCAGAGTTGTATAAACCTGGCTTAATCAGGTTTAGAAACCACAGAATTAAAAAACGCTGATTTTCGGAATAATGTGCAGGTTTTAGATACATCACACATAGATCATAACTTAGATTTAAAGACTCTAAAGACTATGGATCTAGGTAATGTGGTAGTCACTGGAGCAGGTATATTTCCTGCATATGGAGTTGTTAAAGCTATTAGGGAATTACATAAATTAGCCAAGTTGCTATAGGTATTAGGTAATAGTACCTCTGAGACCATAACGGAGATCACTATCTATTAGGAAACATCTGCAGATTATAAGTGAGGTGGCACAAAGCCAGTGTATTCAAACCATATTATAGTAGTTAGTAATACAGATATGTGGTAACTACAAAAGAAGGTCCCTGTACACTTTCATCAGGTACCTCAAGAGGAGCCTTTAAACTGAGAATTTTCACTGTATTCTTAGTGAGTTCACTATAGTACATTAAGGTAGAATAATGGGCCTGAAAATATAGTCAGACTTGTGTTTTTTATGTATGCATTCAGTTTCAGGGAAAGACAGTTCAATATAAAGGAAAAGATAATCTTGCTGGCTAAGCAGGAGATGTGTAGGAATAAGTTTTCAAGAGAAAGCTACAGAATGTTTCTTTCTTAAGGGAAAGATATGTGTACTTGGAATGGAATGCCAAATAAAGAATAGACAGTTACGCACTGTGAGGCACATGCAAGACAAGGCTTGAAAACCAAGGCTAAATAGGTATGTAGAACACTACAGAATGTTGGTATTATTAGGAAATATGTCAAATACAGAGCTGAGTCAGTTAAGTTAGTTTTTGAACTGATATGCAAAAGGTCTTTGCAGTACAAACACTCGAGCCTGAGTACTGAAGTCATGTCAAATATCCAGCATTATTCAGGAGGAAAAAACTGTTTCAATTGGTATTATTCAGGAGAATCAGAATATACTTGCAGAATCTTTGGAAATATTTATCAGCACTGTTATATGTATCAGCATTCCAGAATTTCTACAGACTGTTACTGTTTATCAGCACTGTTATTGGAGACAGTATTTGGATATAAACTTCTAATAAAGCATTTTTAACCAAACTACAAGCATGTGCAGAATTCATTCTGAAAAGTACAAAAAGACATGGCCCATAACGGAGAGACTGGCACCTGTTCAGCACAAGTTTGGGTAATTAACAGATAAAGATATTCATTCCAGTCTCATTCCAGCATACTACAGTCTTATCAATTCTTTCACTAAAGTAAACAATATTTTTTTCTTTCAAATAAAAGTTTGCATTCCCAGAGAGCAGCCTTACTTACAGGCTGTGACGCCTGTGCACTGGCCCAGCAACCAAGGAGCCTCATTCCTCAAAACTAACACCAGTGAGGGGTGTCCATATAGGGAAAGGATAACAAATATACACACAGTAAAGTACAATTTCCCTTAAGAGCACACAGAGATCACAGCCAGTCTGGGGCTAGTTTCTCCTTTTCTCTCCAGGTCTCCAATCAGACTCCCCACTGGCACAGCTATAGGGTCCAGATCTCAGCCTAGTGGGCAAGCTAAAACCTCCAGCACCATCTCTATCCAACCAGTGCTTCATGTCCCTGCCCAAGTAGCTGACACACACACACTTAGAGATAAGAGTTATATACAACCACACAGACACTCCTGGGGAAGTCTGGCACAGGTTCTCCAGCTGTGCCCCTTTTATCCAAACTATACGGTAGTACCACTTGCCACCACCCACTAATATTTATCAGCTACTCAAAGGCCCTTATTAAAGGGTGTCCAATTATTACTGTGCAATATTATTATCCAAATGGTAAGCGTGACTGAACAGCAAAGCTTATTTGGAGTGACTTGGTACAGTATCATTATATACATGCAATGTACTCTAAAGCTTAAAGTATCTCTACACAAAACTGCCACAGTTGAAAGGTTTAAAAATATTTAATAATAAATAATAAAAACACAAGACAATATTTCTTACTACACAGTGCTAGTCAAGCTTTCAGAGATCAGGGAGAAATACTTAAAATAATACCGTAGAAAAGTTCTGACATCACAGAAAAACAAGCTAGTCTAATCTTCCTATTTCCTAGCTATATCTAAGAGAAGCACTAAATTCTAAGATTCTAAGATCCTACTTACATATAGACACAGGCAGTTGGATGTTCTCAAGACAAATACTCTAATTCTTTCATTCTTTCTGTCCTTAAATTGATAACACAGTACCACTAATTCATTTCAGATTACATCATTTATTTCTGGTTACCAGGCTAACAGACTCTCAGAGGTTAATAGCCCCTTTGATCTTGCAGCTGGTCAGGAACCAGAGGAATAAAATAAATTATAAATGCAAATTCTAGCCATTAACTCTGGCCTCAAAACAATAGACAGAATTCCTTCATTCAGACATAATGGCTCTGAGTTTTGACATCGAAGAATTGACTTGTCAGCTTTACAGCAGAGTGCACTGTTGTTGCATGTTTGCAGTTCCATATTTAACACCATTTTTCCCCATTTAAGAGAACAAACATGTGGCTTCTATTAATATTTACAAATGACAGAATTATCTACAAAATTCTATCTGGCTAGGCTGGCAGCCTTCACCTATCTTCACTTAGGCACAATAGGGAGAAACCACAATTTGCTTCATCCATAATTCACGAGGCTTCACTTCTTGGATTTCCTCCCAATTCATTTTCAAACAATGCATGTCTCATAAGGAACATTCAAGACTTACCAGTGTTCTTCTAAGGGAAGAACCTTCAGAGCCATAGGAAACACGCCCCCTGATTCTGTTGGTTGCAATTACATACCTGGCCATCACATGTCACTTTACAAATGTCCTTGTCTTAGGTAATGGCTAGTGGGTGACTTTCTTAGGCAATTAAATTAACTTGTTGAGGCCATATTATTCAGAGAAAGGCACAGACTCACTTGAAGGAACACTGGCCATTAATTTTTCGACACTACATCACTGCTTTTTACATGGCAGATTTATACTGAGACTCAGTAATTTCAGCATTTTAACTTAGTATTGGATTGAAGACATGCTAGTCATCAGTAGTAAGACCTTAATTCTGGTAAAAGGAGATTAGAGTCTAGATTTGTCTTTCATGTATTCCACCAAGTAAATGGATATTAGGTCTAATGTCTGGAATTCTGGAGGTATTACTGCTTTTGGGAATATGTGCAATGAGCACTGTAATCGATTCACCCTATACATTACTCCACAATGCATTTCCCCAATACCTGACATTGACCCATCCCCACAACAACTCTGTGTATTGTGCCATTTGATGAACAGCTATGGAGTTCTTGCATTTTGGTACCATCTTGTTCCCTCAATTTTTCTACCAACCTTGCATGGGTAATAGAGGTCCAGGTAGACTCCATCTACTGGTGCTCCCCTATCATATTCATGCGTAGCCCATTCATGACACTTGATCAGATACAACTTAAAATTATTTCTGCAAGTAAACCCATAACTGCTCTCCTTGAGAGTGCTGTCCAATAGAAATGCTACCAACAATTTTATTGGGATTTTCTCCATGTCTTTTACAGCTAGGATTATAAATCTACATCAGAATTTCCTTATTTCCCTTTCTACAAGAGTACTACAACTTTGTCTGCCTGTCACATAGCACTGCTGCACTAGCCAGTGATCTGAGGAAGATCTTCATCAGGTGGGCTGCCAAAATTCTGGACAAATATCTGAGGCCTTTGGGAGGAGTCCATCTGGTTCTGATGGGCTATCATACAAAACAGCCAGTTTCCTCCAAAATTCCTTCTTTTCTATTCTAGTGTCTGTCTACTGTTCATATTGTCATTCCCTCCTCCCAGAACTGCATACCCCATTTGATCTTCTGTGGTAAATGGAAACATGTCCATTCAATGAATCTACTTTTTATACTCTTTGTTAATGTCGCCCATCTTTGCTCAGTTTGGACAGATCTGCCACTTACCTTCAAAAGCCCCAACTTCCATATTGACCTCTTCTGATAACTATCTTTAAACTGTGGCTTGTGTTTTCTTTACCACTTTTGCTAACCTCTTTGTAACATGTCTCCTCCACCTCCCCACTGTATAACTTTAAAAAAATTGACTTTGAGGAGAACATACTCTGTTCCCCAAAGTTAGGCTCCCTCAAAGATGGAATACATAAGTAACTGGTATGTGGACTCACAGGTCTCAAACTCCTGAGGAGTTGGACTTCTAAAAATCTAGGTAATATGTTATACTGTCATTGCACTGCATTTTGTACTTTTGCAATGGTAGAAAACTTGCTGTTGCATTATATTTTCTAGTTACCTGTTTAACTGTAGAAAATTTGCTTTCAGTTATAAATGTCTTTCTATGATCTGTGAAACACTTTTTAGATGATTTATATTATATATAGATGTGATATGTTCTCTTACTTTTTGCATAGGTTACTGGATTAAGGCCTTTGGCTTATTCTAATAAGTTTTTTTTTTGTATAAGCAATTAAAGAAAGTAAGATTGAATGCAATGAAAAGCTTTCCTTTGGTAAATGTTCAGAGTAAAGTTTAGATGTTTCTAGAGCTGTACATTTGGTACTTGTTCCTCCATAGAGACAAGCCTACTATGGGGGAGGGGACAATAAAAGCCAAAACACTAAGGCTAAAGGTTAATGTTTTCTGAAAGCATATAAATAGTTTTTCACATATGGGAGGAGAATGAAGACAAGACAAGAACAGACTGCAGTTAGTGTAAGCAGCAGCACAGGCAACGTGCATCTCATCACGGATAACTTTAATGTTAGGTTAGGTAATGCCTGTGTGTGCAGTTGTTGATTTAGGACAATTGTTCTCATCAGGAAGGATTAAACTTCATTATTTGAAGATGTGCATAGTTGCTTGTATTTATTTTAAGTTAGTATGTAATTGGAATGTGTTTGTGTTTTATGTTTTTAAAACAAAGTCTTATAAAATGTGACCCAGGTCCAAATGGAGATGACAAGAAGACATTAGAAGAACAACTTGCCAAACATTAGCGGGTGTATCTAAGACAAAAGCTGGAAACATAAATTTAAAAAGCTCCTATACATATAATAGTTGGGAATGATAATTTATCACAGTGGCTACACTAAATATATTTTGGCATGTGAATAGCCTCACAAGTATATACAAAAAGGAAGAGTACTGAATGCAGACTGCAAATAACAATGCTACAGGAGATACATTCAAAAAGAAGTGCGCATGTAAATTTGATAAAGAAAGGATTTCAGGATGGATATTCAGCAGAATATCAGGGGGAGAGGAAAATAAGAGTATTTGTACTACATGCTAGAGCAAGTCCAATAATGTCAGAAGAGGGGTAAAAAAGATAAGGCAGTGCATGCAGCCTACCTCAATCTGGCCAAGGCCTTTGATACCATTCCTCACTCAGGAATTATTGATAAACTCACCAAACTAGGCATCAACCCCTATATCACTAGGTGGGTTGCAAATTGGCTCACAGATAGAACACACAGTGTGAAAGTAGTAGACTCCAAGTCAGACTGCTGACCAGTCAAGAGTGGAGTCCCACAGGGATCAGTCCTGGGTTCTCTCCTGTTTGGCATCTACTTATCAGAAGTCCAGGCCAACACAAAGGGACTCTGGCTGACCAAGTTCACAAACAACTGCAATCTGGGAGCCATTATTAACTACCCAAGTGATGCAGACATCCTACAGAAAGGCCTTACTGAGGCCAATGAGTGTTGTTGAAACCATGGCTTTAAGGTTAATGACAAAAAAATTCATCATCATCTCCTTTGGTAAAAACTCAGTTACAACTAATTACCATATCGATGGAAGCCCACTGAACACTGAAGGCATTATAAGAGATCTGGGGACACAGGTTGACAGCAACCTCTCCTTCAACCATCACATTGCCACTGTGTCAGAAAGTCCTTCTATGTGGCACATTTCACTACCAAGGGTTTTGCATCCAGGAAGAAAGAGGTCATCATTTCACTCTACTCTTCCCTCATTAGACCAATCATTGAGTATAATGCCCCATTTGGCATGTACCTCACTAGACACCTGCAACAGCTGGAGAGGCCACAGAAGTACCTCACGAAGAGGATCTTAGGCAATAAACACATGTCCTACATGGACAGACTCAAAAAACTCCACCTTTTCTCTGTCTCATATCATCTATTAAGAGGCGATCTCTGCTTGACTTACAAAGCCATATCTGACCCAGCTCTGTTAGAAATGCTACATCTAAAGAAGTCCCAATCCATCCACACCACACCCTCCAGAGACCTCAACCTCATTACCACAATCAACATAACATGCTGGAGGGACAGGTTCCTCACCAAGAGACTGGCCATGCTCTGGAATAGACTTCCCATACATGTCAAACAGAGCACCTCACTGTTCCTCTTCAAGAGAAATCTTGATGAGTGGATGGGTAATAGAAAGTTCACCCAGGGGATCACTCGAGTGGATCTACTTGATAGAGGCACTAGGAACTAATGTCGGGCAGCATGATGCCAGGGCACTTCTATGGGCTAGGCTTGTAAAGGCTCCAGGGCCATTAGCCTAGTACACAACTATGAACTTATAATGACGGTGGATTTGTAGTAGTAAGGTGCTACTGGCAAGGGACAAGAATTATGTTGGCATAATTTGATATTCCACCTAAAACTGCTATTATGAAGCTGAAGAAAATTTGGGGAGAAATAATCATCTTACAACATGGGATATTATCTATAGATGAGGACTGGAACTTGATTTGCAACAGTAAGGATTAATCTGTAACAAAAGAGGGTAGTGTCTATAGAAATATATGAAAATATTTGTTATGGAAGACATTAATTCAGTAGTAGGTGTTCAGAGAATTTACATAGTTTTCCCCCAAGGCACTATAGCTGAGCTAAACTAAACAAATTATATTTCACAGGAAAATGTCCACTTAAATGAAAGCTTTGACACATCCAATAACTGTTTCAGATCATGCACCATCAACTAAGATAAAAATGCAGGGTAATGAAACTAAAATGAGACACCTACCTGCTAAAGAGAGAAGAATTTAAATAATGGGTTGGGGAAATTATTTGAGAATTATTAAGGAAGACAGAAATTTATTCAGAATTTACAGGTTGTGAGTGGGATAAAACAAAGGTTAAGTTTAAGGTACAAATAAGAGAGGTATGGTTAAGTAGTAACAAGTATAATTTGAGAGGCTGATTAAGGTTAAAGTTTTGCAGAATAAGGGGAGAAGGGGAGTCTCTCGTAAGAGAAGAAGCAACTGCAGAGTAATAAAGAGAAAGTAATGGAGTATTTTGATAATATGCAGGAGTTTGGAAATATTGCTGTTAAGCAACTGTTTTGTTTTTTTTTTTTTTGACAATGCCAAAGCACAGAGCACAAAAACTCTTAGCACAAAAACTTAGGAATAAAACACAGAAAGGGTTGTTGCCAAATTTTGGGAGCCTGTAACAAGAAAAATAACCAGCGATCCTGTAGAGGTATTAGAGACTTCAGAAATGTAAAAATTTGTTTAAAGCAGAGGAATGTGGAAATAAAGAAAAAGTACAAATGGGAATATTTATGTAAGACTTAATAGTTGAGCATTATTTAACTCTTACTTTGGCATATTTAACCATTAAGTCAGTTGGAGAGGAGATAAAATTGTGATGTATAAATCAATCTGCAGGAAAGTCTCCAGGAATAAATAATATTCCAGTGGAAGTCTGGAAACTAGGAGGGAAGAAAGTGGTAAAGATCTGGAAGGTTTTGTTTAACAATATTTTAAAAGGAAGAGATCATCAACATTCTGGAAGAAAAATGTGATGGTGGTAATATCTAAAGATGGTAAAGACCCATCATATTCAGCCCCATTTCAATTTTAAACCATTACTATAAAGTGTATTTCTATGAAATCAACAGGAGTGGCAAAGGTGTTGCCAGTACTGATAGATATGGATCAATGTGGTTTTGTGAAGGGGAAGCAAACATTTAATACTGATATGGTGGTGATCCAGGGGAATACAAAATGTTGGACAATACAGCTATTGTTGGTGGGTCTTTGATACAGAGAAAGAATTTGACAGGGTAAGCTAGGATTTTGGGAGTAGTATAATGGAAACATTTGCATTCTCTGATTCAATAATATTAATTAGGAGGATAAATGTGAGGGATAAGAGGCAAAAATTAAAGTGAGATGGTTCCTCTCTGATGTGTTGTGTCTGAACAGAGGAACAAGGTAGGGTGTCTTCTTTCCCCTTTTTATTTCTGTTATATTTAGAGCTACTGGCAAAGAAAATAATGGACACAGAAATGTAAGATAATTGGTATAATGTTCAAGAAAAGTTGGCCTTATTTGCAAAGATTTTATACCTGATAAAAGCCGAAAAGGACATGTCAATATTGTGGGACATTCTGAGACAATTTCAAGTTATTTAGGAATGTAAAATGAATGCTGACAAAACAAACACTGTAAAACTATGTACCCACAAAAAACTTGATTCAGCAATACCCATTTTTATGGGTACACTAAAAATTAAGTATATATGATAATGATTTAAAAGGACTTTGTTATGGCCGCTAATGATATATGGGAAGTAGGGAAGAGACTAAACCAAGGATAATAAAAAAACTGAAAAAAAACTGGAAGCTCTTGTTTATGGATATGGCTAGCATGATACAAGCAGTAAAATGGTTTTAATCCCTTTAGTTTTTATAAGGGTCAAGCATATTTTTATCAACAAGATGAGATGTTGTGGACAGTAATTAAAGAGTTTAAGGACTTTAGCTTGGAAGGGAAGAGGGCAAGAGTCAAGTGGTACAAGATGAGGTTTCCAATAGAACAAGATTACCTGATATGAAGGGATATTTTAGAGCTACACAGTTAAGGCTCATATATACAACACAAACAGAAAGCAATAATTCAAAGTGGAAAGGGATGATGAACTGGGGGGTCAAGAAATAAGGAGAGAATGGGATTTTGGATGCAGATCCTTAAGGAGAACAGTCATATGGACCATTATATTTGTAAAGTAGCAGAGAGTATTCTAAGAACTAAGCCAATGGAGAAAGGAGATTTGGCCATTTAGGGATCATTGCAATTAGGGATACAGAGAACAGGCAAAAGGAGGCTGGAATTTACTGGAAAAAATGGCAAAGGAATCAAGGCAATGGGATCAAATAACTAGAGAAAGAAAGGTAATAGAATGAGAAGAGGCCAAGAAAACATTTGGACTGCAGGCTAGAGACTGCCTTCCCTATCAGTGACTAATTAAGAATAAACAGGGGAATCCTAAGTGAAATACCTGCTTTGGTAGAGATTTTAGCTGACTCTAGAACAGAAGTTGTTGTTAAAGGGAAAATTTGTGGGGCTATAAAATACAGAATGTTAAGTATAGGAATCAGAGGATGATAGAAAATATTGGGAAGCAAGACTGTACAAACAGTTCCTATGGGAAGTATGGGAGGTCATATGCATTGCTTCCAGATATGCAAAATCTAATTGATTTAGGATTTTTGTTTGGAAGCATTTGCATAGGTATATTTTTATACCCCAGCTAAACAAGAATTTTTCCTCCAGTAGATGGCAAATGTTGGATGTGTAATGGGGAAGAAGATGTAACTGGGAACATACATTTTTGGGAATGTAGTATATTGGGGGACCTTAACAATTCCCCTACAGAGTACTCTGTCAGAAATATTGGGTAAGCAAATAGGTGTAACTAACGTAATGATTTTTTTTTGAGCTGGGATACAAGATCTGAATTGCCTAGACATAATAAATCTTGAATCATCCCATAAACAACTGCTCCAATAAGGACAAGTATATAACAGATGCAAATATATGCTGCATAATAATTTATTTGAGAAACAAAGAATTAAAAAGGAAAATTGTGCTACTATAACTTATGAATGCAAAATGATAACTTTCATGGAAAAAAATTCAGATCACTTTTACATTGTAAAAGAGAAGTCAGAAAGACATATATGGTACTATAAAATACAGAAGAAGGCGGTCAATAATTACCAAAAATCCATTACAATGCCAGGACTATGTGCTATGTATAGACTGTAAACACTGATGTGTAAATAGCTTTTTCTTTTTCTCTCTTTCCTAGTGGTGACCAAATGTTTGAAATGCAGCAGCTTTTCAGATCTGCTGAGTTTAATGGTATGTATATCTGAGAAGAGTCATACATGAAAGACATCCAAAGTCTTAAAAAATGGATTCTTAAATAATACAGAAAAGGGCCAGTTTAACAAAATAAATAAAAATTATGAATACAAATGCCTAGCACAAAAGCATTTACATTTCTAGGTGAAAATATACTTCTAACCACTTGCAATCTAAATGCATTTGGAAAGAGCAGGTATCAAAGGTAGACTGGTCATAAATGTTAAAATGAATGTGAACATACTACCTGTTTAAAGGAATTTTTAGTGCTCTAGCATTAGTTTAGTCATGTCTTTGCTCTTTTCAAAATCTATTTACTCGTTTAAGGAAATTGACTTCTTTTAGTTTATCATACTAAGTAATGTGGGGTTATCATCTCTTAAATGTCCCAATTTTTGAAGAATGTTCCTATTTTCAAGCTTTATTTACCTCTTCACACAATTTTCTAAATAATCCCTTATCACACAGTTTCTGAAGCTATTCCACAGAAAACCACATTACATGACCAACATACCAGTGGCACCATTAATTTAAAGGAAGAGGTCACACATCCCGCATCTTTTTTCAGAAGCACAGATAAGTGAGCTAGTGGGTAGAATTTTGTAACACAATTCTTTGAAATCTACAAATTTTACAAACTCTGCTAACATTAGCATGTTTTTTGTTTCATCACAATCTTTTTTTATACGTGTTTGAGTAGTATCCCATTTTTTACTGGAAGCAGCAAGACTTAAATGCTATTTGGTATATAAATTTTATGCTAATTTGATGTCCGGATTTTTGGCTACATATTTCTACTTTAAGGGCCTTTGTTCTCATTTTCAGTTTCTAGTGGTTGAGAGATATGTCATAGGCTCATAGTCATTATTAGGCTAACGACCCTGAAGGGTTTTTTTTAAGCTTAGCCATCCTACCCAAATGTGAAGGGGCAGTTTGAATCTTGTAGGTTTTGTATAAGGTATATGGAACTTGGACATTGGTGGTGTATTTTTATAAGCTCCACTTTTTTAATATGGACATTAGGTACCCGGCCTGGGGTAAATTTATCATTCCTAATCCACTGATCTAGGTTGCACTTGAAAAAGTGTCGGAAAAAACATTGCTTTACCTGAATCAGTAGCCTGTTTCAGAGAAAAGGCAGTCTCGGACAGACAACATACCTGTTTCTCCAACATGTCTTATTTATGTTGCAGGCAAGACTGAGGTCCCCATATAAAGTGTTTCTGATGCTGTTTTGTGAATGTTCAACAGGTTTTTTAAGGCTGGATTAGAAAAGGCTTTGCAGGCCATGCACAGATCACCTCTTTGCAGTCTGTAGGAGACCAAGTACAAGGATAAGTCTTGTCAGTCCACATAGGATATGATGACACCATGCATTTTTTTGTGAGAAACCTCTGCAGATGCTCCAGTTGTTGCTTATGCCCAGTTAGGTGCATACTGAATGGGGCATTGTAGTCGAGGAATGGTCGAATCGGGCTGAGTGCAATGGGTCATATTTGGACCTGGATGCCAGACCCTTGCTTATAATATGAAAACAGAATTATTTCCTTAATAATTAGGCACATAGTGGTTAAAGGCCAGGTCACTGTCTACATGGGTTCCCAAATCCCTGAACACTGGGTCTACGCTTAGGGGTATATAATTAATGTCATAATTTGCAGGGGTGGCAGTCATTCCAAAAGACTATTACACACTTCTTTGCATGGAGTTTTAGACCATAACTTTGGCACTAGATATTGTTTTTCTCAAGAGTTCTTGGATGGTATACGTGCCATTTGGGGATTCTATGACTGCAACACATTTACCTGTGAACTTCATTAACTAAAGGCCTTTGACATTAGCCTTGGCTTCAGAGAAGTAGATGCCAAAGAAAAGCAGCCCCAGCACTGGGCATTGATGGACCACATTAGTGACCTGTCATTTAATGGAGATAAGAAGTCAAGATAGGGAAGTCTGAGTCCTATCCGTAAGCCATCTGACAATCCAGAGAGTGACATGGGGTTCATGCCTAATTTAGTGAGCTTATCTACATGTCTGAGTGGATAATTTTTCAAATGTACTGGCCAGGTCAATGTAGACAGTATATACACCATTTTGCCATT
Source organism: Protopterus annectens (assembly GCF_019279795.1). Lineage (NCBI taxonomy): Eukaryota > Metazoa > Chordata > Ceratodontiformes > Protopteridae > Protopterus > Protopterus annectens. Next base: position 1,605,128,684 of record NC_056741.1, read on the forward strand.
GTCCACTGCTTTGGTGACTTTCTTAAAGTAATCCATCAGGTTGAGTAGGTATGAGCTAACCTTAACAAACCTAAGCTGAGTTGGATGCAATACCTGAATGTTACCCATCTCTTCAGTTATTATATCCATGATTTATTCTATGGATATTCATTAGACTTGTCAGGCATATGAGTCTACATTTTCCTGGGTCCATAGATGGCCTGGCCTTGTGCAGAGAAAACAGTTGCAGTCCTCCATTCATTCAGCATGGAACCTGTTTGGATGATCCATCTCAACAGTGATTTTACTGGGCCCAATAGATCATGTTTTATGCTATTAATAAGGCAGCCTGGGATATTATCATGTCCCATGAATTAAGTGTTTTTGGTCTTCAAGAGATCTTTTAGGATCCCTTCCCAATTGACAGTCTGGGGGGGTTATAGTTGGGGGTATTTCCTTAGGGGTGCCTGGTTTTGAAAGCAGGGTAAAATTGCAGGTGAATGTATTGGCCAGTAAAGAAGATATTATATATTATCTGGCTCATTATAGATATCTTCATTTACAATTAGTTTGGCACACTGCTTATTGTCTGAGGATGCAGACATAGCTGAAGAATGCCTTATGATTGACCTTAGCCTGGGAAGCTACTTTTATCTTAAATTCATCTTTGGTAGACTTGGGCACTTTTGTAGTTTAGTTGAGGGAGTTCTTGCCTTGCTGGGCATTACTCTTCCTATCTTTGGACAGGACTTCTTTCTTTTGTTATACAGCCTATTTTGTCTGGGATTCTACCAGGGTAGCTTGTTTTCTGTGCTTCTTGTGTACTTTGGTAGGTACTGCTGCCTAGATGCAGCCATATACATGGTTGTACAGGGACTTTGTGAATGACTCCACATAGGTAGCAGTGTTCGCTAAGTTTGTGGTGGCTTGAAATTTTACCCAATGTGTCTCTTAAAAGCAGGAAGTTTGCCTTGGAATGCTTCCTAAAATTTGTAGGGTTAGGTGGTGCCCCTGCTTAATTTTTATTTTGAAGGATACAGCTTTGTGGTTTGACCTAACCAGTGAGGATATTATACTCTAAAGGTTCCAGTATTCAATGTTTGAGATCCAGGTCAAGGATACTTGCATTGCTATTTGGCATATGGACTATTTGTTTAAGGGAGTTCATATTCATAAACTCCGCGAATCTTTGGCCTGCCTGCTTGAGTAGATTATCTTTCTCAGTTTACACAAGGATTGTTGAAGTTACCCATGAGTATGGCGTTTAGTGGAATGGATAACAATTCCAGGTAATTTAAGTGGTGTAAGTTCCTTGGGTCATAGCAGGGGTCTTGTAGCTCAAAAGGATACTGTATGGGTTTTTGCTTATGGCGAGTCTGAGAAGTATGAAAGCATCATACTCGTGACAAACCTAGAAGTATGATTTTTTTTTTTTTTTTTTTTTTTTTTTATGTAAAGTGAGACACATCCACCTTTTCCCCTTTTAGTGGAGTAGAAGGTCTAAATGTGTGGAAAGCACTGTAGCCATGCACTGCCGTGGTGCTCTTTGTGGCTTTAAACCATGTCTCAGTAAGTAGAGAGACATCAAAATTCTCCAGGGTGAGGAGATTTTGCAGGGAGTCATACCTCGCAACTGTTCAGATTTTTGCCACAAATTTTTAGTCTGTTCCTAAAAATTTGTGATTTTCTGGCAAATCACTGAAGACTGAAGTCACTAAATAATAATGACAAGCATTTGAGTTTCAGACATCACATCCTACAGAAACTATATAATACAAACTCTTTTATTCTAGCAACTATCCAAGTTTATAGGAGCAATATTTAAAATCTGTCCCTATTTTTGGGCCTTTGTTCCCCCATTGTTTTTGGCTTTGTCCTGATTTCTTGCTCTGAGACGTTGAGAGGTATACAGGGAATGGAGCTGTTTTGTTTAAATTCTGACATTGAGCAGTTATCACCTTTAGATTATCAGGGGTTGGTTTAGCTCTGTTGTATGTTTTATCAGGCTGACAGTGCCTAAAAAAGCAATTAAGCTATTTATTAAATTCAGTTATCCTCTGTTCATACTGTGGCATCATCCTTGGAGAAGGGAAAATAGCTGGTATGAGCCTAGCATTAAGCAGACAGGCGTGGTACAGTAGCTCCATCATCTCTCTCTCTCTCTCTCGCTTCCTGTAGTCTAGGGAAATATGTCTCAGGTTATTTACACCTACATGTACTATGACAGACATACTGGTACTTGTCATTCAATGACTTGAGTACATACATACTACAGAGGCTGGACCCTGACAGGCAACTGACAGTAACCCTCCTTTTGCTGAGCCTTGTGAGTGGGACATCTGTACTTCTCACGATGAAGTCTCCTATGACAGTGATATTGTATTCTGATGTCTGCCTTATGGGAAGAGATGTTTAGAGACCTGGTATGGATGAAAACATTTCAAACTTTTCAGGCAATTTAGGACTAGGACAAAATACCAGATAAAACATAACAAGCAGCCCTGTTATGATGTCCTCCAAAATAATCAAAACTACCCAAAACTCTTCTGGTCATACATAAACAGACTTCCAGGCTAAGCTATCACCCCCACCCATGCATCCAACAACACTACTGATTCAAGTCTCACACAATGTAGCTATTTTATACAGATTATATTGTCCCTCACAAACATTAATACTTCCAATAGTCTCTCTGTACCAGCAGCCTCCACCAAATATACTCCGCTATTTGCCTTCAGCCCCAAACTTCTACATAAGCTAAAAAAACACCCTAGCTGCTGACCAACTCCCCTAGCACTACATAAAAATGTGTGCAGGTGCAATTTCTATTTCTTTTACCATCTCTGTATTGATGAATAAGCTCTATATCTAAAAATAAATTCCATCTGGGAAAAAAATCTTTTATTATACATTTGTACAAAGGTTTGCTAACAAATGATTAAAAATCAAAAGACTGAATCCCAAAAAGACTGAAAATTCTAAATATTGAATGATGTAATTTCTGCCTTCTCCACTATTGTGCGATCTTGGAGTTGGTATATATATATATATATATATATATATATATATATATATATATATATATATATATATATATATATTTAGCAGGGGGTGTGGGGAGCAGGGAAGCTTGTCCCTTGCATTAAAAATGTATTCCATAGTTAGAATTTTCAGTCTTTCTGGGATTCATTCCTTTGATTTTCAGTCATTTGACAGTAAACCTTATACAAAGGTGGCACATCTACAGTTTAATAACTACAAGACCACTGCAATCCTCTCCCCTGTTAAAAATACTTGAAAAAATATAGTCATGCTCAGTTTCTGCATCACTTAAATTCAAATGCTTTATATCCTCCTGAGTTCCTAAGCACCTTATAGCTGGCTATAACTTTATATAGCTAATTCCCATACAATCTCTCACACTGTAAATATAGTAAATAGCTTTTGACTTTTGACTTTAACCGTGTGAATTTGTTAAAATGTATCTGCACAATATTTTTCCACTATGGGCAATATTGCTCACGCTTTGTATTATTTGATATGTATTTGTACAGGTCCCCTTCACGTGATCGACTTTTCACAAAGTCAACTTTCATATGGCCGAAACCGGGTCTACCTGACATGGTCGACAGTTCACATGATCGACACTCATTTGGTCGACAGTTCATTTGGTCAACAAGCAGATTTGCCCCCTTCCCCAATGTAGTGCGACCCTGGAGTTGATATATATAGTTAGGGGGGGGTGTGGGGGGCACAGCCCCCCACCTAAAATGCTTGTCAATCAAATGAACTGTCGACCAATTAAACTGTCGACCATATGAACTGTCGACCATGTCAGGTAGACCACCGAAACCATATGATCAACTTTTGAAAAGCCGGTCATGGGGAACCAGTATCTCTGTACAGGGTGGAATGGGAAAATTTCCATCTTCCGCACTGTAGTATTATTTTGGAGTAGGTATATTTAAGTTACGGGGATTGTGGGGGCTGGAGTCCCCCACGCAGAATGCAGGGGGGCTTGCCCCCTGCTAACAGTTTTAAGGTAAGTTTTTGTTGTGTTTTTTGTGTTTATTTTACATGGTCAGCTTTCCGAAAGTCGATCATATGGTCTCAGCCATATGGAAGTCGACTTTGTGAAAAGTCGACCATGTAAAGTAGACCCATTTGTACTTTTATTTTTATTGGGCTGCTATCTTTACTGTAATCTGTTTCATGGAGCTTTTCTCCCTGGGCCTCCACTGAAAATGGGCTCTCTGGGCCCAGTGGACTTCAACGGTAATCAAACTGGAAATAAATAAATAATCTTCTCTTTGAATCACAGCATTGTTTCAGACCCCACCAAAGCACATTTCAACACTATAAACCAGCAGAGGAGCAATGGTAACCTAATATCAGCTTAGTGAAAAATACATTAGATACATCTAGAAGCAATCATAATATTTACTCACTGAACTCTCTTCTGTAGGTCTGTCTCAATTCTCCCTTAAATGGTTCCTTGATAGAGTAGATGACTTTACCCTAATCTACTCTTCTACCAATCTTACTCATCTATTAACACTGACACAAGACACCTTTAACTCCATCGAAACCTGGCTTACCAATAACCAGCTCCTGCTCAACCCAAGAAGACTAAACTCCTCATATTCTTCCCTAAACAACATTCTCTTGACAAACTATATTTAAAAATCTCATCACTAAACAATACAGCAATAGATGTTGTTTGGGTCTATATCACAACATCGAACTTCCAAAACATCGACCGGCTTAAGGTCGAACTTGGAAGTTCGAAATGTGATATGATCGAAAGCTCAGAACAGCGATTTTTTTCCCAGGGAAAAAAATCGCTGTTCCGAGAAACACACACACAACACACGCACACCACAAACCATTTCTAATGTGGGGGGCTTCGCCCCCCATACCCCCCTACTTAAATAAACCAACTCTGAAACCGCACCACAGTGGAAGAAATAGCGAAGCCGCAGAAACGACCCAACAGCTTTTTTTCCTGGCAAAGAAGATGATATTCCGCGGCTTCTATATTTTCAGCTTTTGATCTTCCACGTTTGACCTTATTTCGGTCGATGTTTTGGATGTTCGATGTTCCGATATAGACCCATGTTGTTTCTCACACTAAACTACTAGGTGTTACTATTGATAACAATCTTAAATTTGCTTGCATATAAATCATACTATCAAATTAACCCATCAAAAACTTGGCAAGTTATATAGGGCCAAACAATTCCTAACAATCTGCTAGTGCCAAACTCACCACCACATACTTCTTACTTTCCCTTCTTTATGACTCACCTATTCTAACCAACCTAAGCTCCTCCCTGAAAACCAAACTTGACCAGTGTTACAACAAAATAGCAAAATTCGCCACTGCCCAGCCAAATAAATTTCATTACTGCCTATCTCAAACAGCTCAACTGGTTTGAACTTCCACAGCAACTATAAATGAACCAGCTATTTCTTACTCAAACTTCTCTACAACCCCCTAGTTTCTCTAACCATCCCCTCCACCTTACAATACTATCTTCCTCTTTGGAAACTTCAATCCTCTGACAAACATCTTCTATATATAAACCTCTGAGATCCAGTGGCCACAGTGTCTATTCTTACTGCATAGCCAAATCTTGGAACAACTTCCCTAATATCAGACAAGTCCCTCACTACCAAAATTTCAAGTCCCTCCTTAAAGAACATTTTTCCAAATCTTGGTTATGCTCATGTTCTTCTCCTACCTAACTTTCATCTCATTGTCTTTAATTTCTTCCCCTACTCTTACTTTATCTCCCTTTTTCGTTTCTGTTCTCCTATTGCTCCTACAACCCCTCAACCAAAAACTCTCTATCACCACATTTATTTTCTCTCTCTCCATTCCTCTCCCTCCACCAATCTTTTCACTCTGTATTCTTCTGTTCCAGAATATAAAGTTGTTTAATTTCTTTCCTGTATTAGTAATGACCTGTATCTATTTTTTACTGCTTGTAAAATCCCACATCCAAATATGTATTTGATAATCTATATAAGTTTTTGTGTATGTATTTTTTTCCACTGTTTTAATGTTTTGTATCCAATGATGTACCTTTTTACTGCTTGTACAATTCCTGTATCCAACTCTGTATTTTTTTTTTATAATCTATAGGTAATTTTACTCTTCCTTCTCACTGTTACTGTCGTATATTTTACATTCTTCTTTGTCATTCTTTGTGTGGAGCTTTTCTCCCCATGTCTCCGCTAAAAATGTGTATTCTGTACCCAGTTGGACTTTCCTGGTTACCAAATGTCAAATAAATAAATAAATAAATATGCAATAAATAGTTCAGCAATACAGCAGCAGCACAATTCATTGACTTATAAACATGCAAATTATTGCTCTGTAGTACTTCTCTGTGCTAGGATGGCACTGTTGATCTATACAACCCTTTATTCTGAACATTTTTTAAACTTCTGAGAAATCTGCAATTATAAAAAACTGTGTTAGGTATACTTTTGTCTTATTCACATTAGTCTGATAAATAATCTACACTGGCTTTTGACTGTTTCACTGTGGATGGCCTTTATACTAGTCCATGTAACAGTCAGCCCACAGCATAAACAATGGGTGTCCAGAATCAGCTGCAAGCATTGATCAAACAGGCCTTATAATCAAACAGATACCAGCCTGAAGATGAGGAAGTTGATTGGAATTAAAGCAGACAAGTTCAAAGAAATACTCTGTGTTCTAGAACTTCAGGAAGAGGAGGAAATAGGTAGAGTCGAGGAAGATTGGCAAAATCTAAAAACAGCATGTCTGAAAACTATAGAACAGGTAAGTAGCTGAGCCGGGTAGGCAAATAAGATAGATAAGGAAAGTGGGTGATGGAATGCAGAAATCCAGGAAATTATCAAAAGTATTATAAGAAAACGGGAGATAGAAAAATGGTCCAAGCTAAGAAGAAGTAATGGTTGGCTAACAAAGACAAACAAAGCAGACACAATAGCAAAGAACAAAGCATCAGAAGCTTCCTTCCAGGTTTTAGGAAGTGACTCAGCAGATGGCACAAAAAACTATTAGGTTGCAAAGCTAAGCCAGAAAGATTAAGAAGGTAGTCAGACACCCTTCATAAGGGATGCCAGCAACAAAGTGATCACCAATCCACACGAGATGAAAGGCAGATGGGAATTCTTCCAGCAGCTTCTAAAGAAAGAAAACCCCACAGACATTGTACTTTCCCATAGGCAACCTACAGTGAGAGAGATCTTTTTCCTTAGATGTGAAGTCAGGAAAAGCAGCAGGCCCAAAAGATGTCACAGTAAATATGATCAAAATGTTGGGTGAGATAGGGGAGAAAAGGCTCCTGAGGGTACTCATAACAGTTTGAAGAGAAATAAGCTTACTAGCGCCAGTGTATGAGAACAAAGAGAACATACACAACTGTGGGAAGTACAGACATATCCAACTCCTGTCAGACTGCATGAATGCACTGAAGAGGTTGACTAATAAACAGTAGTAAACAGTAGTGCCTGGGAGGTGAGCAGTTCAGATTCAGATCAGGATGCAGCACAATTGACCCAATGACTGTATTAAGAGAGATAAAGGAAAAGAAGCTGGAGAAGAGGAAAGAGTCCAACTGGATATTTCTAGACTTGGAAAAAGTATACAAGCTTTGAAGCCCAAGGAACACTGTTATGATTAGAGTAGGCTATGTACAATGACCCAATGATGTAAGTAAAGTGTACAAAACAGTACTATAACCAGTATCTCTGTATGTTACAGAAACCTAAGCAGTAAAGGTGAAGGCAAAGGAGGTGCAGCAGCAAATGTTGACAGAAGTGCCTGAGACAGTTACTGGGATGCACACTGTGCGACATATGAAATGAGAACAGAGCAGAAGCCAAAGTGGCTCCAGCTGCAAAGATGGGAAGAAGACCTCCCTTGTCAGCCTCAATTAGAAGCTGAGATCCCTCATAAAATCCTCCAAAGCTAGTTATGAAAACAAAATTGCCACTGATTCTAAAGACAACCACAAAGCATTCTATAGCTATGTCAAGAATCTCAATGACAACACTCAGATCTGCTCTGAGTTACACCACAATGGCACTAAATATACACAGCCAAATGATATTGCCAACATCCTGGCAGATAGGTTCAGTGCTAACTTTACCCCCCCCTAAAGGGCCCATCTCTATACAGGAAGAATGCAAAGTTCCTGTAATCATGGCTGCACAGGTATAAACCACACTCTCCAAAGCAAAGAACACAGCATCCATGGGATCTGACAACATCCCAGGCTGAGTACATTAACTACAGAATTAACTGGCACCCCACCTAAGCACCATGTTCAATCATAGCCTCACCTCAGGCTTTGTGCCCACTGAATGGTGCACAGCAACGGTTATCCCACTCCACAAAGGGGGAGCCACATTGGACCCCGGGAACTACCACCCCATTAGCCCAAAGAGCCTGCTCTGCAAGGCCATGGAACATATCACCATGGAACTTATAAACAAAGACATTGGTAATCTCCAAACTCTGAACCCCACCCATTTCGGGTTTGTAAAAGGAAGATCATGTCTCTTAAACCTGATTGACTTCTTTGAAGCAGTCACCAAAGCCGTAGAAGAGGGTAAGGTGGTTCATACAGCCTATCTAGATCTTGCCAAGGCTTTTGACACCATCCTCCACTCTGGAATTAAAGATAAACTCACTTAACTAGGTATAAATCCCTACGTCACAAGATTGGTTGCCAACTGGCTCTCTGACAGAACCCACACTGTGAAAGTAGCAGACTCCAAATCCGACCTCAGACCAGTGACAAGTGGAGTACCACAGAGTTCAGTCCTGGGTCCTCTCCTGTTTGGTATCTACTTTTCTGAAGTACAGGCTAACAAAGAAGGTCTTTGGCTAATGAAGTTCACAGATGACTGCAAACTAGGAGCCATAACTGAAACTCCTAATGATGTAGACATCCTACAAAGGGCCTCGCTGAGACAGATGCCTGTTGTCAAAGCCATGGCCTCAAGCTCAATGCCAAAAAGTGCATTGTCATCCCCTTTGGTAAAAACTCTGTACCCATGAGCTACCACATAGGTGATAGTCTACTTAACACCGAAAGTGTGATAAGAACCTTGGGACACAGGTGGACAGTAGTCTCTCTTTTGATAATCACATTGCCATAGTAGTCAGGAAATCCTTCTATGTGGCACACCTCATCACAAAAGGTTTCTCATCCAGGAAAAAAGAGGTAATTGTTCCCCTCTACTCATCACTCATTAGAACCATTATTGAGTACAACACCCCTTTTGGTATATACCTCACAAGACATCTACAACAACTGGAAAGGCCACAGAAATACCTCACAAAGAGGATTACTGACCTCAAACAGATGCCCTACGCAGACCATACCAGAAACTCCAGCTTTACTCCATCGCATATTGCCTACTCAGAGGTGATCTCTGCCTAACATACAAAGCTATGTCAAACTCAGAACTGTTGGACATGGTCCACTTAAAGAAATCCCAGTCCTTCCAAGCTACACACTCTAGGGACCTAAACCTTGTCACCACAATAAACAGAACATGCTGGAAGGATAGATTCCTGTCCCAGAGACTCCCCATCCTCTGGAACAAACTACCTATCTATTTCACACAAAGCTCCTCATTAGCACTCTTCAGGAAAAATCTTGATTGGATGGTAAATAGGAAATTCACCTCGGGGATCACCTCTGTGGCTCTGCTCGATAAGGGCACAGGAAAATAATTTTCTTGGATGGCGAAAGCCAGGGTACCTTTTTGGCTGGGCTTGTATAGGCCCTAGGGCTGATAGCCTAGTACCTACCTATGAACCTATGAAACAAAGCAGATTCTGGTGGTTCAGATATATGCACAGGGAAACAGAGGATGATGTTGTGAAGCAGATTTTTTGTTTGTTTGTTTTGCAATTTGTTAACTGGGTAGGTGGGCTGGTTTCTTCACACTTTTCAGCCTCTACCCAGGTCAATAGTTACTACATTTTATTCAGTGCCAGTAAGAAATGTTGAGACAAATTCATAACATAGTAAATATTCACAAAATAAGTACACAACAACAGATGTACAGATTATGCTGTGAATAAATAGCAGTGGGTACATAATGAAGTGATTATGCATGCATGTGGCTTTTGTCACTATCCATTAAAATGGAAGCATGTGCACTTAGATTTTTTTTCAAGTGCATCTCAAGTTTTTTTTTTTTTTTTGGAGGTGGGGGCACGAGTCAATTCCATACAGCTGCTTTTGCTCTGGAGAGAGAGTTTTCTCATATAACCAGTTTAAATCCATATCTGGCCAGTCTGAGTGTTTTTCTTGGCTATTCCTATGGGAGCAATTTTGTTCCCTGATTTATAGTAACCATTTAAGTTGAAGGCAGCTAACTATTTAAGTGGAAAGCAGTGGTTCAAAGTTAGAATTCTGTGAAACAGAATTAAGGAGAAGATAGGCTCTGTTAATTGATAGCCAATCTTCCTTGTCATGCAAGGTACAGTGGTGGCACTTTTCTTTAGGATTTGGGAGAGACAATAATCAGGCAATAGAAAATGAGGATGCCCAGCAAAGAAGTATGGACTGCATAAAAGAAGACCAGGGACTGTCATGCATAATGGTCTAAGACAGGAGAGTGGTACAGAGAAAGGTGGTGACAGTTGATGTGATATCCAAAACCCATATAGAAAAAAGTGGGTAGAGACTGATGATGATTTGTACATACAAGCCAAGTTCTGGGAAAATGTTTGTGCAAAATAGACTTCAAAACTAATGCTGCTTAAGCACCAAGCCTTTGTCTGAAACAAACAAGGACTGGACAGTGTTGTCTGTTTGTAGTGGAATTATACTGCAACAGCATTAGCAGTTAATGATACATGGTCAGGAATACAAGCAAGCATGAGAAAATTGTCAACCTGAGAGGCAATAGGACTTCATCCTTTTTGTGCTGCTAGAACTGTAGCGTAATAGATTCAGTTAACACTGACGAATTTCCTTTGTATAACCATCATGTGATGGATTCCATTTGGTATAGATACTTCATACCAGCTAGGACATCTGTTCATAGCATGTGTACATTGCTGTAATTCTCTGCAGTAAATTCAGTAATGCCATGAGATGTTCTGCAATCAGCAAATGAAACCATCTAGTTTGCCCATGATGATTTTGCATTACACTGGATTCAACTAAATGCTACCACAAGATACTGTAAGCTATATAACTGAAGACTAATGGATTTAGACTTGTGATGATAATGTCCTAATCTATGCAGCTGACTTTTTGCAATGCTTTTGGTCAAGGTTAAGATTACTCCAAGATGCCTAATCTTGCTCCAATGAGCGGTAATGGGTTCACTTTTCTAGGGACACGAGTTGCACAGGTTGTAAGGCTAATTTTGTAGCACATTAATACTGCTATGGTATACAGCATATTGTGCAGATGAACAGCAAGAGACTTACATGACAACTGGTACTACATGGATAACCATTTGAAGTGTCAGGAAACACTACAGTGGATCTTGGAATACAGAGATTAAATCGGCAAAACGGACTAGCATGCACCAAGTCTGAGATGCTGTTTCTGAGAATATTCCTTTTCTCAGAGGCATGGTGATCTTGAAATTTGTATATACAATTTCAGGGGTGTAGGGCTGCTTGTCCCTGATGGGGGTGCAGGTGGGATTTCTCCCCTTGCAAAAAGGAGTTTAAAAGAGAAGAGCAATTTTTGAGATCCACTCTTCTCCTGAGTTTTCTGTCTTTTTTCTGCTGCTTGTCAGCACTCAGCATTTCGAGTGGTGACATTTCAATAGGAGCCCATGACATGCTTTAGGTGGTGTAGTTAGTTGTTTCTTAGCAGTTTAGAATCAAATTAATAGTGACATGGGATACTCAGTGCTGCATGGCTGAAAAGTATAAGATTTGATTCAATACTGACAATGTGGGTTAAGTTGTGCAGCTGATTTTTTAACAATTTAGATCTAGTTTAATACAGTCATGGGATGCAGTACATCACGCAGTTTAACAATACAGAATGTGGTCTAACACAAACACAGCATGCTCTAGGTTGTGAACATTTTTAAAAGTTGGTTTTGCCTGGTTTATTGTATTCTCAAGAAAGGAGGATGTGCTCAGTCTTAAGTAAGTGCAGCACATCTCAGCCCAGAGGTTCACAATATGAACAATCACCATATTAGATGGGACACTACAGCTCATCTATGACACACAAGAATTCTTCACAAATTCTGCAATACCATGTGCCACTTTACGAAAGCAGTCCAGCATAATATATCAGTTGTATCTTGATACATAAATAATTTGATCAGTGCTGGAGAGATTGACATAATTAATAAAATGTGAAACATGGCATATTCTTGTGAAATGAAATCAGGGCATTTTTTTTCTCCAAGCTTCTGGTACAGTTGGTGAACTATTTAAGCCTTCATCACACCCTTGTTTGGACATTTGTTTGAACAGAGATAACTAAGTCATGGGTAGGCACTGCTAGAATCATGTTCAGATGAACAGTGGGGGAAAGGAATTTTAAAGGCAAAATTAAGTAAATTCTGATACTGATGCTGGGTTTTACAGTGGGCCTTCTTTGGTTTTACATTTAGACTTAGAGTATGGTATTAAAAGAATTAATGGTTAGTTTGTCAAAAAAGCTTAGATGGCATGGATTTAAAGAAAGATAGCCATGCCAGGAAAATCTAAGGAGGTGGGAACTCCTGAAATCCTTAATCAGTGTCAGTGGTGGAACTGCTAGCACAGTAAACTTTGATGCAGAAGGTCATAGGTTTCATTCACACACCAGACAGTAGGACTGCTGACACAAACGTTCAGCATAAGGGGGGAGGGGGTGCTGTTGCACTCCCAAGTGTATCAACTTTCAGATGAAACATTAAACGGAGGTTCCACCTGCTTGAGTTGGTGGCAGCTCAGGTAAATAAAAGATTCTACACCATCTATTGAAAAGAGTAAGAGTAAGGGAAGTACCCCTAAGCCCTGACCAAATTTCCCCTTATAGTATAAACACCACCTCAGATCTCCCCTGAAAAGTGGGAGGATGGCATAATGGTTAAGGTGTTTACCATACAGACACAAGGTGCAGGGTTTGATTCTCACATGGGGTAATTGGCTAGGCTTGAAATGGCCCACAAGGGTAGTTAGCCTAGTACTAACCTATGAACCTATAAGTCAAAGGATGGATGGATGAATGGATAAATAAATTCAGCTGACTAAAAAAAAGTAAAAAAGGAAGAGTTAACGTGCACCTGAAATCTTGTATATAGAAATTGTAAAACATTAGCACATAGTCTAAGAAGGGGTAGAAAGGTGACATGACAGACTTCCAGTACACAAGTGAGGCCACAGATTCCTTCACAATAAAATTGTAGCCATACCTCTCAACCTCTTAGAGCAAGACATATGGAAAAAGCCATAAATAAAAGTAGGGCAAATGCCCAAAAATAGGGACAATTTTTTTAAATATTGCTCTTACAGACATAGAAAGTTGATAGAATAACAGGTTTTGTATTAGTATAAATTTTCTGAAGGGTGTGAAGTCTGAAACTCAAATGTCTTGTCATTATTTTCTAAATTCGGTCTTTAATGAGTTACCACTTATTTGCTCAAAAAACACAATTTTATGAAAAATGGACCAAAACATTATGAGGCCGAAATCTGGACATTCTGTGAAAATCTGTACAGTTGAGAGGTATGTAAATTGTAATAGATACCAAAAAAAATTAACCACTCAAACCAGAAAATAATAGATACCAGTTTGAAGATACACAAGAGATGGCTCAGTGAAGATGCATTAATTTTTTTTCACAAAAATGGTAGATAATTGAAATATATGTATTAGAGAGGGAAAATACAAGACAGAAAAAAATACAAGATTGGTTAACGTGCACCTTACAGAACAGCTACAGAAATAGGTAATGGTCAGGTGGTCTTATGCATTATATGCCTGAAGCCTTTTAGAAGAAATTAGGACAATTTATAATGTGTACATACTCAAAACACAATTAATCACACTTTATATAGGTTCATAAGTCCATCTCCATAAAGGTTCGTAAAAGAAATTCACCTACAAAAATTGTAAGAATACAAACAAAATGTTGACATACAGAATGTACTGAGCATATCATAATCCAAAGTGTATAAACCAACTACTGCCATATTGCAAGACAACTTAGTTTCTCAAGTATGTACTGCAAGTCAAAACACTGTTTACATGTTCACTCAAATATATTCAGGAAATAAACCCTGTAAAAGACAAAGCAGAACTCTATAAAGAAGATAATTTGAATGAAATAGTCACTTAAAGTTTAGTAGGAAAGTCCTTTGCTTACCAATTGTCCAGATTTTCACAGAATGTCCAGATTTGTGCCTCATACGTTTGACATGTTCCTCAAAAATGTGTGGCTTTCTGGCAAGCTGAGTATTGATGTCACCAAATAATGATAGTTGCACACTTCATTTCCTTCAGAAACTGCATGTTAACACAGCATCTGTTACTCTAGCAATGTTGTAGGTTTATAGGAGCAATGTTTAAAATTTGTCCCTGTTTTTAGGCCTTTGATCCCCCCATTATTTTGGGCTTTGGCCAGATTTATTGTGCTAAGAGGTTGGGAGGTATGGCAAGTTCCATTGTATCCTTCCCTTTCCGCTACACATATTACCTTTACTACTACGTTTGACACTGTACAACCAGGAGATAGACATACTTGTTTTTCCAATTAAAAACAGATGCTTGACTTTCAAGATTGTGTGATTTCTAACTTAGGTTGCATTTTCTGGGGAGGGACATCTGTTACACAGTTGAGTAGGAGCTCACCTGTCTGTTAAAGTATGGTAATAGTATACTTATCTATAGAGTTGCAATATCATTTCTCATCAACTAGATTAATCACAGAAATCTGAGTTCTATTTCTGCATAACTAATGTTGAAGGTTCATTTACAGTTTAGTGTTTTAGTATGTGGAAAAGCTAGCAGTTTATAATTAACTCAGTGTCCAAGTCTTCTGCATAAATGAACTGATTTTGAAGATGGCATCTATTGGATAACCATCTGGCAGAAGCAAGGGCTAACAAAAGAACAGTTTTCCAAGAGGAATGTTGCAAGGAAGCTGATGCTGCAGGCTCAAACAGGAGCCAGAGTAAATTTCTCCAAAACAAAATTAAGATACCGGGGAGGAGGAGCATGCTTTCTGGGAGGCCTAATAAGGACTAATTTAAAAAAACTGTTTAGCTTCAAACCTAGAAGCTAAAGAAGGAGATAAAGGCAGAAAAGCAGAAATAGCTGATACGTGGGCCTTAACAAAAGAATAAGTCAAACCAGCACTGAACAATTCACACAGATAAGAGAGAACCAAATGAACATTTACAGAAAGTGGATCCCGGTTACATGAAAGACACCAAAGAAAAAAACTTTCCCATTTGTATAACTAGGATTTCCTAGTATTGGGTTTCCTGGTATCCTGCAGGACCCTAAGCACGTCCTCAGAAAAGTGTCTATGTGGAATCAAAATCCTATCACCCACAGTCAGTTGTAAAGTGGACAAGTGGGGATGAAGGAGTGATCCCTTGTCTTTTGTGAGAAGGTCCACCTTGTGAGGCAACTTGTGATGACTTCCCTTGGCTAAATGAAGAAAAGGAGGGAACCAATGCTGTCTTGGCCAAAAGGGAGTCACCAAAATTTTGGGAGCATCCTGCTGAATTTTGAGCAGGATGTTTGGAATGAGGGGAAGGGGAGAAAAGCATAAAGAAACATCCCCATCCACGAAAAAGAGAAGGCGTCCACCTTCCACATAAGAGGACCTGAGACTCTGGCACAAAATAGAAGAAGTTGTCTGTTCAGAGGGGAGGCAAATAATCTATTTGTGGAGCAATCGACTAGTAGACAATGTCCAGAAACACATTCCTGTGAATCATCCATTCATGGGACTTGGTTAAGGACCTGCTCAGAGTGTCTGCCACAATATTTTGACCTGAGGGAATATAGACTGCCTGAAAAGTCCCTTTATCCATACCAGGAGTGCCAACTGGCAAAGAACAGAAGATCTTGCCCCCCCCCCCCCATTACATACCACATCACTGTAGTGTTGTATGTAAACACAGTGAGAGGTCCCAGAAAGAAAAGAGGAAGAAAAGCCTGCAGAGCCAGCATTAGGGCTCTTATCTCTTTGACACTGATGTGCTGCTTCTGTTCGACAGGAGACCAAACCCCCTTCAACTTCTGGGAGCCAAAAGTTGCTCCCCATCCCAAATCTGAGGTATCTGTGAACAGCTCCTGAGAAGAAAGAGGGGAGTGAATGGGGAACCCTGGGTTTAGAAACAGCTGCTAAATCCACAACAGAGATGTTCTTTCTTTAGACAGGGAAGAGGAAATACAAAATATAGATGATGTGCATGTTGAAGTCAAACTGACTTCAGGAACCACAGAAAATTTCTCAAGTGGAGTTTGGTTAGAGGGAGCATAGGGATGGTGGATGTCATAAATCCCAGAGCTCTCAAAAACTCCCTTGCTGTGATATATGTCAGATAAAGAAGATTTTGAAAGAAGGAAATGAGAGTCAAGACCCTGGGGGGAGGCAGAGATGCCAGCATAGGCATAGTCTGATTCCTGCATGCCAGAAAAACATGGTCTTGAGAAGGAGTCAGAAAGGACTCTTTGAAGTTTATTATGAACCCCAGTCTTTGCAGAAGGGAAATGGCACAATGAAGATTTTGCAACAAGATCTCTGGAGAAGATGCCTGCAATGGGAGATCATCCAAGTAAGGAAATACTTGGATCCCCTGAATCCTGCAAAAAGCAATCACAGTAGCTAGGCATTTACTGAATACCTTTCAAGCAGCAGACAGGCCAAATGGCAAAGGAGAGAAATGAAAATGCCAGGAAGCAACAGAGAAATGTAAAAACGTCCCAAAAGGGGGATGAACAGGGATATGAAGCTAAGCATCCTTGGGATCCAGAGAAACTCGAAAAGCCTGAGGAAGCAGCAAAGGGAACAAAGTCTGATGGGATAACATTCGAAAGGAAGGAACCTTCAGGAAAGTATTTAGCTGAGAATGAGCTAGACTGGGTCTACAAGTACCCTCTTTCCTGGGTACCAGAAACATTCTGGAATAAAACCATTTTCCCCTTTGAGAAGCTTAAACCTCTTGAATAGTTCCCTGAGTCAAAAGATCTTGAAGCACCTCCATAAAGAATCATAACTGTTCTTGAGGTGGCTGAGGAATGCCCAGGAAGAGAGAAATAGATTACAAGCCTTGAAATACCCTAGGCAAATTATGGAAAGAATCCAAGAATCTTGGGTTATGCTTAACCAAACAAGAAGAGCCAGATGAAAAACAAAGATTAAGAGGAATGTAGCTGGGAAGTGTCTGGTAGTCAGACAGCACCTATTTTATCGGGAAAGGATGGCTTGTGAGCAAGAGTAGTCTGAGTAGATTTAACTGGAGAAGCTCTACTACCACCTTTTTACCTTTAGGAGGGGGGTGAGATTGCCTTCTAACAAAAGATAGCTCCTTTGCAACTTAGGAACTGATGAAGCAGAAATATGTTTCAAAATCCTATAACTCCTTGCCTTTCTCCTGCAGGGACTTGAACAAATCATCAGCAGCACCACCAAACAAACATCTGTTGTCCAGAAGAGCATCCAGCAACTTACCTTTAATATCAGGCAGAGGTTGAAGCCAGAAACTCAGCCTGAAGCATCAGCTCTGGAAAAAGCATCTGCTGCATCATAACTACACTTAACAGAAGGGTGAGCTACCTGAGAAGAAGCCCCTAACAAAGACAAGGTAAAAGCCTTACCCTCAGAACTAGGAATATCAGAAATAACTTATCAAGCCTGAGAAAGGATAGCCAAAACATATCTGGTCATACGAGTCTGATAATTAACAGCCAGAAAGGTTAGGGTTGCTAAAGTATAAACTTTCTTACCCAGTCTTTCCATAGTTGTGCAGTCCTTATTAGAAGGAAGAAGCTTAGTGGACGGCAGTAATTTGGAAGGTTTATCAGATGCCACAGAGACTATCAAAGGATCAGCAGATGGACAATTGTAACTGAATGTTGAGAATATTGAGCCTGAGAAGCAGGAAAAAGAGCATCCATTAAAGCAGACAAAACAGGAATCTAGCAGATTCCATTTGAAGGGACTCATATTATCTCCTCTGCACTTCAAACACCTGGGAACAATCCCATTAAAGAAAAACTCCATTCTAGCAATGGTATCCCAAAAGAAATCTCCTCAAAAGGAGATTCAGGACTGGTAGACTCCTCTTCCTCATATTCATACTCCAGAGGGGAAGGAATCTGTGTAGAATAGACCAAGAATTCCTCATCCAAATCGTCCTCGTCTTCAGAGGAATCCTGATCCTTAGATCTCTTGAGAGTGAAATATGACCAAATAGGACTGGAACAGAGACCCCAAAGGAGGCTTCAAAGCCATAAGGGCATTAAATAAGCCCTGCATAAAACTCTGCCATTCACTTTGAGGGTCCTTGAGAGCAAAAGAAACAAATTTTGTCTTTTGCTTCTTTTTTAAGTGGACGTCTGCCTTATGAAACATTCAAGGTGCCAACATCGAACTACACTCAGGCATAGTCGGAACTTCCTTCCTCCTTCACCAGAATCTGAGAATCCCCCCCAAGCCCTTTGGTGAACATCAGCTGTGGTTCCCTGTGTATGCCCGAAATGGACATCTGCAAGGTCTCAGAGGATGTGCAAGTAGCTATATCCATGCTGGTCTCAGAAATAGTCATGGCAAAGAAAGCCAACCCAAGAACTAGGCAAATCTCTGGGCTTTCATCAGCCTCAAGAGAAACATCCAATGTATGAGGAGCAGCTGAAGAATCTGACCTAACTTTTTTGGCCTTCTTCTTTGAAGATGGCAGACCCTCAGCCCAGAAAGTACCCTTTATAGCATCTTTTACTAAAAGTTTAAGACACTGGTTTTCTAAATAAATAGTGAGGGATGAAATACGACTGTGTAAAGTCTTTGGCACAAAGGCCTGACAAATATTGCAGGACATATGAATGTGAGAAGCTCCTAAACAAAACAAGTACTACTTGTGACGGGCTTTAAGGGGAATCTGTCTCCCACACTGGCATTTATCCTTCCTGGATGACCTGAAACCCCACAGCAAAAAAAAGCAACAAAAGATTAGCAAAAAACCCCAATGGGGCACTTATCTGAATGGCTAGGTACACCAGCAATGACTCGGTTAATCAGACCAATGATCAGAGATGGCGTTCAGCCTGGCGGCAAAGAAGTTCTGAGGATGGCATATCCAGACATTACTTTTATGCCCTATGTTATGTAAGGAGCATAGGTATGACATACGGCATAACTTAAGGCAACCTAAAGGGTTTGGTATACTGGTTGGACATCAGGCCGCCCTTGGCAGGGAATCCCCCATGCTATGAATACTGCAACAGTGAAATGGAAGCATATTTAATCAAGCATGCTTGCCTGGATAATAACAGGCAATGAAAAATGATTTGCCATCACTTTCATTGCTTCCCCAAAACAATTGTTTATATCCCTTCTTGCATGTACACTTCATTCAGGGATCTTGTAATCAGCAAAAATCTTAAACTGTGATTTAGCCTCCATTGTCAACTACATGTTTTTCAGCTATGACTAGGTAAACCATTTGATTTCCATTTTAGCACCTTCTTGAAAAAAAAAGTAAGGTATCAAACCAAAATAACACTGAAATGTAAATTACGGTAGTTAAAAAAAAGGCTAAAAGTGATTTATCAGTAGGAGAAATGGTATACATGGTTTACCTTTGCAGCACTTAAAGTCAGCTTCTTCAATAATGACACATACCCATTCCTATATTATCCACCTCAAGCTCTGTCATACGGTGAATGGAAAAGTGGTAGAAAGAAGGCAAAGGTAGATGATCGATAACTACTAATCATATTTTGGCAGAGTTTCTTTCTAATCAGATTCATTTATGCTAGATCTCCACTTCTGAAAACAAAAAAAATGATTAGAAGAATATACATGCAAACAAATATTTCAAGCACAGGAATTAATGCCCTTCTAGATATGGTACTGCTGAAAGATGAGAGTAAGTAAAACATTTTTAAAGACTACAGTGGTCAAGAAATAAAAATGGCATCATCTGATATTGCTGTCATAAGTCATAAGTAGCTACTTTAATATGGTCTATCCAAGAACAACCCGATATGGGTGGGCATAATGAAGTGATTTTATTTGGTTAAATGTTCTCCAACAATATACAATCCACTCTCAGACAATGATATTTTGTTGAATGTCTGACTCTTTCAGGCTGTTCTGACTAATGAGTAGCAATTGCTGCTTACTTTTAGGATTCTGGTACTATCAAACTTTTGCTAGAAAACATTTTTTCCATTTGTGTTCTCGACCATCTTTTAGACACACTGCAATGATCTTTTTCCCCTTCAGCAACAGTACCTAAATGACATTACTTTTTGATAAACTTAATGATTAGTTAGCTGTAGAGCCTTCTCCTCATTTACTGTCAGTCACTGGTGTCAGGTTTCCTAATGTTCCTGTCTCAGTTACACTCATAACTATGGCCTGATGATGCACAGAAGCAATGCTGTCCATCCGCAGACACTACAGAGATTTTTAACCCCAGAGGGAGAGTAAGATGGCACCTGGGAAAATTACTCATGTACCAACTCATCTGCTCAAAGTTTTGTGGAATTCATAAATTCCAATGCCTTGGATCAGCTTGTCCTCATCCCCACAAGGGGCAGCAATATTGTGGACCTCGTCATTACCACTATGGGTAACCGGTGTTCCATGCCAGAGGTCAATTCCTCACTGGTCAGATCTGACCACAAGCTAATCACCCTAGACATCCATATCCCACCCGCACCCCCACCCTCCATTAAGGAAACCACCATTAAAAACTACTCCAAAGCCAACTTCATGCTTCTTACGACAGAAGTGGCAAACTTCACGACACCCATGCAGATGGAAAATAGAGGTACGACTGCTGAATTTTACACAAATGCACTGTATAAGGACATACGCGAGTGCATGGATTGTACCATCCCCAACAGAGCCAAGACACTATTCTCCAAAAAAAGGAGGACAATCTGGTGGTCCCCTGCAATAAACAAATTTTACAACAGAAGGAAGACGCTGTTGCAAAAAAGAGTAAAATTCCAAGATTAGAGGAACTTCCTGGTCAGCCTCAGCAAAAAGCTGAGATCCCTCATATAATCCTCCAAAGCCAGTTACGAAAACAAAATAACCACTGATTCCAAAGAAAACCACAAAGCATTCTACAGCTATGTCAAGAATCTCAATGGCAACACTCAAATCTGCTCTGAGCTACAGCACAATGGCACTAAATATACGGAACCAACAGATATTCCCAACATCCTGGCAGATAGATTCAGTGCTAACTTTACCCTCCTTTCACCCTCCAAAAGGCACATGTTAATACCGGAAAATGCAAAGCCCCTGTAATCACAGAAGAACAAGTAAAGACCGCACTCTCCAAAGCCAAAAGCACAGCATCCATGGGACCAGACAACATCCCAGGCTGCATATTGCATGAACTACAGAATGAACTGGCACTCCACCTAAGTACCATGTTCAATCATAGCCTCACCTCAGGCTATGTGCCTACTGAATGGCGCACAGTGATGGTTATCCCGCTCCACAAAGGGAGTGCCACCATGGACCCTTGAAACTACCGCCCCATTAGCCTGACAAGCCTGGTCTGCAAGGCCATGGAACATATCATCTTGGAGCTTATAAACAAAGACATAGGTAACCTTCAAACCAAGACCCTACTCAGTTTAGGATTGTAAAAGGTAGAGCATGTCTACTAAATCTGATTGACTTCTTTGAAGCAGTCACCAGAGCTGTAGACAAGGGCAAAGTAGTGCACACAGCCTATCTTGACCTCGCCAAGGCTTTTGATACCATCCCCCACTCTGGAATTATAGATAAACTCACTAAACTGGGTATAAATCCCTATGTCACAAGACGGGTGGCCAACTGGCTCACTGACAGAACCCACACAGTAAAAGTAGCTGACTCCAAGTCCGACTTTAGACCAGTGACGAGTGGAATACCACAGGGTTCGGTCCTGGGTCCTCTCCTGTTTGGCATCTACTTCTCTGGAGTGCAGGCCAACACAGAAGGTCTTTGGCTAACAAAGTTCGCAGACGACTGCAAACTGGGAGCCATAATAGAATCACCTAATGATGTAGACATTCTACAAAAGGGCCTCACAGAGACAGATGCTTGGTGTTAAAGTCATGGCCTCAAGCTCAATGCCAAGAAGTGTATTGTCATCCCCTTTGGAAAAAACTCGGTACCCATGAACTGCCACATAGGCAGTAGCTCACTAAACACCGAAAGTGTGATAAGAGACCTCGGGACACAGGTGGACAGTAATCTCTCCTTTGATAACCACATTGCCACATTAGTCAGGATATCCTTCTACGTGGCACACCACATCACAAAAGGGTTCTCCTCTAAAAAAAAGGAGGTCATTATTCCTCTCTACTCATCCCTCATCAGACCCATTATAGAGTACAATTCCCCGTTTGGCATGAATCTCACAAGACACCTACAACAATTGGAAGGGCCACAGAAATACCTCACTAAGAGGGTTACCAGCCTCAAACAGATGCCATGCACAGGCCGTCTCAAAACTCTCCAGCTCTACTCCATCGCATATCGCCTACTCAGAGTCGATCTCTGCCTAACATACAAAGCTATGTCAAACCCAAAGCTGTTGGACATGCTACACTTAAAGAAATCCCAATCTCTCTGAACCACAAGTTCCAGGGACTTAAACCTTGTCACCACAATAAACAGAACATGCTGAAGGGATAGATTCCTGTCCCAGAGATTTCCCATACTCTGGAACAGACTACCCATTCATGTCAGGCAGAACTCCTCATTGGCCCTCTTTAAGAAAAATCTTGACGACTGGATGGGAAATAGAAAATTCACCCCAGGGATCACTTCTGCGGAGCTGCTCGACAGGGGCACAGGAAAATAATTTTCTTGGGTGGCAAAAGCCAGGGAACCTTTTTGGCTAGGCTTATATAGGCCCCAGGGCTAATAGCATAGTACCTACCTATGAATCTATGAATGTACTAAGTGGGCATTTTCAGAGACAAAAATTTTAAATGGGAATAGATGATCAGTTGTATGAAGTAAGAGGCAAGAAGATAAAGTACAAAAGAAAGCATTGCAACATTTTGTAAAAGTTTAACATAGTGTGCTTCGACAGAAAGCAAAGAAATGACAAGAGAGAGAGAAAAACAGCTAAACCAAGCTTTATTTGTAAGAAGCTTTGAACAGATCATTCCTAAAAAAGAAATAAGCTTTTGGATATGGTGTAAGTATCTTTCAAAAGAATAAGGCTAGACAGTTTCAAGAGCTGAAACAATGTCATATCAAAAAATAGACAAGTCTGATTGAAAAATAAAATAAAAGTCCATTGAATCAAAGTATACTACTACA
This sequence comes from Protopterus annectens, assembly GCF_019279795.1. Taxonomy (NCBI): domain Eukaryota; kingdom Metazoa; phylum Chordata; order Ceratodontiformes; family Protopteridae; genus Protopterus; species Protopterus annectens. The sequence goes on from NC_056741.1 coordinate 1,605,152,171, forward strand.
TTAAATGTACAAAAACGTTAATATAACAGTTTATTATTGAATGCCTTTGAAAAATCTATAAATAAAAATATTTCTCACATTATTCACTGGAATAGTATAACATTAATGCAGACTATTTATGGTATAGTGAGCAACTGAATCAGCTGCCACTGCATGTAAAACCTTCCGCCCAACTATGTCAAAGGTCATTAAAACAAGCAGGTATGGAGTCTCACGGTGTTTATCTTTAGCATGAAACAGTCTTGCTCAGTCAAACCAGGGTCTCCTTTGTTTAAAAAAAGCTATTACTGTTTAGTAGTTTAAAGATTTTGTCATCAAGAGCTAATGTTAACCATGTTGTACAAGGCCTAACCTTTCACCCTGATAATTCAAAGCACTCTAAGAACATCCTTAAATACAATAAGTGAA